>NC_143588.1:37620155-37951610 GCF_048544385.1 Mastigoproctus giganteus
TTGTCGATCAATTCGGCCCTGGAAAGATTGTGCAAGGCTCAAGGGGTAGAATTTTTTTCAGCCTGGAATGTACTTGTTAACAGGAGAGATTGCTTCTACAGGGATGGGATACACTTAAATAGAAAGGGTGCAAGAATATTTGCTGATGCTATCGAGGCACTGTTAGGTGGGTCGGAAAACTGCTAGCTTGGGGGAAGACAAAGACTAATGGATTAACAGTAGCCACTGGCAGAGGTGAAAGAGATTCTTGCACTGCTTCTATTGGAATGAGCAGAAGCCTGAAAAACAAGATGCAGGATATTTCAGAGACTGCTGGAAGTCATTGCGGTACAAGTAAACACATGGGTTGTGTTAGGGTAACTGAGAATAGAAACAGGTGCATGTATACTTGGGTGTACACCAATGCTAGGAGTTTAGTAAATAAATTTGATGAATTGGAGGTATTGCTCAAAACATCAAAGGCAGATATTTTTGGGATATCAGAGACGTGGTGTCACACAGATATAAGGAATGCAGAACTGGAATTTGGGGAGTACAATGTGTATAGAAAGGATAGACAGGACAGGTGGGGAGGAGGGGTTATGCTATTAGTTAAAAAACACATAAAATCCAAGGAAGTGAAGCCAGTCGACATTGATGGACAGGGCAGTGTTGAGTCAGTTTGGTGTGACATAAGCATAGGTAAATCAAAATTGAGAGTAGGAGTGTGCTATAGGCCTAATGACTCTGATGAGTATAATAAGATACTGTACAGGGAAATAGAATGGGCCAGTAAATCAGAGAGTCTTATAATGGGGGATTTTAATTTCCCAGATATTGATTGGAATTTGTGGGTTGGTCACTCACACACTAGCAAGGCTTTTGTGGATTTATTGGATGATTGTTTTCTACACCAGCATGTTCGGGAGGCAACTAGAGGGAGTAATACTCTTGATCTGATTATATGTAGTGATTCTTCATGCATTAGGAATCTGCAGATAAAGGAACCAGTGGGTGGCAGTGATCACAGTGTGCTGAAGTGGTATTTACTCAAGGAGGTAACTACCATCAGAGGTAAAGGGAAGGGTTTTTGCTTTCGTAAAGGCGACTATGATGGTCTGAGACAGTATTTAAATTCTATACAGTGGGACCAACTGATGATGTTACCAACAGCAAATTCAAAACGGGAAGCATTCAAGGAACTAATCTTGGAAGCTACCAGGCTTTACATACCAACCAAGAAATACTGTTCAAGGTTCAGGCCTAAATGGTTGTCAGATGAACTAATGAGACATATGGCAGAGAAGAAAAATGCATAGCATACATACAAATTAATGGGTGACATGGAAGTCTATGATAGATATAAGTTGGTCTGTAACCAAGTCACAAAGGAGATTAGGCAGGCAAAGGCAGATTATGAGAAATCCTTGGCAAAGGACGCAAAGAAAAACAGAAAAGAGTTCTTTACCTATTTAAACTCAAGAAGGAAAGGGATGAATCAGATTGGTCCACTGGATATTGATGGTTCAACAGTTGAGGATCCACCTCAGGTGGCTAACAATCTAAACGAGTATTTTGCCTCTACATTCACACATGAGGAGTTATTCAGGAAGGGGAATGTCGTAGGTGAAGTAAACATTGGCAGTGAGCTAGATTATTTTCTAATAACTGAGAGGAAAGTGGAGGAGAAATTGTTGAGGATAAACATAAAAAAGGCACCCGGGGTGGATGGGATCTATCCTGTTATATTAGAGGAGGCCGCAAAGGAAGTACCCAAACCCCTAGCCATAATTATGAGAGCTTCTTTGGACTCAGGGGAGGTACCCATGGACTGGAGATGTGAAAATGTAACCCCAATTCACATAGGAGGATCAAAGGCTGACACAAGTAATTATAGACCTGTTAGTTTAACTTCCGTTCGAGGAAAATTATTGTAGGCACTGGTTAAAGTAGCACTGCAGGATCATCTGGACGAGAATTCAGTTATAGCTCAGACACAGCATGGTTTTGTTAAGGGCAGGTCTTGTCTGACCAATTTGATTGGATACTATGATGTAGTCACAAAAGAACTGGATGCAGGGAATAACTTTGATATTATATATTTGGATCTTAGAAAGGCTTTTGATACTGTTGCGCATGGAAGAGTGCTGCACAAATTGGAGAAGTGTGGCATTGGAGGCAAATTGTTGCTATGGATAAAGGGATGGTTGAGTGGCAGGAGACAGAGAGTGGTAATCAATGGACACTGCTCAACGAGGACTAATGTTATTAGTGGAGTTCCTCAGGGTTTAGTGTTGGGTCCATTGTTGTTTTCTGTATTTATAAATGATATTGATGATGGTGTATCAGGCTTAATGTCCAAGTTTGCAGACGATACCAAGGTTGGTAGGGTTGTTAAGGACACTACTGATACTATGCTGCTGCAACACTATCTGGAAAGGTTGAGCAGATGGGCTGAGAGGTCGCAAATGAAGTTTAACATTGACAAATGTAAAGTACTACATATGGGAAACAGTAATCCTAGAGCAACGTATCACCTCTGTGGTACTACGCTGACAGTGTTAGAGAATGAAAAGGACCTGGGGGTAATTGTGCAGGCAGATATGAAGTTCTCTGAGCAGTGCAGACGAGCTGCAAGAGTAGCTCATGGTGTCTTGTCAATGATATACATGAATTTTTCTAGCAGGGACATGGATGTGATTATTCCCGTGTATAAGGCATTGGTCAGTCCACACCTTGAGTACTGTATACATGTCTGGAGGCCTCATTTCAAGAAGGATGTAGAGCTGCTGGAACGGGTACAGAGAAGGGCAACAAGATTAGTGAATGGAAGAAAGGGTTGCTCTTACGAAGAAAGGCTTAAGTTTTGCAAATTACAGAGCCTGGAGACTAGGCATCGGCGAGGTAATCTGATAGAGGTGTATAAGGCTTTGAATGGCTTGAGCATGCTCAATGCCGATGGGATTCTTCCTCTTGCTCAGAATAATCACCTGAGAGGGCATAAATTCAAATTGAGGAAGGACGGATGTCGGATAGATGTGCGGAAATTTGCCTTTAGCCAGCGGGCAGTTGGTTTGTGAAATAGACTCCCATCGCTTGTTGTTGAAGTTGATAGCCTAAACAAATTTGAGGCTCAGCTGGACAGGTATTTCCAACGAACGGAGGGGTGAAATGGGAGTAGTGGTTGTTTTTTTTTTTTTTTTTTTGGCTGATGCTGAATAAGCTTGCTTTCTTGCATCATATGTCTCGACTAATGCTAATGCTAAAGGAGGTCCGGCAGGCGAAGGCAGATTACGAGAAATCCTTGGCAAGGGATGCAAAGAAAAACAGCAAAGAATTCTTTACTTATGTAAACTCTAGAAGGAAGGGGATGAATCAGATTGGTCCACTTGATATTGATGGGTCAACTGTTGATGATCCTGCTCATGTAGCTAAAAAACTAAATGAATATTTTGCATCGACATTCACACATGAGGAGTTATTCAGCGAGGGGAATGCCAGAGGTGTATTCATCTCTAGCAGTAAGCTACAGAATCTTGAAATAACTGGGAGTAAAATGGAGTAGAGACTGTTGAAGATAAACACAAGAAAGGCACCCGGGGTGGATGGGATCTATCCAGTTATATTAAAGGAGGCAGCGAAGGAAGTAAGCAAACCCTTAGCCATAATTATGAGAGCTTGCTTGGACTCAGGGGAGGGACCCATAGACTGGAAATGTGCAAATGTGACCCCGATTCACAAAGGAGGATCAAAGGCAAGTAATTATAGACCTGTGAGCTTAACTTCTGTTCCAGGAAAATTAATGGAGGCACTGGTTAAAGAAGCACTGCAGGATCATTTAGACAAGACTTCAGTTATAGCTCGGACACAGCATGGTTTTGTTAAGGGGAAGTCTTGCCTGACCAATTTGATTGGATACTATGATGCAGTCACAAAATAACTGGATGCAGGGAATAGCTTTGATTTTATATACTTGGTTCTTACAAAGGCTTTTGATACTGTTGCGCATGGAAGACTGCTGCACAAATTGAAGCAGTGTGACATTGGAGGCAAATTGCTGCTATGGATAAAGGGGTGGTTGAGGGGGAGGAGACAGAGAGTGGTAATCAATGGACACTGCTCATCGTGGACTAATGTTATTAGTGGAGTCCCTCAGGGCTGACTGTTGGGTCCATTATTGTTTTCTGTATTTATAAATGATATTGATTATGGTATATCAAGCTTAATGTCCAAGTTTGCAGACGATACAAAGGTAGTCAGGGTTGTCAAGGACACTACTGACACTATGCTGCTGCAGCAGGATCTGCAAAGGTTGAGGAGATGGGCTGAGAGGTGGCAAATGAAGTTTAACATTGACAAATGTAAAGTACTACACATGGGAAACAGCAACCCCAGAGCAACTTATCAACTCTGTGGTACTACACTGATAATGGTAGAGAATGAAAGTGACTTGGGGGTGGTTGTGCAGGCAGATATGAAGTTCTCTGAGTAGTGCAGACGGGCTGCAAGAGTAGCTCATGCAGTATTGTCAATGATATATAGAGGAATTTTTCCAGCAGGGATAAGGAGGTAATTATTCCCTTGTATAAGGCAATGGTCAGGCCACACCTAGAGTACTGTATACAGGTCTGGAGGCCTCATTTCAAGAAGGATGTAGAGCTGCTGGAACGAGTACAGAGAAGGACAACAAGATTAGTGAATGGAACAAAGGGGTGCTCTTACGAAGAAAGGCTTAAGTTTTGCAAATTACAGTGTCTGGAGACTAGGCACCAGCGAGGTGATCTGATAGAGGTGTATAAAGCCTTGAATGGTTTGAGCATGCTCAATGCTGATGGGATTCTTCCTCTAGCTGAGAATAATCACCTGAGAGGGAATAAATTCAAATTGAGGAAAGACAGATGTAGGATAGACGTGCGGAAATTTGCCTTTAGCCAGCGGGTGGTTGGTTGGTTGGTGGAACAGACTTCCATCCCTTGTAGTGGAGGTTGATAGCCTAAATAAGTTTAAGGCTCAGCTGGACAGGTATTTTGAACGAACAGAAGGGTGAAGGTGATGGTGCATAAACTTGCTTTCTTGCATCAAATGCCTCTACTAATGCTAATATATAACCATACCTATAAAGAATATTTATTATTAATATAAAATATAGTAAGTAGGTATTATTATTATTATTTTTTTATTATTAATATTATCTATATGGTGTAAGGAAGCCTGAGGCTTTTGCTGCACCAGCTAAAAAAATTCTGAATTACCCTGAGAGAGAGAGAGAGAGAGAGAGAGAGAGAGAGAGAGAGAGAGAGAGAGAGAGAGAGAGAGAGAGAGAGAAGTACAAGGGAATCAACAAGAAAGAGAAGAAGGATGATATCCAGCTCAGAACCCTAGGTGTGCCTAGCCCATACTCACCAGATGTGAGCCCCTGGTGTATGTTTAGAATTAGACTAATGAAAATACGGTGTACCCTGGGAGCGATATACGTGTCGACTGAAAGGGGGGGAGGAAGAAAGGGATCGAAATTAAAATAAATGTAACAATAGAAAAAATAAACCAAATGGAATTTTGAAGAGACGACCAAGGTGGAAATAGCATTGCGGTGTCAGTCATAATTTTAGTGTCTTCTTCATACATATATATATACTTTTTCTATTCATATATATATGTATATGTATATGTTTAAAGAAACTGTTTTTTAATATATATTTTGAGCCAAAGTGCTACTGCTGTTATGAATTAGCATGCATTTACTAAAATTTATTTTTTTATTCTAGTTATAATAAAATTTAAAAATGGACATGCCGGTTTGAATTTTTTCGATAAGATCGAATTTGAATGCATTTTAAAATCATATGTGCATTTATTCTAACCAGATGACTTCTAGTTATTGTTTTCACATTTGACAAGGGCTTCTTTTTAAGCAGCTCTCCTCATTCTTAAAAGAACTATATTCTCAAGAAGCTCTTGCTATATTCAGTATTGGTTATATGTACGTGAACCTTAGTTTATTTGTATTAGTGGAAATAATGTGCCTTAAATTTATTTGAATAGAATGGCCGCTAGATGGTGAAATAATTTCTTCCCGCGGAAATTTTGGAAGGCAGGGAAATCCATCGATGATTGGTTTGGCGTTCTTCCAAGTTTTGTGACGTTGGATTGTGACCGATTGGTTATTCTATGGCGGAGTGAGCGTGTAATAAGTGCGTCTTGTATATAAGCTTATATTCCATCAGAGAAATCGAAGACAATATCATTAAATAAATGTGAGCTGGGTAATGGTGAATATTTACTTTTCTTAAGCACTGTAATATTTTTAAATACAGATTACGAAAACTCACATGCTAAATAGTTTCCTATGCCGTCTGCTACTATTTTGATATAGCCAGCTGTCTGTAATTATTACAGTTTTGTTTATTTAGTACAACTGACAGCTATGTGTAAATGCTATAGCTATTTAAATCTTTTGAAAGTCCATCCCAACAGTATCCTTTTTAGCATTCTCAGAGGACCAAATTATAACCAGATTAAGTGGATGAACATGACAAAGTAAAAACGGTTAGCTTGTAATTATAAAATTGACATATTTTTGTGGGACTTCATGGATGCATGTGTTTTTGTGTGACCATAAACATTTAAATATCTCATAAACATATATATATTCCTATACGTAGTAATAATTATATATATATATGAGAGAGAGCGAAAACTTACAAATGTGTGTATGTATATATACTTACACATACATGCCAATGTTTCAGAAAAAAATATATATGTATACCGATTAAGAGTGAAAGATACAGATAACAATAGATTCATAAATGCGCCCAGATATATTATAAATTCACATTTTTAATAAATATATATATTATAGTTTTTTTTAGCATGCGCGTGTTTATATATATATATATATATGCGTGTGTGTAATTTTGAAACTTTACTGTTTACAGCGATGACTACTATCATACGGTAATTTTTTTTCGAAAAGTAATTAGCCACGTGTTAGCCATCTATATATTTTTTTAAACAAGTTACATTGCATATATAAAACAAATTTGGATGAGAAATGTGAGGCATATTTGGGAAATGGCCTACCTATACTAACCCATCTGAACCAGATTATTGATAGTGTTTATATGTAGAATATTTTAATATTATATACCTTATTTTATAGCTTCGGTTGCTAAATAATATAACTGAAGTCTTATTTTCTATTTCCAAACGTGGAATTACTTGAGATCTTACAACGATGCTAGTTATTGTTTTATTCATTTTTACATAAGATCTATTATTACATCCTAGACATAGAGTTAAAACATAGGGAGTGTTTCCTAAACATTTTCTTTTTGAAATAGTGGTTGTCACTCGTTTGTACTGTAAATCTTAAATTTTAATAAGCGTAATGTTTTTTTGATTTGTGAGTAATGATCATGAAAGCAGTTCAGTGTTAATTTCGTCTTAAGTGTACCGTATGATTGTAAACTAGTAGTTTTAGAGCGATTTTGACGCAGTGGAAACCTTTTTTTTTTTCTTTCAAATTAACCTTATCTCCCCTCTGTGAAACCACGTATGGTTGCGTCCACTCTCGTCACGACTGTTTGCGTTTTCTGCGCGGCCATATTCGCTTGTATGGTTTACGAGTGTAAATCTGTGTGCAGTGTTCGTTTTGGGAATGTAAATAAGTGGTTGATGTTGTGTGTAAATAAACGAATATTTATATGTGTTAAAAATACAAACGTTAAATACAGAGAAATTCTGTAAATGTATTTTAATAAGGTAAGCTAGTTCTTTGAAATTATGAGATGTTTCCAGACATTTATTGATGCTAAATTGCAGTATCACTACATTGACTTTCATGCATGCCAAGTATCTTTATCGAATCATATTTCATTCCCACAATTTGATTTCTTGGGTGTTGTTTTCTATTACTAATTACTCTAAACGTCTTTTGGCTTATTGAGCGAGTTTACTGAGTCGGTTTTTAGTCTCCACTATGAAGATGAAATGTATATTATTAGATGTGAAGTACATCGCTTCTATTGACCAGTGATTATCGTTATATATATATTATGTTGGTGTTTTCACCTTTAAGAAGTTGTGTCCATGCCCACTTTATTTGTGAAGAATATGCCATTGTATTATTATCTTCTCCTCCCCCGCCAAAAGGATTCATAAAATTGTATATGTAATATGTAGAACTACAGTTAATAGAGATTGGAATTTCTGTTTGATTGCTTTATTAGTCAGAGAGAAATGGGTACACATACATAATATAGTTAACTTATATACCATTTTGTTTATACAAGTATCATTCACAGTAATAATAAACAGTTAGTGTTATGTAATTTATGTGATATGAATATATTTCTGTAAGAGCAGTTTTAGTACATAAAAGATTACAATCGATGAATATTATGTTGTCAGAGTAGAAAAGGAGTTTACTTTTCCTTTTTCCAATTTAAATTATTTTACCCCTTATTTTTAATATGACTTGTGTAATATAGAGATTGTTTCATCAAAAGTTAATTTCAAATTTATTTAAATATATCTGGATTTTACTCTTTATAAACTTTTATAATTTGCATAGCCATTTCCATAGGTTAATAATCACTTTTTTATGTTAATGCAAGTTTGATTTTTTACTGTTTAAAATACTCAACTGGCAGTAATAAGTTTTTTTCTTAATTATTTATTTATTTTTTTTACTTAACCACTTTTCTATAGGTGTCTGGTGCAGTTATTACTTCTGGATAAATGGATTTCTTCCTCTGGAGCAAAAAATAGTATGAACTTTTAGCATTTTAAATACATTACGAATATAGTTAAAATTATATAATTTGATGTACATTATATTACTTAGTCTTTCAGAGACTGGAGTTTTCATTGAGTTTCATTTATCTTCTAATTTGTGTAATTCAGGTAGAAAGTTAACAAGCATGCCTATTTGGAATTGTGTAAAGAATTATGCACATTTGTTATAATTTGTAGAAGATTTACATTTCATATAGTTTATTTCACTTGCATAGCTGCCAACTCTGGATTTATGATAGAGAATCTGTCATTTTGATCATTTTTCTTTCTTGCTGTTATAACAGTTTTTCTTCATTTTTTTTTTTTCCAAAGAAAAAAAAGCAAAAAAAAAAGCTGTTAAATTCAGAATTTTCAAAAAAATGCTGTGTTAAAGAATTGCCCTGCATGTTTCATGCAATGCAGGCATGTCTGTGTTGAAAGAAACAGTGTTTCATCGTGCTTGTGTGGTGCAAAGGTACTTAATAATTTACTTCAGTAAGATGCCAAAGAAGTATGATGTAAAATTTCAGAAGACAAGATGCGTATGTTTTTCCATCATCAGTTTCAAGTGGCAAGAAACACAGTGTAATTGAACATTGCAAACAAATAAGGAAGGACCAGTGTGTATTGTGTAGAAGGAAATGTAGAAAGAGCATTTCATAGTGATGATGATATTTTTATATATGCCAAAGTCCAAATGTTTATTTGCATCATTTATCCTAGAACATAGTCTTCCTCTGAGTTTTGTGTTGTGTTTAGAAATATGATCCTAGAACATAGTCTTCCTATGAGTTTTGTGTTGTGTTTAGAAATATGATTCCCAATAGTGAAATAGCAGAAAACTACATTTATGGAATAAAAAAAAAAAAAAAAAAAATAGTGGTCACTGTTAGTGAACTTGTGCAGAGGAGGAAAAGAAGAGGACGTGATGGCTCTAAAAAATGTGCTCTTTTCAATTGCTATAGATGGCAGTAATCGAAGTGATGCAATGCTGTATCCCATTGTTGTCACATTTCCTATATAAAAAGGGGGGGGGAGTCAGATCAAAGTGGCTTTTGCTCACTGTCATCATTAGAAGGTTTCTCTACAGGGGACAACATTGGGTACCTTCTGAACAGCCTGAAAGCATGTTGTATTCCTTTAAAAAGAATTCCTTGCACTTTAGTGTTGATAATTTCCTTGTTATGGTAGACCAAAAATCTAGTAGCAAGGTTACTAAAATTAGAGTTGAGCATGTGGTACTAATCTGTCCTTGTCATCTCATCAATTTGTGTGCTGAAAAGGGTTTGTATGCCTTCCTGTGAAAGTGGATAGATTTAAAGGATTTCAGTTAATCCATGTTATCATGGTAAAAAAAAAATATATTTTGAAGCATGTGTATGTATATAGGGACTGTCATAAAAATATAATTAGATTGGTAGAACAGTGGCAACCTCTGACAAGTTTTTTTAAAAAGAGATAAGGAATTGTGGAATAAACTGTATGAGCACTTTTCAGAGTTACCAATTAGAGGAGTACAAGTGATCACTAGTGGGTGGCACTTAATTGTGTCCAGTTAGAAGACTGATTAATGAATTCCAAGAAAAGTAAGGAAGAAATCAATTTTGAAAAGGTTTCAACAGATTGATAGCTCTGAGCACGTTATCTTCACTTATGTGGAAAGTTTCTTCATGTTCATTCTTTGGTCGAATAAAGCAATTTGCTTGTTTGCATGTTGTGCCAACCTTTGAAAATACTAACATAGCACTTTAATCCAATCTACGTTACATTTGTATACAATTACTCCTAGATATGTGCAGAAAATTTCTTATGTTATGTTATGTAAGTTTCTCATACCAACTGTTTCGAAATCTTCCGCTTCCATTTTGGAAGTAAATTAACATAGCACACTAAATGGGTAGGATGATAATAATTTAGTCATAGGTGCTTCTATTACTGAGGTCAAGCTAGTTTAAAAGAAACGAAGATCCATTTTTGTTCAGCAAGGAAGCCCTTTAGAGTTCTTTCATATAGTCTTTACTGTTGTACGTGTCCAAGTTTCCATTTAAAAATGTTCTCGTAAATGACAGTATAAATTTCTTCAGTGTCAGTATTGGCAGTGCTCGTTTTCAAATTTCAAGTATTTTGTGGACAAATTAGCATTATTATTAGTAGTGACAAATGAGCAAGATAGCAAGCTATACAGCATCAGTCAAAAAAAACAAAAAAAACAACACCCTTACTTATACCACCTACCCAACCCGTTTAATAGTTTCTTTAGTTTTTCCTTGAATTTTATGACAGCTAGTTCCAATAATCAACTACCTGGGTGCTGGCTGAAGGCAAACTTCCACACATCTATCCTGTGCAACCATCCTTCCCTGGTTTGAATTTATTTCCCCTCATGTATTTAGTATTAGTATTAGCCATATAGCGCAAGGAAGCCACAGGCATTTGATGCACTGGCCAAAAAATAAATAGATAAGAAACAGTAAATTAGCACCGCCTTCCTCTTGTAGGTAACTGTCTTGTTGATTTTTTAATTTCTTCCAACTGTCAGCCACAACCGTGTGTAGAGGCAATTTGTTTCAGTAATCAACGAGTTGCCGGCTAAAAGAAATTTTTATACGGTCTAATCTAAACCTCTTCCCCAGTAATTTGAGTTTATAACACCTAGTTCTGGAATTTTTTGTAACAGTGAAGATACTGCCTTCATTCATTTTACTGGACCCTCTCAGAGTCTTATGAACCTCAATCAGATCCTTCTGAGGTTACCAACTGTATCACATTAATTGGAGTATTTCTTTGTATGGACATCCTTTTGTTGTTCTCACAATGCAATTTGCCCATTTTTTAAATCCTTTCAAGAAGCTCATTGTCTTTTTTCAGATGAGGTCTCCATACTTGTACACAGTATTCCTTATTTGGTATTAAAATTGCCTTATACGGTGAGATTATGACCTCCCTCAGTGTTTTCCCCAGAAAATTTTGCCTGCCAGGTGGCATTATGAAGTAGCCGAGCGGGGAAGTGTAATGCTTCGCAATATTATAAAATTTTCTGTTATTTATAAGTGTGACTTAAGCGATCCAGAGCAAAAATTAGTTGCATAAATTAACATAGGCTCCTGTTGCACTGATCTTGATCGCATAGTATGTTCAAATTAATATTGATCGAGATCAGTGAGCAGTACCATATGATACCGCGAGAATCGCTTAAATTTTAGCTGGGCGGTGCACCCATTTGATAGGTCCTGAGGAGAACACTGTCCCTATCTCTACAGGATAATGTTTGATAAATCATTGATAGGACACCATGGTCCCTTTCTTCCTCTACTGTTTTTAATTTGATTACACTAAGGCATAATTTATTTTGGGGTTGCTGTTACCCAAGTTTAAGATCTTGCATTTTGTTACATAAAGACATAGCTGACCATTCTTGAAGCCTGTTCAAGTCATTCTGAAGAAGTGTTGCTTGGCACCGATCATTAACAACTCTACCAGTCTTACCGCACAGCAATCTATATTAGAATGTTTCCAGTAATCCCAACATGTTCCAGTTTATACAGTAACTTCTCTTGAAGTCAGAATTTTGCTAAAATCCAAATATACTGTTGAAATTGTTTACTTCATCTGGCTCATGAGTAACTGTCAAAATAGCTTACTAGGTTAGTTAAACATGATTTTCTCTTAACAAAACCATGTTGTGTCTTCGGGCATTTCTGTCCCTAGATTGCACTCTTAATCATTGTTTCTACCCCTAAAGTTTGACTAACCAGTCTGTAGTGAATGACTTCACCCTTAGAATGCCTTTATGCATTTGTCATATGTTGGCACTTCTCCAATTCAAGGGAATCTTTCTCTCTAGTCCAAAGATGCCCTCATAATTAACCTCACTGGTTCAATACACTTTCTGGTGACCTCCCTCAAAATTACTGAGTAAATAAAATAAATAAATAAATCTGCAGCCATTATCAACCCACTGCAGGATGGAAGCCTACCCAACAATTCATGTTGAGGGAAATGGACCATAATCTGCCACTCTGGTCCAGTGCAGTGCAGGTTGGTAGATCAACCGTATTTAGCAGTCAAGGGCTTGAACCCCCAGTCTACCCAGTGTATGCTACTGCACTCCTGCCCCTGACAACTTGGCTACGGAGGCTTTTTTTAACTGGGTATATGCCATCAACTCCAAGAGTGTTTTAAGCTCAAAAGTTATTCTAATAAACATCATCTATAATTATGAAATCACTAATTTCATATGGTTTAGCTGCACTTGCACAGCCTCTTTTCAGTATGAAGGATCTTTCATCAGTGAATACCGATTCAAACTACCTATTTAATTCAGCAACATCAACTGGGTTATCTAAGACTTTCTCATATCCAGTACACAAGTGTCTTACCTGATTCGATTGCTTTTTTGTTGTAATCATGTACATGATTACAACCAAATTCCTTGTCCCCAGTGCGTTTTCACACGCTGTCTTAGCCTCTCTAACCTTATCTGTGGTTCTATTACAGATCAACTTGTAGCTGTTGTAGGCTTCAGAACCTTTTGTCACTCTGTAATTAACCCCATGCTACATTTTTCTGCTCTATTAGACCGGCCAGATCTGCATTCATATATTTCAACATCCTCCTCATGCAATCTTTTCTTAATCGTATGTATATGTTTATGATCTCTGTGATTTTTATTTTATAGCTGTTGCATAATTCAAATGTATTCACCCTCGCTCTGCAATCCGCTCAATTAATAGATGCCATATAGCACCTTAAATTGTCATCGACCCTTCTTCTGAAATTAAAACCCACGCCTTTACTTTTAACACTCCTTGACCATGTGGTCATCTTGGAGTATAAAAAGAAAATTTATTTATTTCTAATTTATTTAAAAAATTTTTTCTCCATGGTGAGTTTTCCTCCCACTTATTCCATTCCATCTGGGACAGATGGGAGTCACCCATAATTAGACATTCATGCTTGCTTGCCCATTTCATCTCTGTGTAGAAACTCCTGTTGTACTCTTCACAATGTTCTTGTCTGCAGATTACTCCACCTCTCATTATACCCTTGCTTCCAGCTAACTCATACTACACCGATTCAGCAAAATCTCTTTTTGTTCTCAGGCTGCTTCTTATAAGAAGCTTGATCCCACACCTACCTTTCCTAAATACTCTGTACATACCATAGTGGAACTTGTCATGGGATGACAAGTGGCACCTTGTCTCTGGGTGGCACCTTGTTTCTGTTATCCCTATTACAGTATGTCAGCATTAGTTTGAACTTTTAACCAGGAGTTCAAATTCAGCCATTTTATTGACAACACTCCTGACATTACTGTAGATACAATTAAGAATAAGTATTCTTCTGTAGTTTACTAATCTGACATTACACCCATTGAATTATTTAGGCTTGTTGTCCTAGCTTTTTCTTCCCACTCATTTGGATTGTTCCTACCCTCAGAACATCTTGCCAACGTTGGCTGTTATGGCAACAAACAAGAATTCTTCAGGTGAGTGCAAGTGTTATTTTAACTGATATTATCAGATAAACGTGGATCATTATTATCCCCCCACCCCTCAACTAGCAGTTTATCTGAACCCTTAACATATCCTCAGTGATACTGGGAAAAATCCTTGTGACACCTTTGTTCAAATGAATACTATCTCTACAAAAGAGATTCCTTCTACCTTCATGTGTGGACCATGCTGATGAAAATGTCCCCATCGAGGGTTTCAAATTCTCTCAAGTGTTGAGTTAATCCATAAGCTTTGAGCATATAATCCCTCCTGTCATGTCTGGGCAGAATTGAAGACACATACACATTCTGACCTAACTTGCATCATTTTTCAGCATTGCCTTATATTTATTCAACAACTGGTCATATTTGTTTAATATTGTCGGTCCCCATATGATTAATAATTCTGTCTTTACCCCTCCCACCCCTTAAAATCTGACAATCTGTTGGTTAATTCTTGCTCCTTGCAAACACAGCCTAATTTCTGGTCCACCTATTTTTAACTACAAAAAATGTTACCTGTTTTTCCTGACAATAGAATCTCCCACTGAAAGTAAATCACCTTCAGCCAGAGCAGTATGCACTTGACTGTTCTCTTCTCGGTCCTGGGGTGCATCACTTGGCAGGACGTGAGTTCTTGACAATCTCCTAGTTACATTTGCCTCTAGGGCAAGAACCTGTTTCTTCAGTGACTAAGATTTTTCTTGCATTGTACCAATTTGAGATTTGTACAATCCTTACATCAGGTACAAAAAAAAAAAAAGAATCGTTAGTTGAGCTAGTTTTGCCTGCTAGACCCACCCTAGAATACATGCCACAGGCTATACAATTGATGAACTTGTGACACACTGGAAATACCTACAGGCATTTCCTGTGAGTCACAATGTCCTTGGACGTGGTATTGTAAGTGGATTGTGTAACAACTATTATTTAGGTAAAATTTGAAATTTAGAAAGACTTCTAAATTTAAATTTACAATATACACCGATGAGCCAAAACATTATGACCACCTACCTAATACGATGTTGGTCCTCCACATGCAGCCAAAACAGCTCGTACCCGGTGAGGCACTACAAGATTTCTAACTGTGTCTTGTAACAACATAATCAGCAGATCCTTTAATTCCTGTAAGGTCCATGATTGAGACGCCGCAGATCGGAGTTGCTGTTCCAACACAAACCACAGATACCCGGTGGAATTGAGGTCAGGGCAATATCTGGAAGTCTTCCTGATGTTCCGTGAACCAGTCTCGAACAATCTGGTCAGCAATGATATTTAGGTAGGTAGTAGACATCAGAGTGCCCGGCACATGTATGACTAGACCGTATCCCAGCAGAACATCGCCCAAAGCACGACACCGCTCCCACCAGCTTGTTTTCATCTTGCGGTGCATCCAGTCACCATCATTTCCCCAGGTAAACGATGCAAGTGTGCCTGGCCATCCACATGTTGCAACAGGAAATGTGATTCATCAGACCAGACGACCTTTTCCCAATCACTCAAGGTCCAGTTTCAATGCTCGTGTGCCCATTATAGGCACTGTTGCTGGTGAACTGTGGTTAACATGGGCACTTGGAGTGGCCTACACAGCCCCATTTTCAGCAGTGTTTGATGTGCTGTGTGTGTGTTGTGACACATTACTCCTGACACCAGCCTTCCAATTACTGGCGAACTGTGGCAAAGTCGCCTTTCTGTTGCCACGTACCATCTGGGAGAGCCTTCGCTCACCTCGAGTATCGATGAGCCGTGGTCGTCCAACACCTCGCTGACGGTTCGAGGGTTCCCCCCTCCTCGGACCATTTTCGGTGGGTACTAACCACGGCTGACTGTGAGCATCTCACCACCCGTACCGTTTCAGATATGCTCTGACTGAGTCATCTGGCCATTTCAGTTTGGCCTTTGTCAAACTCGCTTAAGTTCGCTGCCTTTCCCATCTGAAGAACAAGAGTAACACTGATTAACTGAGCTCAGTATCAGGTGTTTTTTATACCGTGTCCCAACTCGTGCACGTGCCGTATTCACCTGTAGTTACTGCGATTTGCATAATGCCTCGCTGGTCATAACGTTTTGGCCCATTGGTGTATTATAGAATTTAAATTAACACAAAGTATTGCAGAAATTAAACTGGTTGCAAAACTTTAACCACCACTGAATTTAATTTTAAGTTATCAAACGAAAGTTATGAAATTCCTGCCAAAATATCAATAACAAAGGCCATCTTAATATTAAGTTGTAGCTTACCAATATGTACCTAAATGCAAAAATAAATTAACCTATGTGACTGAAGGAATTCAAACTATATATTAACTTTAAAAAAAAAAATGCAAAATTATTTCAAAAACTATCCTGCAATGAAGAGGTGCCGTAATGCCCAGCCACACAATATAACTTTGTTTCCAAACTCCTTCCAGTATTCTGAGCAATAGGAGGAATTCCATCAGCAATGAATTTACTTGATCCATGCAAAGCCTTAAACAACTCAATAAGATCTCATAATGGTTTATTCTCTAGACATGTCCAATTTTCAGAATTGAAGCCTTTCTTGGTCCTGGAAGAGCACCTTTTTATCCATCTTACTAATTGTATTGTTCTTTTCTGCACTTGTTCCAACAGATCCATGTCCTTCCTAAAGATCTTCACAATTGGCAGAAATGAAGCCTTTTATGGTAAGTGTATCACTTTGTTTTGTGATCTCTTAGAATGGGTGCAGAGAATAGCTGGTTGTTATTCTCTGCACCCATTCTAAGAGATCCAGAGATCTTTCTTAAACTGATGCTTCCAGACCTGTATGTAGTACTTAAGATGTGGCTTAACCTTTGAATTATAAAATGGGATAATCACTTCCTTATCCCTTCTGAAAAAATTCCTGTGTTTTAATAACAAAACCCCCATGAGTTGCCCTAGCAGCCAGTTAGCACTGCTCAGAAAATTGTCTTTTTCATTCTCCATTACACTGTGTAGTATGACCAGTTGGTGGGTTAATCTGGAATTACTACTACCCATGTGCAGTACTTTACATTTGTGAATTTTGAACTTAATTTGTCACTTTTCAGCCCTTATGCCTAATTTTTATAGACCTTGATGCAATAGCATACCCTGAATACTATCATTAATCACCTTGCCAATCTTCATATCATCTGCTTTTATCAATATACAGTAAAATCTCATTAATACAAACTTGGTTTATACCAAGTACTCGTTTATACGAAGCACATACCATTCCTCTGCGAAAGGATAGGCTTTTCTATGTAAATATTTTTGTTTATTACCAAATTTGGTTAATATGTATTACAAAGTTCTTTTTCACTCCATTAGAAATAAATATTCATTTTGTATTTTTAATACAAATCTTGGCAGAGCAATCCGATTATTGCTCCCGGCCACTTGGCTCCCTACTTCCCGAAGGATGGCACTGACTTGTTAGAAATTAGTTTTGCGTAAATAAAAGCAGTTTATGGTAGCTACAACATCAAGTGCACTCTGAAAAACATCTTTCTGAAGGATGAGTTATTAAATTAACAAAAGAATAAAAAAAAATTTTTCTAAGTTGTTTACATGCATGCCCTCGCTCTCCACGGGAAAAAGGTCAGTTGCAATTGTTACTCCAGTTCAAAGAGTCTTTTGCTATCGTATACAGCAATATATTTTTTGTGCAATTTTATCTGAGCTGATGTCTTTTTCGGAACTTGTGTCTTTAAATTCATTATATTAAATCTTATCTAGCAGTGTTATGATGACAAAACGTAGATGGACGGAATTAAGCTTGGAAATTAAACTAAAAATTATACAAGAGGCTGATAGGATGGAAAGAAGCAAAACGGACATTGCAAAGGAATACAACATCCCTTTACCTACTTTATCTACAATGCTGAAAAGGCTCCTCCGTAGCCAGGTGGGAAGGAGCAGCAGTGCGTAGCACACGCTTCTTGATTAGACTGGGGTTCGAGCCCGTCACCACCAAATACGGAGGATGCGGAAAGGTCAGGGAATGACCACTGCATATCCCGGAGCAATATGGCCTTAGTTGCTAATGCTCCTAAAAATAAAAAAAAACAATACTGAAAAACCGAAAAAGGCTTGAAGAAGTGTGTGACAATGGAGCAGTGATGAAAAACAGGAAACGAATTCGTGGTGCGAAATGAGGAGCTTGAAACAAAACTTTTCGACTGGTACCAACAAATACGTGCATCTAATTTGCCAATATCAGGTTCAATTTTGCAAGAAAAGGCAAATTATCTAGTTCAGCAACATGGGATTAGCAACTTCAAATGCAATAGTGGCTGGCTCCAAAGCAGGAATAACTTGGTTTCGCAAAATGTTTGCGGTGAGTCTGGATTAGTCGACAAAGAAAAGGCTACAGACTGGTTGCGTTCTGTATGGTCCATCCTTGAAAAATATGAAGCAAAGAATATTTTTAATCTTGACGAGACAGGTTTATTTTATAATTTGCTGCCAAACAAAACATTTGTTGTTTGAGGAGACTTGTCAAAATTAAGTAAACGAGGACTCTCTGTTCTGTTATGCTGCAATTCAGATGGCAGTACAAAACTACGCCCACTTGTGATTGGTAAGTTTTCCAAGCCAAGACGTTTTAAAGCAGTTAACCAACTTCCCTGTGATAATGAGGCCAATAGAAGTGCTTAGCTTACGGTCAAAATTTTTCAGTTTTGGTTATCAAAATTGGACAGAAGAATGGCTTCAGAAAAAAGGAACATTTTGATGATTTTAGACTGTTTTACAGCACATTCTGCCGAGACACTTAAGTTGACAAATATGCGGCTGTTGTTTTTACCCACCAATACCACCAATTTAATGCAACCACTGGATCAAGACATTATTTATAACCTCAAGAGAGCATATAGAGTCCACCTGATAAGGTACTTGATCCGCAACATAGAAGGAGGGAACAATTTGCAGACAAATTGGAATGTCTTGGATGCTATCCATAATATTGTTATTGCTTGGGAAAGTATTACTTCAAGTGTAACAATCAACTGCTTCAGAAAGAGTGGCTTTGGAGAGAACATCATCGAAAAACATGGTCCAGCAGACAAATGTGATAGCAACAGTGAGGAATGGAGGAATTTGAAGGAGCATATGGATTTTGTTGGCGAATTTGAAGAGTTTGTGATGGTGGATGATGAAGTTGCTACCACTGCAATGCCAACACCAGAAGAGCTGCTGGGTACCAAACAAAATGATGATGTTTTTGTTACCAGCAACAGAGAAAGTGAAGAAGTGCGCACACACTGCCATCTAAAAAAGATGCCCAAAATGCATTGAACATAATAGAGAATGTGTTGGCCTGCAGTAACGTTGATAAAAAAAAAACTATTGCATTTGATAACATCTGTGCTGTAGTTAAAAATGCACACAGGACAAAAACTGTGCAAACAACATTGGATTCTTTCTTTAAATTAGATTAATTTATTAAAAAGTTAATGGTTTGTATGTCTCCTTTTATATTAAGATTGTGTAATTTTTTTTACTGTGATACAAAAATATTCTATATATCAAAATATATACTGTACAGTATTTTCATTTCTGTTAATATTGCTTTTCTTTTAGTTTATCTTACAAATAAAATAAAATCTTTAAAAAATGTTTTTCCTATGACTGTATTGTTAGACAAGGCTTTTGTTTTTATTTTATTAATTTATTTTTGATATTGTTATTATTCTTAGATATACAGTATATACCAAAAAAAAAAAAGTAAAATTTTGACACTTTTGGGGGACCTTGTTATTACAAAACGTGAAAATTTAGGTCCCTTTAACATTGTATTAATGAGATTCCACTGTAATATCATTTTAATAAATATGGAAAACAACAACTTCTTAATGCCATCCCGTTCCAATTTGTACAACACTCTTTAATGTGCAACAGTATCAAAAAAATATTTCTGAAATCTAAGTGTTTGATGTCAAAAATATTTTTTGTATCCAGATTTTTTGATACTGCATCACAGGGATAACATTTCTCTAGGTGGTGATTATCCCTATAGCTTTCCTGACCAGTCTGATAGTATCTAGTCATATTAGTTGCTTCAGAAATCCAGATCATTACTTCAGAAATCCATGGTGCAACTGCATTTTAACTACATTTCTGTCTAGATAGTCTTGCATTACTTTTAAGTAGCGACTCCATTGTTTTCTCTAGAACAGAAGGCAAGCTAACAAGTCTGTAGTTGCTCATGTCACCTTTTGATCTCCCTTTTTGTGAATTGGGGATACATTTGCATATCTCCAGTTCATAGGGTGCCCTTGTATCCAAAGACTCTCAAAATTATAGCTAAGGTTTGCCTATCTCCCTTGCTGCCCCCCTTAATATACTTGATATGTCCCATACACCCCAGGTTCCTTTTTTATGTTTAGCTTCAACAATTTCTCTTTGAATTTCCCCTCAGTTATCACAAAATCATTTAGCTACCTGTTAGAGTCTGATAAACTTCTGGCATTCCCTTCCCTAAAGAATTGCTCGTGTATGAATGTTGATGCAAAATACCTATTCAGTATGTCTGCAACTTGAGATGGATCATCAACAATTAAATCATTGATATCAAGTAGACTAATGTTATTCATCCCCTTCCTTCCAGTGTTTACCTAAGTAAAGAAGCCTTGCCAAAGGATGTAAAGAAGTTTTACTTTACATTGTTTGCTGGGGATTCATAACGTGCTAGCCTGCCTAATCTTCTTGTGACTTGATTGCATATTATTTTATATCTATTGTAGGCATTTGTATCACCTGATAATTTATATGCATCCCATGCATTTTTCTTCTTTGTCACGAGTCTCATTATTTCATATGACATCCTTTAGGGTCTATGTTTTATATTTCTTAGTTGGTATGAAAAGTCTAGTAGCTTCTATGATTATTTCCCTGAATGCTTCTGATTTAGAATTTGCTGTTAATAACATCATTAGTTGGTTCCACTGTATAGCCTCTGAACACTGTCTGAACTAACTGTAGTCACCTTTACAAAACCCCTTCCATTTTGCCCTTGACAGTAATCACAAATTTTGGTAAAATCCCACGTCTTCTTGTATAAATAAAAGACACCATGTGGTGTTTTTTATCTGTAGATTGTTTATGCATTAAGAGCCGCTGCTGATAATCAGATTAAATGTGCTACAATCTCTTTTGTCTGTAACATGCTTGTGTAGGAAACACTCATCCACTAAACCTAGTACCTCTTGGAGATAAAGAAATAGTTGAAGCAATAGACATTATGCATATTTAGTTCTGCCAATTTCATTGCAAGAATCTACAAGTAGTTTTTATGAAAAGAAAGAATTGATAATCAGTGGTCCTTGGTTGGGTAACTGACAAGTGCAGAAGGGAGCTTGGAATATAAGAAATTACCCAAAGTTATGCTTAACATCTTAAAAATTCCTCATAGTAGCGTTAAGTGTGAGAGAATATTCAGCAAGGTGGAAAAAACAAAACTGAGTTCAAATTTCTCTTTCTGGTGAGGCTTTGGAAGTGCTCTTTAGAACCACATTTAGTGAAAATAAAACATTTTCTGAAGAGGTCAAAGTCTTCAACAGTATCTTTCTTGAGGCGATTAGAATTAGTTGATGTCTAACAGACAATCCAAACAGAAATTTACAGTAAGGGAAATCCTAGGCATGGCAGTGTTTGAAAACATTGTACTGGTAAACTGTATTTTTTCCTGTGGCTGTATTTTAATATCAGATGCATGTGTTGTTAGTTAAATGATTTCATGTCCAAAGTCTGTAAGAAAGATTCTGCTTTTTCCAAAAATCTTCTGTCTTCCTCCAACTTTTTCCAGAAATAGCTCCTGTTTCCTTTACCGATTTTGTACGAAAATCTCTTACAGTAACCCGACCTCTGGCTTTTTGAAAGTCAAAAGATGGCAGCTGTGTAGTTAATTGCTTCATGATGTGATCGCTTCTTAATATTGTTGCATGTAGTTGTTTATTTTGTTTCTGTTATGTACAATAATGAATGTATTATAAAATTTTTTATTATTAGTCATAAGGATTTATTTTTCTTATCTGGGTTGTGTTATTCAACATCTTAACCAGTGGAGTACAGCTTATCAGGAATGAGATTTTTTTTTTTAACAGTTAAATTAGGCATTTTAAAATTTTATTTTTATGTTGTAGAGTATTATGAAGCTGGAAAAAATAATTGCTTTCTCCATGATTATTTAATTTGGTGGTTCTCTTATGAATATTTATTGTTAGGTGGCAGGAATTTTGATCTTGTGTAGTGGGGGTTTTTTGAATTTTTAATAAGAAGCAAAGGAAAAACTTTTCTTGAAACTTATTGTGAGTTACAGCTTAATAAGGAATAGTTTTGAAGCACAAAAATTAAAAAAAGAGGTTTTTTTTTTATTATTATTATTATTAAGTTAATATATATTTGTTGGAAACGAAAACAGAAGATGTAAACAGGATTAGAAAAGAGTTTTTTCAAAGGGATCGTGAATAGTGAAACAGTCACTAGAGAAGAACAGGAGCTAGATGGCCATGATGAGGATGTCAAGGATATAAAGGAGGAAGAAATTTTGCTAGCATTGCATAGTATGAAGTAAGGGAAGGCAGCAGGGCCTGACATGATACCCATTGAAATTTTCAAGGGGGTTAGGACAGAGAGGAGTCCCATTTATGACAGGGCTAATGAATGAAATAATGAGAGCATCCAAGATACCAGATGCTTGGAGGGAGAGTCTTATAGTACCAATATATAAAAGGAAAGGAGGCATACAAGACTTCAACAACTATAGACCTATCAAACTAATGAGCCAGACAATGAAGTGGCTAGAGAGGGTTGTCTAAAGAAGACAGAGTTAAGCTGGAAGACTAGATTACCAAGAATCAGCTTGGCTTTATGAAGGGAATAAGCACTACTGATGGAATATTTATAGCAAGGGTCCTGCAACAGAAGTGTAGGGAGAAAGAACAAGCTCTCCACTTAGCCTTCATAGACCTAGAAAAGGAAGTGTCTGAGGAAGAGTTGTGTTCCTGAGACCTATGTCAAGCTTATCCAGTTTATGTACCAGGATAGTAGAACTAGAGTACATAGCGCAGCTGGAGTTAGTGATGCCTTCTCTGTTAATGTTGGTTTACACCAGGGCTCTGCCCTTAGCCCGTTTCTATTCTGAAACTGAAATCATAATGGACACACTAATCAGAGAAATGACTCTGACAGTTTACTCTTTGCAGATCATCATGCTTAGTGGCCAATTGTGCATGAGAGAGAGTGAGAGTACAGAAGAAGCTAGAGAGATGGATAACAGTTCTAGAGCAGGGAGGTCTAAAAGTCTACAGGAAGAAGACAGAATACATGGAGTGCTTTGGTTACCGAGACAACTCTCAGCATTGGCAGTGTACAGCTTAATAGGGTTAACAACTACGAGTACCTTGAAACAAATGGCAGGTGTGAACATGATGTCCAAATTCGAATAAAATTGGGATGGGCCAAGCGGCGAGAAATGTCTGGTGGTTTGAAAGACAAGAAGATGCCAACTAAACTGAAATCAAAATTTTACAAACAGGTGGTAAGGCTATGTATGTTATATGGCTCAGAGTGCTGGGTTGTCAGAAGAAAAGAAGAATGAGCTTTAATGTCAGCACAAATGAGAATGCTAAGGTGGAGTTAGAGCAGAATTAAGAATGCTAAGGTTGTTCAAGAGAAGAATGTTGCATATCGGAATTGGTTTGTTTCTAATTCTTCAGTTTCATTTTCTGCTTACACCAAAGCTCGCAACAATTGTAAAGCAGTTATTAATCAGTCCAAACTAGGGTTTGAACAGGCTAAGAGTAGAAAACTTGCTTCTTGCCCTAATGGTAGCCGAGCGTTCTGGTCTCTCTCCAAAGCTATTGGCCGCAACTTTTGCCCATCTCTGCTGCCACCTCTGTCCAAACCAGATGGTTCTGTTGTCACTTCAGCCAAGGATAAAGCTGACCTGCTAGCATCCCATTTTTCTTCCAACTCATGTGTTAATGACCTTGGAAAACACCTCCCACCATTCCCAACATGCTCCATTCAATGCCTCCTGTGGTCTTCCGTCAAAAGGATGTCTGAAGGATTTTGACAAATCTTGATGCTAAGAAAGCTCTGGGTCCCGATGGTATTTCTCCACTTGTTCTCAAAACCTGTGCTCCTGAACTTACTACTATTCTTTGCTGCCTTTTTTCACTTTCTTATTCTAAAGGTGTTTGCTCATATTTTGCTCTAAATTTGCTCATATCCAGCCAGTTCCTATAAAGGGTGACAAATCCCTCCCATCCAGTTATTGTTCCATTGCAATTACTTCTACTCTTCCTAAAGTAATGGAGAAATCAATTAACTGCCAACTCTTAAACTACCTAGAAACCTTCCGTCTGATCAACGATCACCAGTATGGATTCCATCAGTGTTGATCCACTGGTGATATTTTGGCTTATGTTACCCATTTATGGACTTTCAATGGAAAGGTTCGGTGAAACACAAGTAGTTGCTCTTGACATTTCAAAGGCTTTTGATCGTGTTTGGCATAAAGGTCTTCTAAACAGGCTTCCATCTTATGGTTTGCCAACTGTTTTTAGTAATTGGTTATCCAGGTTTCTCTCTGATCGCTCACTGATGGTGGACGGCTCTCTGTCTTCTAACCTCTCTACTAAAGTGTTCAGAGAGAAAACTGGATACCTAATTGCAAAAAGCAGTCAGCAATCCATAAGATGGAAGCTTATCTAAACAAGACATTTATGCTGAACACTATCAGATGCTTTGGAAATGTAAGAAGTAAACTTTATATAAATATAAAGTGAAAAAAACAGAGATAGAACGTAACAAAAAAAAATGTATAATAAGAGAGAAATAATTACAAAATTGACAAAATAAGGATGTTGCTACACAACTTACAAAACTGACCTCTCGTCTGGTTTCAACGGCCAGGATTTCAAGCAAAGTAGCAACATGTGTCTTCATTTCTGATGTAAACAACAAGCCAATGCTAAAAAACATATACATCAATCAAAATGAGAATAAAATTTATTGTTACCGAAATTAATGAAAATATAATTTTATGAGCAAAATAAAAATTTTTTTTTTGCAAGTATCAAAAAAGGGGCTATATCGAAAATGGCCTGTGAACCTTACAGTTGACACTATGAAGACAAGAAATTAAAAACTTTAATTGACAACACAAATATCTAGAAACAATCCATTTAAAGGTAAAGAGATTTGAAAGCAGTAAAAAAGCAAGTAGCCTTGGAAAAAATAACTTACATTGTAGACATGTGAGGAAAAGGTGGCAACATGACTGTATGCAGGACAAAACAAAATGAAAACTGAAGAGCACATGACAATGAGATACAAATATAAAGTTATATGACAGTGACACCTAGTGATAAAATTTTTGTCAAAACTAGAACTAAGTAGAGACTCAAAATAAAAAAAAAAAGCATATGTTGCATAGAGACATATTAAATGTAGTCATAAAGTATTAAATGTATGCTATATACATAATGTATAAGCATAGAGAAAAAATGTGAAAAAATAAGTTGATAAAGTGAGATAAACAGATATAATATGAGAAAAACAGATAGAGTAGGGCAAAGTGTGATAGTATTATTGTATCTGAAAAACGTTTTGAAGTAAAGTTACAAATTAATCCAAAAGTGCGAAATTTAGAGGCCAAAAGTGTGTCCCAATGAAATATACAAGGCGCGCGCACGCACACACACACACACACACACACACACACACACACACACACACACACACACACACACACACACACACACACACACACACACACACACACACATAATGAGAAATCTGTAGTAAGTTAATGGATTTTGAAAAAAAAATTTATATGGTTGATTATAGGAAGAGCTTTACGAAAATGATAATTTCAATATCCTGAAGGAAAAGAATTGCCAGTAAGGTTAAGAAAAAATTTTTATGGTTGGAAATAGAAATATTGTAGTTATGGCATATGACAGCATTTATAACATTGGGTGGTAATGACATTAGAGTGGACACTATATTAGAAATATTGGAAAACCAATGGAAAAAATTACTTTAAAGTTGAAAGAGTCTCTTTTATTGTAAAGATCAACTGAAGAATGATTATTAACAATACTAATGTTAATGTCCAAATTATTAGTGGTGTTATTACAGGAATTAGTTTTTTCTGGAGTTAGCATTAGTAATAGCATATGATGCAAGAAAGCAAGCATTTACAGCATCAGCCAAAAAAAAAAAAAAAAAAAATCGCATTTCACTTATCCATTCTCTCCAAAAGTTTGTCCAGTTCCTCATTGAATTTATTCAAGTTATCAACTTCCACTATGACAGGTGGAAGTTTGTTCCAGCAATCAGCCACTCATTAGCTAAAGGCAAATTTCTGCACATCTATTCTGAAACTGTCTTTCCTCATTGTGAATTTATGCCCACTCAAGTGTGTAATCTGAGAAAGAGGAAGAATTCCATCAGCATTGAGCTTGATCAAACTATTCAAACCCTTAAACAGCTCAATCAGATCACCTCAGATGTCTAGTCTCCAGACACTGCAATTTGCAGAACTTAAGCCTTTCTTGGTAAGAGCACCCCTTTCTTCACCTCACTAATTTTGTTGTACATCCTGTCTAAAATGAAGCTTCCAGACCTATATGCAGTACTCAAGGGGTAGCCTGACCATCACCTTATGTAAAGGGATAATCACCTCCTTTTTCCTGCTAGCAAAGTTATTGTATATCATTGATAAGATCCCATGAGCTGCTCTGATCTGAAAACTTCATATCTGACGGCCCAATTACCTCCACATCTTTTTCGTTCTCCACTACCCTGAGTGTAGTACCGCACTGTTAGTATGTCACTGTGTGGTTACCGCTATCCATATGCAGTACTTTGCATTTGTCAATGTTAAACTTCAGTTGTCACCTCTTAGCCCATCTGCCCAACTTTTCTAAATCCTGTTGCAGCTGCATACCGTCATTATTCATTAACATCCCTGCCAACCTTTGTATCATCTACAAACTTGGACATTACACCTGTTATACCTTCATCATTATCATTGATAAATATAGAAAACAATGGTCCATCGATTACCACTATGTCTTCCACCAAACCATCCTTTTATTCATAGGAGCAACTTTCTGTTAATACTGATGCTCAATTTGTATAGCAGTCTTCTATGTGCAACAGTATTAAGTTTTCCTGAAATACAAGTATATGATATCAAAATTATATTTTTCATCAGTTCCTTTGTGACCACATCATAGTATCCAATCAAATTGGTCAGGCAAGATTTCCTCTTAACCGTACTCTTATCTCCTCGGGTTTGGTGGACCAAACCCATGCTGTGTCTGAACTATAACTGCAGTCTTGTCATGAGGATACAGATACAAATGGCTAAAATCCTTAATAAAGTTTGAATAATTGATTACACAAAGGTCATCAGTATACTGAAATAGCAGGATATTTTGAGGAAGAGAAATGTTAGACCAGTAACGATATAAATTTGCAAGAATACAAGAGGCAGGGCTACCCATGGGAGTACAGACCTGGAAACCATCAAAAAAGTATTTATTAAAGATGCAGAGATTGATAAAGTTGTTCCAGAAAGTGATGTTATGATAACATGATTATATTTATGGAAAATTTCTAAAAGAACTTTTTAAATTAGCCAATTTATATGTGTAAAGAGACTATGGAAATCAAAAGTTTGAATATCTTGTAATTTATTAGATTGTAATGTTTCCAAGAGAGGTAAATTATTTAGAATAATTTTGTTATTAGGTAAAATACCCCAGACAGTTTTAAGTAACTGTTTTAATGTAATTCCAGGAAGGTGAACATAACTGTTTTTACAAGAAGTAATAAAGCTGAATATGACAAGTGTTTTATGAAAATTTGGAATGAAATAAACACAGGGAATTTAAAATTATTAATATTTAGTTTTAATTTCTTATTTAAAGCTAATAATTTTTTAATGAAAATCTTAGGAGAGGAAGGCACCAGTTTGTAAGTATCACTGTCATCAATATAGAAAGCCTTACATATAAAGGTGTAGTTGTTAGAGGCTCTGTCTACCACAAAAGCAATTTGTTTTTGTAATAACAAAATGCGTATGTATTTCTTGTAATTGTGTTTTGATCTCAGAAATATTGTAATATCTAATAGGATTATATGTAAATTTAGAGTACACGTTGGAAAAATTATATAAAGTTATGAAAAAATATTATTAATCCAAGAAAAGCCTCAATGGATGTATATATGCCAAATTAAGACAAAAGTTTAAGAGGTTTCTATGAGGAAGATCCTCATTGAACACCTTGCTTTCCAGGCTGTTGCATGCTTCTAGTAGAAGCAGTGCGAGAATCACTTTCAACTCTGCCTGTGTCTTTAGTTAATCTATTAGTCTGTGTACCCCCCCCCCCCAAGATATGTTTCCCAACCACCTATATAAAAGTGTTGATATCATTAGTGAATATTCTTGCAAAACCCCCCCCCCCCACTCTGTTTAAGTGTCCCTGTAAAAGTATAATTACAATCATAATCGTATTTGTAAAAAAATATAGATTATTTTGAAGCAACTTAACCTTGCATTAGTCAAATTATTAGCATATTTTGACAGCTTTTACTATATTTTCTAATTGTGTTCAAGGATAATTAGAAGAAGAGAACCCAGCACCAATTCCTGAAGAACTCTGCTTGATATGCTGATTCACTCTGATGAATGACAATTTATGACCTATTGAATAAGTGGAAGTGGGGATTGCCCCACTTCCACTTATTCAATATCATCTTGTTGGGAACAATATCAAAAAACACATTACTAAAACCTAGGTATACAGTGTCAGCATTGCTTTTTTTTTGCATTCACTTGTTTTAAGACCTTATCATAGTAGTTAATCAGACTTTCAAACAAGATTTTCCCTTTGTGAACCTATGCTATGTGATTCCTTTAGGAAGCAATTCTTATCAAGGTGGTCTTGGTTGTTTGTTTGTTTATTTGGTTTTTAGGAGCATTAGCAACTAAGGCCATATTGCTCCGGGATATGCGGTGGTCATTCCCTGACCTTTCCGCATCCTCTGTATTTGGTGGTGACGGGCTCGAACCCCGGTCTAATCAAGAAGCGTGTGCTACGCACTGCTGCTCCTTCCCACCTGGCTATGGAGGCGCCTGGTGGTCTTGGATTGGCCTTATCCATAGACTGTGAAACTAGCCTATTACTGTCAATTTTACTGGTGTGTGATCCCCATCACATCTTGCCTTTTGGGTTAGGGAAGAAACGGTGCTCTTTCAGCTTAAATGGAACATCAGAGTCCAGTGATGATCTCTTTAATGCATAGCCGCCAACTCTCTGGATTTACTATGTAGAAATCATAGTTTTTTACTTGATTTGACCCTTCTTTGTCCATTGTAATTTAATAATGTAATTTAAGTTAAATGTTCATTTAACCATTGTAATATTGTTGATGAGACAGTGTGAAAAAAAAAACTACATCAAAATGGGGATTCATTTTTTTTTTTTTTTTTTCCCAATTTTTCAAATTTCTTATTTTTGTTAACAAATTGGCCATCATGATGTGCTGTGGTAGTGTACATTGGGAAATAGAAATGAGGGATATAGAATTATTTTATGTTTTTTGCAGTCATTTCATACTTGTATAGTATTAGTAAATTAATAAGAGGAGTTTACCTCAATATAGTACGTAGAACACTTCCGTATGATACCCTCCAGAAATTAAAACGGAAAAAACGAAAAAATCGACAACTTACCGGTACATTAAAGTAAAATATAAATAATTAAATAATCAATTTAAAACAATTAAAATTCAAATTAATGCAATTAAAAGAATCTAACGAAAATATTCGAAACGATTTTCCTTCCTGAAGCTGACAATGCTTTTCGACCGTATGTCGTGATCACAGGAATGAAAATTACCGAATCGGGTTAAACCTGCAACTTAAATAGTGATTATATGTCTTCGCGCATGCGCGTAAAGGTCCACGCATCAGAGATCAAATATGGCCGCCGAACATTATCTCCGATGCGTGGACCTTTACGCGCATGTGCGAAGACATATAATCACTATTTAAGTTGCAGGTTTAACCCGATTCGGTAATTTTCATTCCTGTGATCACGACATACGGTCGAAAAGCATTGTCAGATTCAGGAAGGAAAATCGTTTTGAATATTTTCGTTAGATTCTTTTAATTGCATTAATTTTAATTTTAATTGTTTTAAATTGATTTTGAATTGTGTTAAATTGATTATTTAATTATTTATATTTTACTTTAATGTACCGGTAAGTTGTCGATTTTTTCATTTTTTCCGTTTTAATTTCTGGAGGGTATCATACGGAAGTGTTCTACGTAATATATTGAGGTAAACTCCTCTTATTAATTTACTAATATTATTATCAATGTGGAACATATTGAGTATTACAGCTCTGATTCATACTATATACTTGTATAGTGTGAAGCTAATTAACAGTGTTTTTCAATAAGGTGCCGAAGCAGTATGGCATAAAATTTCAGAAGACATGCAAGATTTTGCATGTAAAAAAGGTAACAGGTTTGTTACCTTTCAGAAGAAAGGTAACAAACATTGCATGTCTTCTGAAAGGTAACAAATCTTTCAGAAGACATGCAAGATTTTACATCTGAAAAAGGTAACAGGTTTGTCTTGGGTACCATACATAGATTTAATTTTTCATTTTAAAGAGGTGGGAAAAATTTGCAAATTTCTGATTACACAATTTACAAATCGGCAAGATGACAGCATGCAATGCTTAGAAAGAGAAATTCAAAAGTAGATGTTACATTTTATGGTGATGATGATGTCATATGTGCTGAATGTTTATTTACACCTTATAGAACATAATCTTCCCAGAATTGTGCTGGTCATGCTGGTGTATTGTTCAGAAATGTTTCCTGGTAGTACAATTGCAAAAAAAAAAAAAAAAAAAACACCAAAAAGCTATTATTAAACCATCAGGTAAAGAATTAAGTTTTAACAGTTTTAGGTTAAATAATTTGAACAATTTTACATGGTCATTAATTTGGTTAATAAGATTAATAATAAATCAATTAATAGACATACAAGTTAGTGCAATTGCATCATTTCTGTATGTAGCCAACTAAAGTAGTTATAAATTGGCATTATTAAGTATATCTCATATTGTGAATACCTTCACAACGAGTTGCCATGATATTGCACTACCTAGAATAAGTAACACTTCACCATAGGAGAAGACTGTTATTTATTCTCAGCGGATACCATCATCACCCATATGGCACCGTTTCGGAGCTTATTGGCTCCTCATCCCACACAAGTAAATTCCACATCAGTCTACCGTGATCACTGCCACCTAGTGGGTCCTTTATTTTCCGATTCTTAATGCACGAATAATCACTGCTGATAATCAGATCAACAGTATTAGTCCCTCTGGTTGCCTCTCTAACATGCTGCTGTAAAAAACAAGCATCCAATGTATCCACAAAAGTCTTGCTAGTGTGTGAGTGACCTACCCACAATTTTCATTCACTCTCTGGGAAGTTAAAATCTCCCATTATAAAAAAAATTCTGATTTACCGGCCCACTGTATTTCTCTGTACAGTTGTTTGTTGTATTCATCAGAGTCATTACGCCTATAACACACTCCTACTCTCATATTTGCCGTACCAGTCCTCACCAAACTGACTCAACATTGCACTGCCTACCCATCTCAACTGGATGCTCTTCCTTAGATTTCATGTGATGATAAAATAACAGCATAATGCCTCCTCCTTTCCTATCCTTTCTGTGTCTCATCACAGTGACACTAGGTGGAGGTGGACGTTAGTTTGAGAGCCACCACAGACAGGGTACACATACATAAATACATATCCTTTCTGTACACATTATACTCCTCAAATTCGAATTCCGCACTGCCTATATCTTTGTGATACCACGGCTCTGATATCCGACAATATTCACCTTTTATGTCTTGACCAGCACCTCAAATTCATTAAATTTATTTACTATAATCATAGCATTGGTGTATATGCAAGTATACATGCATCTGTTCTTACTCTTAGTTACCCTATCACATCTCACATATTTACTTGTTCAGTGATGACTCCCAGCTGTAAAAAATCCCCTGTTGAAACTCCCATCACCTTGCTTTCCTCCAGGCTGCTACTCATTCTAATAGAAGCAGTGCAAGAATCACTGTCACTTTTGCCTGTGGTTACTGTTAATCTCTTAGTCTGTGAATTGCCCCAAGTTAACAGTTTTTCGACCCACCTAACATTGCCTCGATAGCATCAGCAAATATGCTTGCACCCTTTCTATTTAAGCGTATCCCATCCCTGGATGAGCAGTCTCTCTTGTTAACAAGCACAGACCACACAGAGAAAACTTCTACCCCACGAACCTTGTACAATCTCTCAAGGGCTGAATTGATTGACAAGGCTCTCATCATATATTCCCTCCTATTGTGTCTGGGCAGAATTGCAGACACTTTCAAATTTAACCCTAACTTGTGACTTTTTTTCAACATTGACCTGCACTTCTTAAGTAAATCTGCAGATCTCCTATTCTTACTGTCATTAGTGTAGATATGTACAACAGTATCACCTTTTGAGCCCTTTAAAGATGATATCTGCTGTACAATATCATCAGCTTTGCTCCTGGCAGCCATACCCTGGTCCTATTCCACCTATTATTTTTGCACAATATATTTCCCACCTCCTGACAATAGAATCACCAATAATAACCAGCTTCTGTGGGACCAGTGCATTCTGTCTTGAAGATTGCAGCTGTGTTGCCTAATGCACAAGAGTGAGCTCTGGCATTGAGAGCTTGATGTTCCCCCCCATTTTAATTCCTTTGAGGGCATCTACCCTACTTTTCAAACTCTCATAGACATCCATCAGAATGCTGAGTTGGCTCCTAATTTCTTGACACTCTGCACCTAGCACAGACAAAGACATCCTTCTTGGCTAGATCATGTCCTATTCCAGAAATGTTCACAAAAATTTCATAAGTTGCAAATTTTTTTAGGCTGTGATCTGTTGGAGAGTCGGATACCTTTAGTTCTACCCCAAGCCACAGCACTTCCACTATGTTGTGCCCATTGCTTTGCTGCTCTAGTCTACAGCATAATTGCATTTGAATACAATTTAATTGATTTACAATGAAAATTTATAAGATTAATAAATTGAATTGATTAATTGACAATAGTACATTAAGCTGGATTCCTAAATGCAGTGCTATGCATTACAATATCTAGTTTTACGTTATACCTTATGCTATCAAGTTCGGAATATACGCTACGCTGTTCCGTAACGATCACAACATTAAATTAGTTATATCCTTAGCTAAACACAAAAAACTGTATGTCCAACAAGGGATTAGCAGTTATAAGTCAATTATCCAACTAATGGCAACTTAATTGATTCCAACTTTATAGCTACCTATTTGTCACAAGTAAAAAATTTGAATTCCGCTACCACTCAAACTATAACTATAACAGTGGTGGCAAGATTCGAATGATACGGAGGTTCTACATATATTAAGTAGTAACCTAAAAAATCTCTCGCTAAATTAAAGAATAAAATAATGAGTGTGACTAGGACTATAAAACTACTTAGAGTAGAATTTAATATGACAATTAAGACAATAAAATGGCAAAAGTCTTCAAACCTATCAGTTCTTGGAGTTGAAAATTCCATGAATAGTGATTGCTACTGATGAAAGACCCATCATGCTGAGCAGAGGCTCTGCCATTGAGGTTTAAACATAAGAAATTAGTGATTCTGAAATTATAGATGACAGTTTATTATAAAAACTTCCAAGCAGCATCAGGCTCCGACTGTTTCAGGGCTATTTTGGCACTTCTTCGATGGATGGGTTGTTACCCTGGTGTTGCAATGTTGACAACCCAGTTGTGAAGTATAGCTCCATAATATGAGAGATGCCTGATGGTGTATAAAGTGAATTAGACTAGAGCACTTTAAAGGCCTAAGCTTCAGGCTGCGAAAGAATTAGACTGTACAAGTTTGTGCAAATGCAGCATATTAGTACGCAGCAATTCTAAAAAAAAAAAAAAGCTAAAAACAACATCGTTTTAGTTATGTCTCATATTGTGAATATGAGAAAATGAGAAAAAATTGAATATTATAAAAAAATAAAATATTAAAAATAATAATAAATAGAAATATTGCAGAGAAGTTTTCAATTTATGCACATGATTATTAGAACTATATTAATATATATTGTACTACATGATACAGAGCAAAATGGAAAGAAGAAAATAAGTTGCAGCTAAAATATGTTTAATGTTGAAATACATACAGGAAAATAATGCAAAGCTTTCAGGCAGTATAGTGCCCTTCATCAGTTTTGACCATTAATCTGGAAATATAGAACCTGTGTTGCGTGTAATAGCAGTCATGTATGTATGCAACAATTAGCTGTTAGAAGGTAAAGTTTGTGCCTGTGACACATGGGAACGTTGTAAATGCCAATGGTTGTCAGCCATGAGGATGGTTGCCTCAATGTTGAAATGTCAGTAATGGGATGTAATGGGATGAACACGAAATCCTCTGTTTCTATTAAAGGAATCGTTACAGTATGAGATATGCAGTGATTCCAACCATGTGCGGCAACGTTAATGGCGGGACCGATCAATAATCATGACATCATGGCGTGGATCACTGTCGTGCTGGGTCAACCAGAAGTGCTCAGCAATGCCTGAGAGTTCCACATCTTGGCATAGTGCGAGCTCTGTTAACCCATGCCTGGACCCATTCTAGTTCTGCGGATGAGAGGCGCACTGAGATTACTAGGGTCAAAACAGATCTTGCGAGGTGTGGCTTCCCCACCAGTACCTTAGATAGGTGCGACCTACAAGCCCGTGACTGCCTTTATCCCATTTAACCCAAACCTATCACAACAGATTTCTAGAGTCTTAAAGGCTCATGGGATAAAGTGCCTACAACTCTCAGGCAGGAAGTTGCGATCCCTCATCTCCAGAGTTAAAACATTGGTTTCCCCCTTGCTGCAGAGTGGATTAGTCTACTGTATTTCCTGACGTGACTGCACTAGCTGCTGCATTGAGGAAACTGGCAGGAGGCTCAGCAATTGTTTCTGAACCCGAAAAAGCTATCTGTTCAGCAGACGTGGAACACTCGGTCATTGCTGAGCACTTCTGGTCGATCCAGCACATTGACCCACTTCGCAATGTCATGATTATTGATCGGTCCCACCATTACTGTCACCATGGCTGGTTGGAATCGCTGCACATCTCGTGCTGTAATGATTCCTTTAACAGAAACAGAGGATGTTGTGTCCATCCCATTACTGAGGCAACCAACATGGCATTTACAACATTCCCATGTATCACAGCCACAAGCTTTACCTTCTAACAGCTAATTGTTGCATACCAGCAGTTCACCCTACATGACTGCCATTACACACAACTAGGTTCTGTATTTCTAGATTTTTAGATTGACGGTCAAAACTGATGGACACCATACTGCCCAAAAGCTTTGTATTACTTTCATGTACACATTTGATCATTAAACATATTTTAGCATTAGTATTAGCAGAGGTACATGACCCAAGATTTATGCAGCATCACCCAAAAAAAAAAAAAAAAAAAAACCCTCCCATTTCACCCCTCCATTCGTTTCAAATGCCTGTCCAGCTCAGCCTTAAATTTATTTAGGCTATCAACTTCCACAACAAAAGACGGAAGTCTGTTCCACCAATCAACTACCCGCTGGCTAAAGGCAAATTTCTGCACATATATTCATCAATTGTCTTTCCTCAATTTCAAACTATTTCCCCTCAGGTACTTAATCCTAGCAAGAGGAAGAATCGAATCGAACCAGCATTCAGCTTGCTCAACCCATTCAGGGCCTTATACACTTCAAATCAGATCACCTCGCAGGTGCCTACTCCCCAGGCGCTGCAATTTGCAGAACTTAAGATTTTCTTGGTAAGAGCACCCCTTTGTTCTCACCAATCTCGTTGCCCTTCTTTGTACTCGTTCTAGCAACTCTAGCAAGTCCTCCAGACCTGTACACAGTACTCTAAGTGTGGCCTGACCATTGCCTTGTATAATGGGATAATCACCTCCCTCTCCCTGCTAGCAAAATCCTTATATATCATTGATAAGACTCTATGATCTGCCCCAGCAGATCATCTGCGAACTTCATATTTGACTGCACAATTACCCCCAGGTCTTTTTCACTTTCCACTTCTCGGAATGTAGCACCACACAGTTGATACATTTCTCTTCGGTTATTGCTACCCATATGCAGTACTTTGCATTTGTCAATGTTAAACTTCAGTTGCCACTTCTTAGCCCACGTGCCAACTTATCTAGATCCTGTTGGAGTAGCATACTGTCTTTACTGTCATTAACAACCCTGCCAACCTAAGTCTTTGAGGTTGTCATAGACATTCTCTCAGATATGCCAGACAAGCTGTACTTGCTACCTGGGAGTCTGAAACGCTGATGGAACTGATATTTGGGTGACATTCAAGTCAAATGGACCCAATTTCGGCAAAGTCCGGACGGTCTGTGACAGCCAAAACCTCTGCTTGCACCTTCACGATGGTGGGACTGTTAGTAATCCTGGGTATAACCTCCATGCAGAAGTACATGGTGGGTGACCACCCAGGTGTGAACCAACGTAAGCAGGGGTCGAGGTGTGGCACCCACACCACATGGAGGAACGCCGCCCCTCTATGTTACCAGGCAGTACTAGGTGGTAGATGACTCTCATCAACCGGTGAAATACCACCACTTTGCTTATTGGAGGTTTGAAGTGGTGGAACCGATGTTTAGTCTCTAGAGCTAAGTTCCGGTCAATCCTTCCTTATCTCTTCCGTCATACAGTATGATTGATGAATTTTGAGGTTATGATGAACGTCATGGCGAGATCCAATATTCCTTACATTTCGAGGGTACAGCTCTAAAACGATGTTCGCAGGCCGGCCGCTAGTTAGTACACCGGACCGAACCTATTGGTAACTCTCTAGGCGGCTTCCGGATCAGCTAGTGTATAATCTAGCTACCTCTACTCTGCCAGATAGTGACTGGAGGGAGTCTGAGTAGTGTGTATGCGGGGAGCATTGTCGAAGCCATGTTATGTCAAGGATCTGGGTATATTCTTACCACGTGTATGCCGTATCCAAAAATTTCATTACTTCATACAGTATGGCCCATCCACTTTTTCTTACTATTGAATACACCATGAATTGTCAAACTAATAGAGCAAGCTTATCTGCGAAAAGATCTAAACCTCCCAAGCACTTCCTAATTAATTTCACAAATATACGTGGTCTCAATTCTAATCTCAACGATGTCCATTTCCACTTGCAGTCTGCCAAACCCCATGTACTTTTTCTGACAGAATCTCAGTTATCGGCTGATTCAACTACTGCTGATCTCAGATGCCCAAATTATTCGCTGTATGATTCCTTTCGCCTCAATGGTGGTACTTGTGCATATGTCCGTTCTGATATTCCCTTTCAGAGACTTGACAATTTGGAATCTCCTCTCTTTGATCTTCTCTGGCTTAAAATCTCTCTACCTCATTGTGTCAAATTCATCTCTTGTCTCTAACATTCTCCCAACTCCACCATAAGGTCCATTCACCATAAGGTCCAAGGAAGTGAAGCCAGTCGACATCGATGGACAGGGCAGTGTCGAGTCAGTTTGGTGTGACATAAGCATAGGGAAATCAAAATTGAGAGTAGGAGTGTGCTATAGACATAATGACTGTGATGAGTATAATAAGATATTGTACAGGGAAATAGAGTGGGCCAGTAAATCAGAGAGTCTTATAATGGGGGATTTTAATTTCCCAGATATTGACTGGAATTTGTGGATTGGTCACTCGCACACTAGAAAGGCTTTTGTGTATTTATTGGATGATTGTTTTCTACATCAGCATGTTCGTGAGGCAACAAGAGGGAGCAATACTCTTGATCTTATTATCAGTAGTGATTCTTCATGCATTAAGAATCTGCAGATAAATGAACCACTAGGTGGCAGTGATCACAGTGTGTTGAAGTGGGATTTACTCAAGGAGGTAACTACCATCAGAGGTAAAGGGAAGGGTTTTTGTTTTCGTAAAGGCAACTATGATGGTCTGAGACAGTATTTAAATTCTATACAGTGGGACCAACTGATGATGTTACCAACAGCGAACTCAAAATGGGAAGCATTCAAGGAACTAATCTTGGAGGCTACCAGGCTTTACATACCAACTAAGAAATATTGTTCAAGGTTTAGTCCTAAATGGTTGTCAGATGAACTAATGAGGCATGTGGCAGAGAAGAAAAATGCATGGGATACATACAAATTAATGGGTGACATGGAAGCCTATGATAGATATAAGTTGGTCTGTAACCAAGTCACAAAGGAGATTAGGCAGGCAAAGGCAGACTACGAAAAATCCTTGGCAAAGGATGCAAAGAAAAACAGAAAAGAGTTCTTTACATATTTAAACTCGAGAAGGAAAGGGATGAATCAGATTGGTCCATTGGATATTGATGGTTCAACAGTTGAGGATCCTGCTCGGGTGGCTAACAATCTAAACGAGTATTTTGCATCTACATTCACGCATGAGGAGTTATTCAGGAAGGAGAATGATGTAGGTAAAGTAAACATTGGCAGTGAGCTAGATGATTTTGTAATAACTGAGAGGAAAGTGGAGGAGAGATTGTTGAGGATTAACATAAAAAATGGGTGGATGGGATCTATCCAGTTATATTAAAGGAGGCAGCAAAGGAAGTAAGCAAACCCCTAGCCATAATTATGAGAGCTTCTTTGGACTCAGGGGAGGTACCCATAGACTGGAGATGTGCAAATGTAACCCCAACTCACAAAGGAGGCTCAAAGGCTGACACAAGTAATTATAGACCTGTTAGTTTAACTTCTGTTCCAGGTAAGTTAATGGAGGCACTGGTTAAAGAAGCACTGCAGGATCATGTAGACAAGAATTCAGTTATAGCTCAGACGCAGCATGGTTTTGTTAAGGGCAGGTCTTGCGTGACCAATTTGATTGGATACTATGATGTAGTCACAAAAGAACTGGATGCAGGGAATAACTTTGATATTATATATTTGGATCTTAGGAAGGCTTTTGATACTGTTGCACATGGAAGACTGCTGCACAAATTGGAGCAGTGTGGCATTGGAGGCAAATTGCTGCTATGGATAAGGGGATGGTTGAGTGGCAGAAGGCAGAGAGTGGTAATCAATGGACACTGCTCAACGTGGACTAATGTTATTAGTGGAGTTCCTCAGGGTTCAGTGTTGGGTCCGTTGTTATTTTCGGTGTTTATGAATGATATTGATGATGGGATATCAAGTTTAATGTCCAAGTTTGCAGATGATACAAAGGTTGGCAGGGTTGTTAAGGACACTACTGACGCTATGCTGCTGCAACAGGATCTGGAAAGGTTGAACAGATGGGCTGAGAGGTGGCAAATGAAATTTAACATTGACAAATGTAAAGTACTACATATGGGAAACAGTAACCCCAGAGCAATGTATCAACTCTGCGGTACTACACTGACAGTGGTGGAGAATGAAAAGGACCTGGGGGTAATTGTGCAGGCAGATATGAAGTTCTCTGAGCAGTGCAGATGAGCTGCAAGAGTAGCTCATGGTGTCTTGTCAATGATATACAGGAATTTTTCTAGCAGGGATAAGGAGGTGATTATTCCCTTGTATAAGGCAATGGTTAGGCCACATCTTGAGTACTGTATACAGGTCTGGAGGCCTCATTTCAAGAAGGATGTAGAGCTGCTGGAACGGGTACAGAGAAGGGCAACAAGATTAGTGAATGGAACAAAGGGTTGCTCTTATGAAGAAAGGCTTAAGTTTTGCAAATTACAAAGTCTGGAGACTAGGCACCGGCGAGGTGATCTGATAGAGGTGTACAAGGCTTTGAATGGTTTGAGCATGCTCAATGCCAATGGGATTCTTCATCTTGCTCAGAATAATCACTTCAGAGGGCATAAATTCAAATTGAGGAAGGACGGATGTCGGATAGATGTGCGGAAATTTGCCTTTGGCCAGCGGGTGGTTGGTTGGTGGAACCGACTTCCATCACTTGTTGTTGAATTTGATAGCCTAAACAAATTTAAGGCTCAACTGGACAGGTATTTCGAACGAACGGAGGGGTGAAATGGGAGTGGGTTTTTTTTTTTTTTTTTTTTGGCTGATGCTGAATAAGCTTGCTTTCTTCCATCATATGCTTCTACTAATGCTAATGCTAACTCTACTAATCACTTGGAGCTCTTTGACTTCCTCTCTTTGCAACTTGACTTTCTCCAGTCCAACTTTCCTAACAGTGAGATAATTTTCCTTGGTGGATTTAATGTTCACAACTCCAGCTGGCTTCCGTTTTCTAGTCACACCGACCCAGCAGGTCGAGATGCTGAGGCTTTTGCAATTACTAATGACCCAGCACAGATTGTTCATTTACCTACAAGAATACCGGACAATCCTAATCATACAGCCAACACGCTTGATCTTTTTCTCACAAACAACCCTTCTAAGTACACGGTCGAAGTGAGAGGCCCTTTAGGCACTTCAGATCACAACTTGGTGATTGTCTCTTCTCCAATGGAATCTTTATCTCATGGCTATTCCCAACCTTGTGTTGTTTGCCATTACAAGAATGCAAAATGGGATGACCTGTGAGACTTCTTTTCCATGGTCGGATTACTGTTTCAAAACTTCTGATGTCAACGTTTGCTCAGATCGTGTCAGTTTAATTATTCTTGCAGGAATGGAATCCTTTATCCCACACTCCACTTTAAAATCTCGTCCTCCAATAAATGTGCTAAGGCTATTCAAGAGAAGAATGTTGCATATCTTAATTGGCTTGTTTCTAATTCTTAAGTTTCATTTTCTGCCTACACCAAAGCTCGCAACAATTGTAAAGCAGTTATTAATCAGTCCAAACTAGAGTTTGAACAGGCTAAGAGTAGAAAACTTGCTTCTTGCCCTAATGGTAGCCGAGCATTCTGGTCTCTTGCCAAAGCTATTGGCCGCAACTTTTGCCCATCTCTGTTCCCACCTCTGTCCAAACCAGATGGTTCTGTTGTCACTTCAGCCAAGGATAAAGCTGGCCTGCTAGCATTCCATTTTTCTTCCAGCTCATGTATTAACGATCTTGGTAAAATACCTCCCACCATTCCCAACACGCTCCATTCAATGCCTCCTATGGTCTTCAAGGGATAGCAGAAGGATTTTGATGAATCTTGATGCTAAGAAAGCTCCAGGTCCTGATGGTATTTCTCCACTTGTTCTCAATACCTGTGCTCCTGAACTTACTCCTATTCTTTGCCGCCTTTTTTCACTTTCTTATTCCAAAGGTGTTTTTCCTTCTGCTTGGAAATTTGCTCATATCCAGCCAGTTCCTAAAAACGGTGACAAATCCCTCCCATCCAATTATCGTCCCATTGCAATTACTTCTACTCTTTCTAAAGTAATGGAGAAATCAATTAACCGCCAACTCCTAAACTACCTAGAAACCTTCTGTCTGATCAACGATTTCCAGTATGGATTCCATCAGTGTCGATCGACTGGTGATATTCTGGCTTACGTTACCCATTTATATACTAATTCAATGGAAAGGTTCGGTGAAACACAAGTAGTTGCTCTTGACATTTGAAAGGCTTTTGATCGTGTTTGGCATAAAGGTCTTCTAAACAAGCTTCCATCTTATGGTTTGCCAACTATTTTTAGTAATTGGTTATCCAGTTTTCTCTCTGATCGCTCACTGAGGGTGATGGTAAATGGCTCTCCGTCTTCTAACTTCTCCACTAATGCCGGTGTCCCCCAAGGTTCAGTTCTTTCCCCCACTCTTTTTTTTCTCTTGTATATTGATGACCTTCTTCCATTGACTGGAAATCCTATCCATAGTTTTGCCGATGATAGCACATTGCATTCCACTTTCCATTTTGAGAAACCTTGTCCTGCTCAATCAGCTTCAACTTCTCGAAAATCTGCTACCAGTTCCTTAAATGCCGTTCTTCAGGTAATTCTCCAGTTGGGGGAAAGACAACTTAGTTGATTTCAACCCTTCTAAAACTCAGTCTTGTCTTATATCTTGCAAAAAGGATTCTTCTGCTCCTATGCTTATCTTTGGTGACACTCTGATTTCTAGGCAAAATGATATATCTCTTTTGGGGATTACCCTGACTTCTAATCTCTCTCTTGGCACAAGCACATTACAAATATTGCTTCCTCTGCATCTAAAAAACTTGGTTTTCTCTTTCGCTTTTGGTGTTACTTTTCTTCCAAACAGCTGCTCGCTCTGTATAAATCACAAATCCGCCCTGCCATGGAATATTGTTCCCACATCTGGGGTTGTGCCCCCAAAACCTCCCTCAGGCTTCTTGATTCCATTCAGAAGAGGGCAGTAAGGTTAATTAATGATTCATCTCTAACAGAGTCTCTCCACTCGCTCTCTCATAGACGCACTGTTTCTGCTGCATGCTTCTTCTACAGATACTTCCATGGGCACTGTTCTTCTGAATTGGCTTCTATAATTCCCGCTCTCTCTTTCAAAACAGTCCAAACATGTGCCGCCACCAGCCAACATCCATTTACTGTCCAACTTCAAACTCACAGAACCAACTTTTCATCTTCCTCATTTATTCATTCGACTGCAGTTTTCTGGAACAACCTTCCTTCATATTTCTTGAAAATTACAATCTACAGAAGTTTAAGTCCAATGTCAACAAATATCTTCTTTCGTCGTCTCAATCTCCAACCCAAGCACGGTACTAAGTACTATAGGTTCTAATACCTCTCGTGTTTGGGGGTCACATAAAAAAAAAAAAAAAAAAAAATCTGAAAACTTGGACATTAAACTTGATATACGTTCATCAATATCATTGATAAATATAGAAAACAGCAGTTGGCCTAACGCCGAACCCTGGGGAACTCCACTAATAACATTTGTCCCCGAAGAGCAGTGTCCATTGATTACCACTCTCTGTCGTCTCCCACTCAACCATCCCTTTATCAATTGTAGCAACTTACCCTTAATGCCATACCTCCAATTTGTAAATAGTCTTCCATGTGCAACAGTATATCAAAAACTTTCCTGAAATCCAAGTATATGATATCAAAATTAATTTTGGCTTTCAGCTCCTTTGTGACCACAGCATAGTATCCAATCAAATTGAATCAAACAAACAAACAAACCCATGCTGTGTCTTAACTATTACTGCAGTCTTGTCTAGATGATCCTGCAATGCTTCTTTAACCAGTGATTCCATTATTTTCCCCAGAACATAAGTTAAACTAACAGGTCTATAGTTACTTTTGTCACATTCTGAACCTCATTTCTGAATTGGTGATACATTTGCACACCTCCAATCCATGGGGACCTCCCCTGAGTCCGAGGAAGCTCATTATTATGGCTGAGGGTTTGCTTACTTCCTTTGCCACCTCCTTTAATATAACTGGATCGATTCCTTCCACTCCGGGTGCCTTCCTTATGTTTAACTTCAACAATTTCTGCTCCACTTTCCTCTCAGTTATTACAAAATCACTTAGCTCCCTGTTAGCATTTGATAAACATCTGGCATTCCCCTCATTGAATAATTCCTCATGTGCGAATGTAGATGCAAAATACTCATTCAATTTATCAGCTACCTGAGCATGATCATCAATAGTCAACCCATATATTTTAAGTGGTCCAATCTGATTGATCCCTTTTCTTATAGAGTTTACATAAGTATAGAACTCTTTGCTGTTTTTCTTTGCATCCTTTGCCAAAGATTTCTAGTAATCTTCCTTTGCCTGCCTAACTTCCTTTGTGACTGGATTACAGACTAGTTTATATCTGCCATAGGCTTCTTTGTCACCTGGTACTTTATATGGATCCCATCGATTTTTCTTATCTGCCACCAGCCTCATTAATTCATCTGACATCCATTTAGGCCTAAACCTTGAACAGTATTTCTTAGATGGAATGAAAAGCCCAGTAGTCTCCAAAATTAAGTCCCTGAAGGCTTCCCATTTAGAATTCAACGTTGGTAACATCATCAGTTGATCCCACTGTACAGAATTTAAAAACTGTCTGAGACCCCTGTAGTCACCTTAAGAAAGCAAAAGCCTTTCCCTTTAGCCTTGATGGGAGTTACATCTTTAAGTAATTCCCACTTCAGTACATTGTGATCACTGTCATCCAGTGGTTCCTTTATCTGCAAATTCTTAATTCTGCAAATTGTAGCTGCAATTTGTTATTTTATTTTATTTCAGTTTTGCTTTGTGTCATGTAGTATAATATACAAAGGGTACTAGGAAAGTTTTGCAATATGACGCAACAATGAATCACAGGAAGCTGCATGTTGAGACATGTTCATACGTGCATAGTAGCCGCCGCGCCAAGTCGATGGGCTCAGTTATTCATTAGTAGTGAGAGTGTAAAGTGCTTGCTATGGCATCGTGGTCACGAAATGAGATAAGGACAGTTTTGCGGTATAATTTCGTGCATGGTTTAACCATAGACCAGTGCTTAGAAGAAATGACTCTTGCACTAGATGATGATTGTCCTCATCGTACAACGATATTCAGGTGGTATAGAGAATTCCAAAGGGGAAATTTCACTCTGGAGGATTCTGAGAGGCCGGGAAGGCCACGAACGTCAGTTACGGCGCCTCTGTAGCCAGGTGGGAAGGAGCAGCAGTGCATAGCACACGCTTCTTGATTAGACCGGGGTTCGAGCCCGTCACCACCAAATACGGAGGATGCGGAAAGGTCAGGGAATGACCACCGCATATCCCGGAGCAATATGGCCTTAGTTGCTAATGCTCCTAAAAACCCAATAACAATAACAAATAACGTCAGTTACGGAGGAAAACGTTACTGCTGTGAGGAAAATGCTTGACGAAAACAGGCGAGTGACCTACCAACAGATAGAGGATACTTTGGGCCTAAATGCTCCAGCAATTCGTTCGATTCTGCAAGATCATTTGCACGTGAAGAAACTTTGTTCTCTCTGGGTGCCGCATCAACTGACTGAAGAGCAGATGACACGACGTGTGACTTGGTGCCGGGAGATGTTAAAAAAGTTTGATAAGGGACAATCTCGGTATGTGAACAACATCGTGACAGGTGACGAGACTTGGCTGTACTATTACGATCTGCCGACCAAGGCTCAAAACAAAGTTTGGGTCTTTGATGATGACGACACACCCGTAATTGTCAGAAAATCCCGATCTGTAAAGAAGAAAATGATAGCTGTATTTTTCAAATCGAGTGGAATTGTGGAACGTGTCGTTTTGGACACGCAGAAGACAGTCACAGCTAAGTGGTATACTGAACAATGCCTGCCTAAAGTCATTGGATCTATGAAGAACCTGCGGCCAAAGTCAAGAATGGACATCTGGTACCTCCATCACGATAATGCTGCAGCTCACCGCGCCAAAGCCTGCACCGAATATTTGACCACGACAGGACTGAAACTTCTCGAGCACCCTCCCTACAGTCCAGACCTTGCTCCCTTCGACTTTGCACTGTTCCCGCATGTGAAAATGAAGCTAAAAGGGAGGCGGTTTTCCAGTGATGAGGACCTTCTACGGGCTTGGGACAACGAGTGTACTTTACTCCCTAGTGAAACTTGGCAGAACTGGTTTAAAGATTGGTTTCGGAGGATGGAGAGGTGTTATTGAATGTAGAGGAAATTACTTTGGAAAAATTAAATAAACAAAGCTGTATTGCAAAACTTTCCTAGTACCCTTTGTATATAATGAATCCAGAGCACAATAGGCCTTTTCACTTATAACTATATTAATATTAAGCATGTTTAGATATACTGAAGATTCTCTGTATATGCATTTCTCATCATTACGATTAAAAATATTCAAAATAAAATATTCAAAATAAAATAAAAATTCATCCAATACAAATAAAAGTTTCCAGGAGTTATTATAATTTAATTAATAAATACAGGTTTCAATAAAATAATACATATACACTTACCAAAGACGCTTCTTTTGGGAATCCTTCCTCTAAGATGTCCACGGGTAACCTAATATTGCAGCTGAAGTGCACTCTGCCAGAGCGGAAACAGGAATGATGAACCCTCAGAAATGAAACATGCTTATCTTTTCAAAGAAATAAGCGAATTAGTGATTCTCAGTACTATGTCCTTTCACTTCCTTATCTCTGATTTGATCGGTGTAAGTGTTCTGCTGCATTGAGAGTGTCCCTTCCCATGTGCTCCACTGCAGAGCTTCTATTCAAATAGCTCAGCAGGGACCCTGTGGCCCACAGGGTTTCTCCGCAACTCATTTCTTTGTCAAAGCAAAAAACTCTTTCCCTACCCCTGAAATGGGCTCCTAATCTGATGCAGTGCTTTTCATGTTTTCTTAGTAACAATTCTAGAAGCCTAGCCACAAACATTGGAAAAAGAAAAAGGAAGGAGTATATGTTATCTACTCACTGGATTTCCCCATGAAAATTTTCCAAACTTTTGTTGATCCATAGGCCATATTCGATGTTTGAACCAAATACCAAAGCACTTTACTAAAAAATGTTGTTTCGGTTCGCAGTTCAGAAAAAAAATCTGTTCAGTGGTTTTAGTTCGGTTCACGGTTCAGAAAAATGGGTAGAGTTTGGTTCGGTTTGGTTTGGTTTGCACCTCTGACTCCATTATTTATTTTCCCCTGGAACAGAAGTGCTGATGGGATGCTTCTTACTCTTGCTTAGATCACACTAAAGAGGGGGCACAAATTGAAGTTGAGAAGGACAGGTGCAGATTAGATGTGTGGAAGTTTCCCTTTAGCTAGTGGTTGATTGATGGAACAAACTTCCATCTGTTGTTGTGGAAGTTGATAGTTTAAATAAATTAAAGAAAGAATTAGACAAACTACTGGAGGGAATGAATAGGTAAAATGGGAGGTATTTTTTTTTTTTTTTTTGAGTGATGCTGTATAAGCTTGCTTTTTTGCATCATTTGCCAGTGCTAATGCTAATATAATCCAGCTGTGTTCAGCATGATATAAGATGAAGTAAATTTAAAATAGAAATAAATTGAGGAAAGAACTACTAAAATTTTCCACCAAAAACTGAGTATTTTATTTGCAGATGAAAATAAGAATTAGGTGCACCTGACTCCGCTCTTGTCAGACCTCCTAGTAGGATGAGATGGGAAGGCAGCAGTTTCACATGATAGTCTGTAATTAGCACTTACTTTTTTTTTCTTTTGCTCAGTTAATTCTTTTAGCTTTCTTGTCATTCACTTTGGTATCCTTTTTGTGCTGTTTTCTTGCTGGAATGAATGTATTTGCGACACTGAGGATGTATAATTGTTATCTCAGTTAATAAAGTCCAAGAAATATTCCTTAATTCATTATAGTCTTTCCTTGTAAAACTGAAGCCTGCACTTTCTACTTTCTTTCTTTTCTCTCTCTTTTTTTTTTTTTTTTCTCCCATACCACTGAAATGCTTCACTTGACTTTTGCAGTTGTTCCATAGTAGTGATGAGAGGGGAGAGTATTATGTTCTTTAATTATAATAATTATACAGTGAATTTAAATTAAAAGCATGCAAAGTATTTTGGGATATACATATTCTAGGATCCAAAATAGGAAAAAAAATGTCATTTTAAGGGTTTTTGATTCTGAACAGTTATGAAGGTATAAAACAAGTTAGCTAATGTATGCAGTGCATTGCAATTTAGGCATGTTAGTCAGGTTAATAAAGGCAAATATAAAATTTCATGAAAATCTATCCACTGGGAGTTGAGCTATTACAAGTTGATGGCTGGATTTGGATTTCTGTTTTCCAGTTTTCACGAAATGTATGATGCCTGGACAAATCTTTTTAATAGAACAATATATAAAATTTCATGAATAATCCATTTATTGAAAGTTGACTTATTTATAAATGTGATATTTCCATTGGTCCAGTTTTGATGAAATTTTGGGTGTCCATTGGTCCAGTTTTGATGAAACCTTCATAGAAGAGCCAAATATAAAAATGTATGGAAAGCATCCAATAGGAGTCAAGTTATTACATGTAAATGCAGAACCGGACTGATGTGAATCATGATGACAGTGGGCACTTTAAGCATATATATACACTAATGCAACTAAAAATAGCTGTAGCCAATTTAGAATGCTGAAAAAATATGAAATTAAGAATTTTTAGACATACGTGAATAACATTTTACAATTGTGAATAACATTTTACTTGGTATATTGCTGCATATTCTTATTTATTTGTTATTATTTTTTGCCATTTGAAACTATATGTCATTGTTTAAAATTCAAACAGCCCTAATGGCTTTTAAAATAAGATGTGCAATATCTTTGGAGATATATTCTAGTCATATGACATATGATTATATGACTTATTTTTTATTTTGGAGCCTAGAATATATATCCAACGATAATGCACATAATTTTTGAAACACCTTGTATGATAGGTAAGGTATCACTATTTTACTCTTAAGCCATCAGCATATTTATCATCCATAGTATTTGTTTTGTTGGAATTCAAATTTACATTATGAAAACAAAATGAAGTTGTTGATGGGTTAAACAATGCATCAAACTGGTTCTCCATAGGCTGCTTGTGACCTCTCAAACATTTTTTTGAGGTGCATCCTGAGTGTTGTCACCTTTTACAGGTTCCTTGGGTGAAACCTATAAAAAAAAATAATGATAAATAGTGGTACTTAAAGTAGATTGCCCAGTTCTATAAAATTCTAAAATATGGAATCTTCATTTGTATTGCTAGTTAGGAGAAAGAACAGAATCTTTACAAATGTGAAAATATTCATATTTCATTCAGTAATATTACAATAAAGTTTGTAGTGTAAACACTGGTGTGTGGGTGGGTGGGTTGCAAGCCCCAGAGAGCTGCTGGTTTAGCCTTTGAACACGTTTCTGAGTTTGACATTCCAGAGTTCAAGGGTGCATTTTTATTAAGATGCAAACTGCTAGTATTATTACAGTAGTCACTCAAAAAGTTTACCTCAATTTTTCTCAGTTTTATACTTTGAATTTATTTAAATTGTAAACTCTACAATAGATTCAACCTGTGTACAATGGAATTTCATAACATTGTGATATGAAGTGTTGCAGTAGTCAGTTTTCAAAATGGAGTCAGATACCTGGGTTTATTATAAACAAAGAACTATGATACAATTTTACACAACAATGAGGAATATTCTGAAATAGAAAGGGGAATGAATAAACAAGGTGGCATAAAGCTGTAGGAAAAGATTGAGATTATATCGAAAAATAGTGCATAAACAAGGTATGTAAAAACATGTATGATTTTCAGATTTTCTAAATGAATATGTGCTGACTTGAACTGCAGGGCAAAACTTTTTGATTGGCCTCCTATTTGTACAGTTTAATAGTTCTATGAATAATTTTACTTTGTTTTTAGGTCAGTCATAATACTTTTCCCATGGTGTAACAACCTTCATGAGAAAAGTTAAGGCAGTTCAATGTGAGAAATAAAAAGGGGTAAAAAATTACTGATTCATTTTAAAACATGCACATCAGAGTAAGTAGCAATATTAAACTATGTTTTTATGTGATTTTATTTTATACTCTTTACTGAACAACTGAAATGTTGGGATAGTAGTTAAAAAAAAAGTTTTAAAGCTGTTTCAGTAATTGGTATACACTTTCCTCCAATGTGTTTGTGAGACACCTCATCTCTGGGAACTAATGATTGATTCCAAAGGTCACATGAGAAGTAGTTGTCAGTAACAGTTAAAAGGTTAGATATAAAAGGCATATATACTTGTTTGTACCAGGGAGACAGAATGAAATTAGAAAAGGATCTAGCAGCCACATCCATTTGCAGTAGCATGCATTTGCCAAGGAGCTGAAAAAGTGGAAATGTTGGAAACAGCATATTGCCAGTGGAACAGAAGATAACACAACCATTTATTTCAAGATTACCCTATATCATAATGAACAGATAGTGAGAGGATATTGCAAAGGCATCCTTAATGATTTGAAAAAATTGGGAAAAATGTGTGATCAACAACCATTAGATAGAATTGGTTACCTCTGTTGCTCTGCCTGTCATTCCAAAAAATATGGAAGGATTTGACATTAGAGCAGAGGCAGAAAGTGATATGGAGTGAAGAATGGTCTGATAGCAGATAGCTGCACATATTATGGGCATCAATAAATTATCTACCTTGACTATAAATATGTTTTATATATAAAAAATTGAAATGTTATTGTGCTCTCATAAATGTCTATCTTATTTGCCCAGGTCCAACTCAGTACAGTGAAGTACAAAAGATATTTCAAGTAGCCATTCCAAAGGAAAACATGGACTTCACGAAATTGGAGCATCAGGCCATCAAATTTTTGACAAACGAAAGGAAGGAATGGGCCAGTAGTAGTTATTTTTTAACAGTGAAAGCTTACGTGTTGATGATATCCCATCTGAATACCAGATAAAATATTTTGGTCTAAGCAGATTAATTGAGGTTGAGAATAAAGGACTCTGACTCAGGGATGACCAACAAAAGTGACAACTCTAGAAATATGCCAAACAGTTGAAGAGCTAGTTATGCAGGATAGACATATTAAAATGTTTATAATTGCTAGAGAATGTAATATATTTGAGAGGTACTAACCAGCCTTCATAAACACTTGTCCATGTCAAAGATAAGTTTTCATTGTGTGCCAAGAATGCTTATGCCCCTAAAGAAATAATGCAGGGTTCAAACAGGGCCAGATTTAAATTTGTTGTGGCCCTAAGCTATAACATGTATTGAGGCCCCCCTCTCTCTTTCAATTCACCTGTGACAATATTAAAAAAGGATTTTTTTAGGTAGAGTGAGGCTCCTTGTGAGGTCCTAAGCTGTAGCTTGTTTAGCTTATGTGTAAATCCGGCCCTGGGTTCAAATTTGTGAGGGAAATTCGTGATATTGATCCACAAGGATTTCTTTTATGAAATGTGAATTTACTTTTGGGATCTGTAAACACCACAGAAGTCCACATAATGAAATTATCATGATTGTTACTACCTGAAAAATTTGGAATAAGGAAGGAATTCTTTTGATAGATTACAATCAACCTAAGAAGAGACCGCAGTCGTTTTTGCGCCAGTAAAATCTAAATCAATCAAACCTAAGAAGACAATCATGCCTATGCTGTTGTTTTCAAAAATTTAAGCGGGATGGTAAAAGAACAATTCCTACTTGCTTCTTCCTGACAGCCCTTGTGTACACAAGTTTTATAAAGTAATTGCTGCACCAAGAGATTGTGGATTCCAAGAATTAAACACCTGCCCTAGAGTCCAGACCTGGCCTTAGTAGTAATTATTTCCTCTTACAAAATTGAAAAATTTGCTGGGAGAGTGTGATGAACTCAAGGAAGCTATAAATGGCTTTTTCAGAGACCAGAAAAAATACCCCTCACCTCAGATATTTTAACGTTATCAAATGGAAGATATATCAAGGGGATGTATTGTGTTGGGGGGGTGAATATAGTTTATGTTGTTTATTTATTTTCGAGGTGGATAACTTTTTGAAGTGTCCCAAAAAATGGTTATTTGGTCATGTTAGTGGCAGTAAAGCTCAGGGATAGTAATGTGATAGTATAGGCCTGTTTTATGCAGACCACTGGTAGTCATTGATGAAACTATGAATGCATCTATCTTTCAGGACATTCTTAAAAATTTTTCTGTATTTGCACATGCCATTTCTTTGGGGAGGCTTTGTGTCACAAAGCACAGTGTGTAATGAATTATCAGTGATTTGAGGAGAGTAATGGTGAACTTGTCATTTCCAGCCCCAGAGCTTAGATATGAATCCCACTGAACACTTTGTGGTTTTGGAAGAACATACGATTGACAGACAAGGTTCCCTAGTTCAAGCATAGCACTAATTGCAGCCTTGGACAGAGTGGAGCAAGACCAGAGTCTCCATATACCAAAAATTTGTGCAAAGCATTCCACAAATTATTGATGTCATTGAAGTCCATGGAGGTCTGTACTCAATATTAAAAATATGATATTGCATATGGCCTCCATGGCTTTACCATCACTTTTCTAACCAGGTGTCTTTATTTATTGTTCTGATATACATATTGGAGGATAGTAGTATATAGTAGTAGTAGTGTGTGCCTTGAATATTTATTCTAAAACTTGTGCGTGTAGCCATTTTTGTGTATGTCTGTTGGTGATTTTATTTTATTTTAAATTGTTATTACAAAAAAAAAAAAAAAAAAAAGGTAAATACAATGCGCTTAAAATATGTTTATTTTGTTTTGATGTAGGTTTCATTATATTGTTTAAGTGAATTTTTTTTATTCCCAGCATGCCCCTTGTGGCTCTTTGAACATGTAACTGTGACTCAAACTTTTAGCCCACATGAGGCAAAATTTGAAATGGAGTTAAGAGGACTTAAAAATCAAGGACATGTGGAGTGCAAGACAAAAATGCTTTAAAACTGAAATTGAGGATTTGGTAAGGCAAAAGGCTGCCCTTGTAATTCTACACAAATGGACAGCAATAGATGAGTTGAAAGCAAGACCAAATTGTGTTCTATGCATGGAGTAGCTTATCAGACAAGTATCTTCTTTTTCTGTGTGCCATCTCCTAATGGAGGTCACCGACCACCACTGTAAATGTCTCTCTGTGGCAGCTCTGATCAGTTGCTCGGTGTTCAGTCTTGTCCAATTCTTAATGTTATCATGCCACGATGTACATCTTCTCCCAGGCTTTCTTCTTCTTCCATTCATTCTCCCATCAATAATTAGCCGTGGAATTGTGTATTTGTTGTTCCTCATCAGGTGTCCAAGATATGCATTTTTCTTTTCTTTATATCCTTCAGCAATTGCTGGGTTTTTCCAATTCTCTGCAGGATACTCATTGGTCACTCTTGCTGTCCATTGTATCTTTAGCATTCTTCTGTACGTTCACATATCAAATGCTTTTAGTTTTTTCGAGGTGTTAGTTTTTAGTGTCCACGTCTCAACACCATATAACAAAACTGACAAAATGTAAGATTCTAAGGTGGAGATCCAGGCTTCCATTGCACAATGCAGGTCTCATTTTAAGAAAATACTGCCTGGCCACTTCAATCATTGCTTTTATTTCCATATCCGGTTAGTTTTTGTTATTGATCCAACAGCCTGGATATTTGATTTTGTCAACTCTATCAGTGTTCCGTTTAACATAAGGGGAAGTGTTGGTATTGCCACATTAAGGACCATGAGCTTAGTCTTGCTGATATTAATCCCGAGGCCCATTCTTTCATTTTTTCTTCCCTCACACGATTGAGGAGTACCTGTAAATCCTGTATATCAGTTGTACAAAATACAGTGTCATGTGCATAGCGAAGGTTGTTAATCACTTTACCATTGACAGATATTCCTTCATTTGTTTTAAACAGGAGGGGAAGAGTCAGTGCTGTAGTTGTAAAATTAGCAGAAGGTATACTCTGTGAATGTTACGTATGCAGAGGGTATACAATGCTTATTCATTGAATTCCAGAGGGTATATGGTGTATAACCGTGTGCATACACAGCATATTTACTTACTTTTATATACAGCATATATATTAAAAATAATAAAACTATAAGTATTGCCTAAGAATCAAATTCTAATAAATTTCTTTTTTAATTTTCAGTAAATATTATAATAAAATTTGTTTTTTCAAGTCTCTCAAAAACCAGAAGGTATATGCTGTTCACCTAAAAAAATCCAGTGGTATACCCACGTATATCCTCCACTACAGCCCTGGGGAGAGTACGCATCATTGCCTCATTCCACTTTCAATGTTGATGTTTTCTGTCTTTCTGCCATCAACTACAACAGATGTTTGGATCCTGTAGAGGTGTTTAATTATTCAGACGTCCTTTTCATCAAGGCCCCAACCCGCAAGGATCTTGATGAACCTGGTATGTTGGACTTGATCAGAGGCCTTCTCAAAGTCAATAAAACAAAGGTGGGCATCAATCTTTTGTTCCCTGCCCCTTTGCACCATGACCTGGGCACAAAATAGTGCTTCTCTTGTACCCAGTCCTTCTCTAAATCCAAAGTGTGCATCATCCATAGACTCCTCACAATTCCTGTAAATCAGATTTTGAATTATTTTTAGAAACATTTTGAGGAGTTGGCTCATCAAAGGGACAAGTATATAAATTTGAAAATATTTGCGTTTGGACTTCTCTCAGTTTTTGATTCAATGTATTTCTGCGGGGAAATATTTTTGAACATGAACTATATTAAAAATAAATCAAGAAACCATCTAAACAATGCGAGTCTCTCAGCTTGTTTAAAGATGAAAATTATGGCATACTCGCCTGATATTGAGAGAGTCGCTCAAGAAGTTTAGCAGCAAAAGTCCCATTAATTCGTACCTAATTGGATGTTTGTTACTTTTTTTTAGTATTAATAAATAATATTTCAAAATATATATTTTTTAATAAAACACTTCCCACTCTATTCCATTTGTTAAAAAAACTCCCCTCCTCCCCCAGCTTAAGCTGAGGTGCAGGCAGCTCTTCGGATTCTCTTTTTTTTTTCTTTTTTTTTTAATTAGATCAAAAAAAAGGTTGCCAACCCCTAATTGTAGATTATAATTACCACAAAAAAAATTTTAAAGTAAAAAACATCTCTATTCATAGATGCATTTTTTTGAAACTGGTGATAAAAAAATTCTGCTTAGGTTAAAATTAAAAAAAAAACAAACTTTTTTTAGGATTAAGATATTTTACTTTTATAATGCATTTAAGAAAAAAACAAAGTAGTCTATTGATAATCATGATATAAGCTACTAAATTAATAAATATAATAAGTTTGAAATGTTATAAATGTTTTATTTATATATTTCTTAAAAAACCAAACTGTTGAAGTTATGAATATAATTTTTTTCATAATATTCTGGAAGATGAGTGGGGGGGGGGGCTAAATCATATAGAAATAATGATACTCTATTGTTGTAATAGGTTTTAAAAGTAGTTAGGTTAAAAATGAAATAAAAAGAAGAAAACTGTTTGCAAATCAAAAATTATATTTTAAAATTTTATAATGGGCACAGTATTAGGTATTGGCAAACGATGCAAGAAAGCAAGAGCTTATACAGCAGTAGCCACACACACACACACACACACACACACACACACACACACACACACACACACACACACACACACACACACACACACACACACCCCATTTGTTCATCTCCTCTAATAAGTTGTCTGGCTTTTCCTTGAATTTATTCAACACCAGATGAAAGTCTGTTCCAACAATCAACTACCTGCTGGCTGAAGGCAAGCTTCTGCATGTGGTAGATGATTCTCGTCAACGTGTAATATTACAACTTTGCTTATTGGAAGCCAAAAAGTGGTGAAACCATGATTAGTTTCCATAGCAAAGCTATGGCTACCCCATCTATTCCATTATTCAATATGATTAATATCTTTGGAAGTTATGATGGCTTTATGTAAAGTGTTAAGTATGTTAATTGTCTGATGGCACCAGGGGTTTCCCCCATCTCTGCATTGTATACTCTGTTTTTTTCTTGACACAGTGGGGAGTGGAATGTCGTGTAGTGTTATGTTCTGTTGTTTCTCTGACCATTTAGCTGTTGGGCCCTTATTGGGATTCAGGTCAGGCACCCAGTAGCTTATTTAAGTACTCTGGCAGCCCCTGCCACCTATTTTCCAATGATTTCAGTGACAAGGCCTATTTATAAAAAAAAAGGGGGGGGTTGAACACTACAATTTGGAAAGGCCAAAAGAGATTTTCGAGACAGCGGTTGAATTTAGAATTCGGCAGCATTATTAATGGGGTGTACTCGGTCAGTTTAGTTAGAGTTGGGGTGAGACAGGATTTGGGAGAAAACAGGTAGAAGGATGGGGGATGATAGAGTAGGCATCCCCCAAAGAGGTCAGTGGGGGACTAGCTCTGCCAGGCGAAGGCAGGGTGGAGCTCGTCTCTATGGGGGAGCAGGGAGGGGAGGATATAGACATGTCTCCCCCTCTTCCTGGGGATGGGGTTTTAAAGGGACTGGGTTTGAGTACCCAGTTCAGATAGGCAAATGGCGTGTTGTGTCGAGTCCAGTAAAACTGCAGCCACTATCAACCCACTGCAGAATGGAAGCCTCTTCAACAATTCATGCTGAGGGAAATAGACCATAATCTGCCACGCTGGTCTAGTGCAGGTTGGCAGATCGACCGTATTGAGCAGTCATGGCTTGAACCCCGGTCTACTCAAAGAGCATGTGTTGCACTCCCGCTCATGACCACTCGGCTATGAGTCCAGTAGGATGGTCAAACTGCCCATTTACTTCATTCATAATCTGCATTCTCACTCTACTTGCATTCTGTTTTTATACTTTTCTCATATATTTTATTATATATATATTTTTTTTTTTTTCTCTTCACTCACTCATTCATCTTTTTTCTAACACATCAGGTGGGGGGGAGATGCAGTGGTGTGTAATGTAAATTTAATACTAATGCATAATAGTTAAATAAGTAAAAATAGTTAAATAAATGATTGAAACTAGGGTTGAAACTTAACTGTAACATTTATGGTTGTGTTCTTTTTCTCACACAATTACACTCATTCATCCTTCTGGCATTCATTTCATTTGTTCAACTCTTGCTTTCTGCACTGCACTCTCTGGGCACCTCAACTTACTGTTATTCTTCAGTTGTGGTGCAGGCCAGGGGAGAATGCAGTGAAAGTGTTTGTGGTGTTAGTAAGTGTTTGTTAAAATATATAAAGTAGTGCAAGTTATTATTAAATTCTTAAATTCTTTCTTAAATTCTTAAATTAAATTCTTTCAGCCAATTACATTTGACCTTCCACTCATTCCCATTCACCATAACACTCATTCACTCTCTCTCTTTTCCCCATGCTGGGTCACTCTTTCTTACATTTATTCCCTTTTTCCATAATTCCTAATTCGCTCTTTCGCTCAGTGCCCAGCCTGTTTATTCTGGCTTTCATTCTCATTTCATTCTACATTGCATCCCCTTGCTACTAGCTTACTGATATTTTTCAGCTGATCTGCTTCCCTGGCTGCCTCTACACTCCCTCCCCTAAATAAGTAATTATTTGGTGTGGGGTCCCCAGGTTCCTACACATGGCAGGAACCTGGGGACCCCACAGGTTCCTACACATGGCAGGGTAGTCCTGGGGGTACCCAGGTCAATCTGGTTTTGTTGTGTCAGGTTTCTGTGCCGACCGGGCTAGCCAGGTAGGTAAAGTGCATGCCTAGCAACCCAGAGGTAAAGTGTAAAGTGTGTTTAGGGTCAAACGGCACCAGGGGTTCCACGTAGTTTACATTGTGGGTGAACCAGTTGACTGGAAAAGCCAAAGATTTAAAATTGTATGGACTTTGTATATGTGTGATGCCTTGTACCGTTGGTCATTTAGCCACTGGGCCCCTACTGAGGCCCAATGTTGCCCCACTTATGCCCCGTGGAGGCAGACCAAGAACCCAGTAGTCTGTTTCACTCTGGCAGGTCCTGCCGCTTAATTTCCTGAGATTTCGGCGGCTAGGACCTAAAAAAAAGAAATGTGTCGACGTAGGGGTAAAATTGCTTAGTTTTGCTAGGCCAAGTTATGGGCGTAAGGTAATTTAGACATGTTAAGTTTAATATGGGGCCAATAGAGAGGTAGCCCCAGTTTTCAGTGGAGCATGCCCTTGCCCCACCAGAGTAGAAGATATAGGGTGGAGAGGAGAGGAGGATGAAAATGACTCCACCAAGCAGTAGATATAAAGGTGAAGGGGGCTAGAGGGCCTTCTTCAGATTGCCATATGGCTATTGGCAGCTATTGCTGCATTTCTGTTTTCAAGTTTCTTCACTCATGGGTCAAGCAACCCAAAGGTCGCGGGTTCGATTCCTGCCTCGGGCTTGGATCACAGTAAAATGCAAAAACTTTGGGAGGTGCATTATGGCCATAGAAGCTGATGCGCCAACAACTAACAAGGGGGGAAAAAAATCAGGTTTCTGTCAGGGTGCAGAATACTGCTATCCTGACAGTTTTTAAGTCATCGTCTGAGCATGGTGGGAGACGTGGGCAATTTTAACTATTGATTATTTGGTTAATTGCTGGGAGGCTGAATTGCCATTCTTTGGATAGTTCTGTGCATTTCGAATACTTTGTGTGAAGGATGTAAAGGCTTTATAGTTTCCTCTTCTATGATAAACAGGTGTTCTTCTCCCCTGGGAAGGGGGCCAATCTGTGCCATTAGCTGTGTTCTGGGGATATTGTAAATTATACATTCACATAGAATATGTGCCCAGTCTTCATTCTCACAACAGGTGCAGTTTGATGGGCATTATGGTGAGATCTAGTCTTCCTTAGATTTTAAAGGTACAGCTGTAAAATGGTGTTTGTGGCCCAGCTGCTCGATAGTCCACTGGACCAAACCTTTTGGTAACTGGCAGGCATCTGGATCAGCTAGTATATAATCTGATAGCATCTGGAGGGAGTCCAGATGCCTGCCAGTTACCAAAAGGTTTGGTCCAGTGGCTAAAGGCAAATTACAGTGTCTGGAGACTAGGCACCGGCGAGGTGATCTGATAGAGGTGTACAAAGCCTTGAATGGTTTGAGCATGCTCAGTGCTGATGGGATACTGCCTCTTGCTCAGAATAATCACCTGAGAGGGCATAAATTCAAATTGAGGAAAGACAGATGTAGGATAGATGTGCGGAAATTTGCCTTTAGCCAGCGGGTAGTTGGTTGGTGGAACAGACTTCCATCCCTTGTTGTGGAAGTTGATAGCCTAAATAAATTTAAGGCTCAGCTGGACAGGTATTTCGAACGAACGGAGGGGGTGAAGTGAAAGGATTTTTTTTTTTTTTTTTTTTGGCTGATGCTGCATAAGCTTGCTTTCTTGCATCATATGCCTCTACTAATGCTAATAGTCAGCTAATAGAAGAAACTTGACTGTGAAAAGATCTAAACCTCCCAGAAACATGCTCATTTGTTTCACAAATACATGTTGTCAGAGTTAGTGATGTCCATTTCCACAGGCTGTCAAGCCCCACTTACTTTTTCTGTTACTTTAAGATTCAAGATTGAGGCAGCTGATAATTATCAGTTGCCTCAACCACTGCACATCTCAGTTGTCCTAGCTGTTTGCAGTATGATTCCTTTTGCTTCAAAGGTGGTACATGTGCATATGTCCATTCTGATATTCCCTGTCAGAGACAGTAATTTGAAATCTGGCTTAAAATATTTTTATCGATTTCTGTCAGATTCATCTGTTGCTTTTATAGTTCTCTCAACCGAGCTAATCACTTGGAACTCTTTGGCTTAGTTTCTTTGAAGCTGAACTCTTCTCCAGTCCAACTTTCTTAACATTAAAGTAATTTTTCATGGTGATTTTAATGTTCACTTCTCCAGCTGGCTTGTGTTTTCTTTTCATATGGACCCAACTAGTCAAGATGCTGAGGCTTTTGCAATTACTAACGACCTCACTAAGATTATTCGTTTACCTACCAGAATGGTAGGTAAACATACCAAGAATGGTAGGTAAACAAATACCAGAGAATACTGGTATTCTGGTGGGTAAACGTTATCCATGGATTCTTTAATTAAGAATAAAGACTAGCATTTCTGATTTAGCTGCTTCTTTGAGAACAGCACGACTAGATGAACAGGCTAAATGTACATTAGACTTTAGGTATTACTGGATCTTGGCAGCCACTGTTTATACCGTGGTTCAAGTAATTTTGGAATTTAATGCTAAGAAACACTACACAGGCACAAAAGAGTTCTCATAGTAAAACAAAACAAACAGTGACAGTAATTAAAAAAAAAAAAAAAAAAAAAAAGGTAAAATAACTGCTAGTAATAGAAAAATTGTTCCACTGAACTGAATGCACTAACATAATATAAAGATGGACAAGTTTGGCAGAACCTTTTGACCATTTGGTTTCTGACTGCAGCATTTGTTAGTCTGAAATTTCACTGTTGTAAAACACATTTGTCTGTCATGCAAAAGAGTTCTACGAATGTGAGGTAAGACTATAATTGCATGTACATTATATACTTATTATTTGTATTCTACACATATAGTAGAGGAGGTATGTAAATGTGTCTCTTTTTCACAAAGGGTGACTTCAGCAGTTATAGACCTGTTAGCTTGACTTCTGTGTCAGTGAAATAATGCAGTCATTGTTTAAAAGTATGGAATTATACGGACATCACAGCATGGAACAGTTGCAGAGAAGAGAAACCAGATTAGTTAAGAACACAAAAGGTGGGATTCTCTCTCTCACCAGGTTGTAGAGATCTGCATGGGGTCTACATTTTTTTTTTTTTTTTTTTTTTTGTTTTTTTTTAACCTGGCCTGACCTAAGCCAAGCCCGAATTTGTTTATCAAATTCATTACCCATACCTGACCCACCCAAACCGATTTTTATCCCAGCCAGACTGAAACTTTTAAATCTAAATAAAATTGCTAGCATTAGTTTCTGAAGTTTCATAATAATAAAAAAAATAAACTTTCAGATTCAAAATTCAATATTAATAATTATATAACAATAAGAATTATCCAAAATAATTATCAATATTAATTATAAAAAAATAAAATGTAATAAATTTTCAATTTACTGTATTTAATATACAGTAAATCCCCGCTATTCGCGGTATCTGTATTCGCGTATTCGTGGTCGCTGATTTAATATAAAATGAAACCTAAAAAAATGTGAATTTTAAAGCGCCGTGAACATTTTACGCCATAAAAAAACGTAGGTGTGGCTAAAATTATCTTTCCCGGTCAAAACAGCGCTCAGTTTGACAAAATCGCGAGCATGGATGTTTCTCGCTAATCCTTGTTCAGTATGTGTTATGCGCTTGTCATGGAAGGTTTCGTCGTTTGCTTTTAATTTATATGCTTATAAATTTATCAATTTATAAATTGATATGCTTACAAAAGTGATAAATCTACTGTTTGCAGTGTAAAACAGACTTTTTCAAGTGTGTTAACGGAAGAAAGTGACTTTATTGTGGACAAGTTCTTTCTAACCCGTACAAAAATATGGCTACGAATAACAAGGGAAATGTGAAAAGATCAAAGAAGGCGATGACATTAGCGAATAAAATTGAGTTATTAGACAAAATTTCTAATGGTGAAAGTGTCTCCTCAGTGGCAAAACATTATAAAATCAGTGAATCAATGGTATGATCAATCAAAAAATCGGAAGAAAAAATCCGCCGTAGTGTCCGTGAAAATGTGCTAATTGCTTCAAAAATTTGCTCTGTAACTCGTGATGTTAAATTAGAAAAAATGGAAAAAGCTTTAAATCTGTGGATAGAAGACTGAACTCAAAATAAAATTCCGTTAAGTTCACTTATCATTCGTGAAAAGGCAAAACACCTTTATCAATTTTTAATTATCAGTTGCCTCAACCACTGCACATCTCAGTTGTTAGAGAAACTTTAGAGAAACTGGTGATAGCACTGGCGGGATGTTTTTTTTTTGCTATCAAGCCAAGGCGCTGGTTTGAAAGATTTGTTTGAAATTTCTAATAAATATTACATTTAATATTAAATTGTTTCTTATTTTCATTTCGATGCCATATGCTTGCATTTCACTATGTACTGTCTATGTACATAGTCATATTATGAAGGTACATATAATACATACATAGACAAAATTTTAGACTAGTTTTTCTTATATATTTCATACTTTGGAATGGAACCCCTTTATTACTATGGGAGCCATAACTCAGTATTCGCGTTTTCAGTATTTGCGGCATTACTCAGGAACGTAACCCCCGCGAATAGCAAGGGTTTACTGTAATTCCAAAACGAATATCAATATCCACTTCTACCAGCCACCTTCTCTTCACATGCCTTTTATTGCAAATTGTTGTGCAGAAATAAAACCAAGTCAACACCATCATATTTAAATTGATCCGGCAGTCTTTGCACTGCTAATCTGGCTGCACTAAAATTTCTTTCAGAGCTTGCACTGCTGATGGGTCATTTCCATGAAAGAGTACAAATTTTGGAGACTGTGGCAAAGTGCTCCTTATTGGTCAATTAAATGCGTCAACAGACAAATAATACACATTTTTTCTAATAAACCTTTAAGAATTTAAATACATAAAAATTAAAATTATATGTAAGAAAAAAGTCGGAAATGTTTGAAATAACAATTCATTACGATTATTTATACCCGACTGGAGCTGAAGCCCGAACATCATTCATGTGATCCCAACCCTTGTGCTGGGTTGGGCCGAAGCCTGAGGGCTAGGACTGGGCCCCTGCAGAACTCTACAAGGCCGATTAGCTACAATAATGCAGTAACAGAGGAACTGGATGTGAATGATAATTTTGATATCATATATTTAAATTTCAATAAAGCTTTTGACACTAGAAAAACAGCAGTCTTTTGTACCATCCATATGAAAGACTGCTGTATAAATTGGAGCATTTTAGCATTAGGTGGGAAAGTTACTACCTTGGATAAAGGGATATTTGAATGACAGAAGGTGGTTATAAATTGGGACCAGTTTGGCTCAGATTCTGTATTTTTCTTCTTATTTTTTTATTTTGCAAATAACCATTATCCAAGTAATTACGGGCATTTCATTGATGTCACAGCAGAATGGCATGTATACCTATGATGATGTTAACTGCCAGCTCTCTGGATTTATGACTGAGAATCCATTGTTTTGACTACTTGCTGCCCTCTATCTCATCGTTATACTAGAGTTGGTATCATAGAGTTTCTCCATCGTTTTACACAAATTCCATTTTCCCCCTGTCTTTTTCTTTTTGTAGAAAATGTGACCTTTTTTCTTAAATTTCTGTGAAATGATATTTCATTTAAGAATATAGCCCTGGGAAAGAAGAATAGTTTGCTGTTACTGTTTAGTTAGAAAAAATAATAAAATAAATAAATAAAGCAATCTTTATTCTGCAAATTTTCATTTCTAAAGCATTACCTATATTACAGCAATGACACGCTTTCTCAATTTGGAAAGGAATAACTATTAAGTTTATTAAAAGCTAATATAATTAATTATAAGAGCTTTTAATAATATAATATAAAGAAAATAAATTGCTTTCAACTCTTAACGTGCATTTCTGATATGGTGTAGAAATACAAGCCAGAACACTGCTCTTCCTTGTAAATTAGTGAAGGTTCCAGTGAGAGGTAATTATAAAGGTAATATGGCATAAATGTGAAGACAAGTTGATGTGGTAAAACTTTAACTAAGCTTTATTATACATATGGGGGATCAGAAGCATTTTTGCAAGTTTACATGTTGTACCATTGATAGATACGAATGCTAATATGATCCATTGAAGTAAAGTGTTACATCTTCCAATATTTCATATACTCATACCAGAAGCTATTTGATTTTGTGCATAAATGTGATTAATTGTGGAGTCAGTTTGGTGGCCAGCTGACTTTCTGTCGTGAATTCCTGTGGCCTGAACATGTTTCCTTATTAAGTTGAAAGTTTGCTAACTCCGAATAGAATTTTTAGATAGCAGGTTGCGAAACTGAGTTATTGGAAGTGTTAATTATTTAATTTCAACTTAAATATATTGTATTTACATTTATCATCCAATAACTGTATAAATTTGTCATCGAAAGCCTGTTATTCAGAGAAAGTTCTTGAACCAATTTAATATGAATGAATCAATTTTGTAAACACACACACACACACACACACACACACACACACACACACACACACACACACACACACACACACACACACACACACACACACACACACCTCTGCTATTAAGAAAGAAGTTATGTTAGTCACATTTGGTTGAAGAACTGACAAGCACACAAAGAAGCTAGAAAGTTATTCCAAGTCATTCTTGGAATTTTGATAATTTCTCATAGCAGTGCTGAATGTCAGAGAACATTCAACCAGATTGGTGGGAGAGAAAGAAACTAAATTCAGATCATCTCTTTTTTGGTATAATTTTGGAAATGCTCTTGACAGCCAAGTCTGAATAGCAGTGTCATTGTTATAAACATAACTTTGATTCAATTCCTGAAGAGGTGTAAAATCTGCAGTATCCTTGAAGCAGTCATAATCATTGCTCTCTAAAGAATATACAAACATAAATCCATAGACAGAAAAAAATGTTTAGTAAGCTAATGTTTAAAACTATACTATACTGGTAAACAATCCTATGACTATATTTTTTAATATGAAATGAGTATTTTGTTAGTGTAATTTAATGTCCTGTGCAGTGCAGACTAAAAAAACCCCTGCTTTTTCTGAAAAATCTCCCATTTTCTTCCTGTTTGGGAAGAATTGTTTTTTTTGCAAAAAAAAGCCTTCTGTTTTTTATTGCCAGTTGTGTCATGCTTACAAATACGTGGCGCCTCCGTAGCCAGGTGGAAAGGAGCAGCAGTGCATAGCACACGCTTTTTGATTAGACTGGGGTTCGAGCCCGTCACCACCAAATACGGAGGATGTGGAAAGCAGGTTGCAGGAAAGGTTAGGGAATGACCACCGCATATCCCGGAGCAATATGGCCTTAGTTGCTAATGCTCCTAAAAACCAAAACAAACAACAAAGCTTACAAATACCTAATATCCTGCTCTTTGAAAGTCAGAAGTTGCAGCTATATGTCAATGTATAATTTGTAATAAATAGTATTCATGTGTTGAAAGGAGAAAGCATGTTATCATTGCTTTTGTAGTGGATGCAAATAAGAGAAAACATGCAATTTGTTAATGTTGCATGATTGCATGTCTTAATAAAATACACATAATGTGCTTCAGTATTTACAAAATACACAATGATATGTAGTTTGTTTTGCCAGCTAATAAACACCATTGATTTTATATTTCAGAAAAAACCATTTGATAACTGATCATTTTTACAAAAGTTAAGTGCACTGCTGGCAAGAGACCTGACAAATGGAATTTGTTTAAATCAGAAAAAAAATTAAAAAAAACTTTATTTTCTGATATACTTGTATATCATTCAGATTAAGATAGTTTGCAAATTGTCATTATTCTGAAGAGCATAAATAGCCTCTTCAGTAATGAGTAATCTGTTACATTTTTTTCTCTGGGTAATTTTCATTAATCTGAGAAGTGTTATAGCAGTCATGTGAATTATCATACATTTGTAGTAATGTGGAAAGAGTAGAAAATTGTTTTGATTTACACTTCTTTTTCCAATTAGCTCATGTCTGGCAGCAGTAATATATTTTGCATTTTATGGTAGCATCTCTATCTGAAGACTGAAATATTCAGTAAGTGTCACTGTTCCTACTTATGTCAGGTAAAATTATTGCTTTGGCTTAAGAGTATTTTAATAACTTAATAAATATGGTAAATATTTTAAGACACCAGCCTTTGTATGGCTATAGTTGGAATGAGAAAGTAAATGTTAAGTAAACTGCAACATTAAGCTGGATGGAATGAATAGAAATTGGTGGTATATGTGTTTTCCCCGAGTACTCTAAAGAAGCTATCCAAAAAAGTAAGTTTTAGGTGATTTACATGAACATATCCTCGGTTAGCTGTGTAAGGAATTTGCAGTGAAATGGCTTTTCTTACATTAGAAGTTGAGGTTTTCATTAACTTAGGACTGTGTAAAGGTGCATTAAGAAACTATTCAACTTTTTATAAGATTCGTTTTATATAAATTACTGAATAATTTGTTTAAATGGTTAAACTGTTTGTACACATTAAAATACAATTATATAATTAGTAATGTAGTATTTTTGTTTGTCAGCTCACGAAGGTTCTTAAACTTGTCCTTCCATCTGCTGAATGTTATGAAATTATTAAACTTTAATTACAGATAGTGATGAAACTGTTGTACTGCTACTGTGGGGGGTTGGGTCTGAGGTGTCAGATAGCCTGATGGGTGGTTCTTGTATGCTTATAAGGTTATGTGGGAACTGTTTGGCAACCTGGTGAGGGAGCAGAATTTATAGGTTAACCTCTGGTGCAACTATAAATTCTGAACTGAAGATGTGTTTTTCCAACATAAAAATCAGTGGAACAATATTCACTGGCCTGATTATTGTTCCATCGATTGATAGGTTGTAACAACACATATCTTCGGTTGGTTGGTTGGTTGTTGTTGGGTTTTTTTGGCGCAAAAGCAACTTTGGCCATATTGCGCCATATCTTCGGATTCAGTCATTATCACATTCCCCATTTCATTGTTAATAGAAGTTTGTACTTTCATTATCTTATTTGCTTTATCTCTGCTTTTCAGTGCTGCACTTATGAGCATGATCCATAAGGATTGAGACCAATATTACAACGTAAAATGTAGAATGATTATTAGTGGAAACTGTATACCTGTCAGATATTCATTTCTAACAATACTTTTTTATTTTTGTTTCTGCAGGTTTGCAGTAATATCTGTAAACCAAGTCAAACTCAGATAAGGATAACGTATCTGTAAGGAAAATAATAAATAAATAAATAAATAAATAAAGGGGAGTCTGCTGACGAGGCCACTAGAGATGGTCGTGTTCCAAGCCGCTAAGTGGATTTTTCTTAGTTATTGATTTGAAATTTTTGTTTTTCTAAAACTTTTGATTTAAATTTAGTAGTATAACATTATTTTGTGATTTTCTGATTAACTTGGTGTAATTATTCTTTACTCGGCCTTGTAATTGCATAAAAGTATCGGTAAAGGTTTCCACGTGTTTCAACTCCGGTACCGTTCGTAATTTTCCCGCCATTGTGATACGATAGTTGTATGCCGTACTAGATAGCGTTAGTTGAACTTCGTTAGGAGTTAAATTGTACGTTTAAATAAATACATATAACGACTTAGATTACAAACGTAATATAATTAATTATATTTAACATAATTAATAACATAACATAATTAATTAATAAATTAATAGAATCATGACTCAGACCAGAGCAGCAAAGCAAAAGGCTCAAGCTAATGGAAGCGCTGTGGCTCAGAGCAGAACTGAGGGGGGCAGTTGTCCTCTGACTCACAGCCTTATAAAATGCACTGTTTGCTTGATGTTTGCAGAGCAATCGGGTACGGGACATGATACTGCCAAGGGGGATGTCTTTGTGTGTGCGCGATGCAAGGAGTGTATCGATATCAGGCAACAACTCGGCGTTCTTGTGGGCCTATATGAGAGCTTGAAGGACAGGGTGGATGCCCTCGAAGAAACTAAATTGAGGGGCCCATCAAGCTCTCAGCTGCCCACATCAACGCCAGAGCTTGCACTTGGGCATCGCGTGACACAGAGACAACCCCCAAGGCAGAATGCGCTGGTCCCGAAGGAACTAGTAGTTGTTGGTGACTCTATTGTCAGGGAAACGGGGAACATGCTTTGTAAAAAAGATAGGTGGAACAGGACCAGGGTATGTCTGCCAGGGGCAAAGGTTGATGACGTTGTAGAGCGAATATCATCTTTTAAGGGCACAAAAGGTGATATAGTTGTACACGTTGGCACTAACGATATTAAGAGTAGGAGACCGGCAGAATTACTTAACAAGTACAGGTCACTGTTGAACAAAAGTCGAGAATTAGGGTTGAATTTGAAAGTGTCTGCAATTCTGCCCAGACACGATAGGAGGGAGTATATGATGAGAGCCTTGTCGATCAATTCGGCCCTGGAAAGATTGTGCAAGGCTCAAGGGGTAGAATTTTTTTCAGCCTGGACTGTACTTGTTAACAGGAGAGATTGCTTCTACAGGGATGGGATACACTTAAATAGAAAGGGTGCAAGAATATTTGCTGATGCTATCGAGGCAGTGTTAGGTGGATCGGAAAACTGCTAGCTTGGGGGGAGACAAAGACCAATAGATTGACAGTAGCCACTGGCAGAGGTGAAAGAGATTCTTGCACTGCTTCTATTAGAATGAGCAGAAGCCTGAAAAACAAGATGCATGGTATTTCAGAGACTGCTGGGAGCCATTGCGGTACAAGTAAACACATGGGTTGTGTTAGAGTAGCTAAGAATAGAAACAGGTGCAGGTATACTTGCGTGTACACCAATGCTAGGAGTTTAGTAAATAAATTTGATGAATTTGAGGTATTGCTCAAAACATCAAAGGCAGATATTGTTGGGATATCAGAGACGTGGTGTCATACAGATATAAGGGATGCAGAAATGCAATTTGGGGAGTACAACGTCTACAGAAAGGATAGACAGGATAGGAAGGGGGGAGGGGTTATGCTATTAGTTAAGAAACACATAAAAACCAAGGAAGTGAAGCCAGTCGACATCGCTGGACAGTGCAGTGTTGAGTCAGTTTGGTGTGACATAAGCATTGGGAGATCAAAATTGAGAGTAGGAGTGTGCTATAGGCCTAATGACTCTGATGAGTATAATAAGGAACTGTACAGGGAAATAGAGTGGGCCAGTAAATCAGAGAGTCTTATAATGGGAGATTTTAATTTCCCAGATATTGACTGGAATTTGGGGGCTGGTTACTCACACACTAGCAGGGCTTTTGTGGATTTATTGGATGATTGTTTTCTACATCAGCATGTTCGGGAGGCAACTAGAGGGAGTAATACTCTTGATTTGATTATCAGCAGTGATTCTTCATGCATTAAGAATTTGCAGATAAATGAACCACTAGGTGTCAGTGATCACAGTGTGCTGAAGTGGGATTTACTGAAAGAGGTAACTACCATTAGGGGTAAAGGGAAGGGTTATTGCTTCCGTAAAGGCGACTACGATGGACTGAGACAGTATTTAAATTCTATGCAGTGGGACCAACTGATGACGTTACCAACAGCAAATTCAAAGTGGGAAGCATTCAAAGAACTTATCTTGGAAGCTACTAGGCTTTACATACCAACTAAGAAATATTGTTCAAGGTTTAGGCCAAAATGGATGTCAGATGAACTAATGAGGCATATGGCAGAGAAGAAAAATGCATGGGATACTTACAAATTAACACATGACACAGAAGCCTATGATAGATACAAGTTGATATGCAACCAAGTTACAAAGGAGGTTAGGCAGGCGAAGGCAGATTACGAGAAATCCTTGGCAAGGGATGCAAAGAAAAACAGCAAAGAGTTCTTTACTTATGTAAACTCTAGAAGGAAGGGGATGAATCAGATTGGTCCACTTGATATTGATGGGTCAACTGTTGATGATCCTGCTCAGGTAGCTAACAAACTAAATGAATATTTTGCATCGACATTCACACATGAGGAGTTATTCAGCAAGGGGAATGCCAGAGGTGTATTCAACTCTAGCAGTAAGCTACAGAATCTTGAAATAACTGGGAGTAAAGTGGAGGAGAAACTGTTGAAGATAAACACAAGAAAGGCACCCGGGGTGGATGGGATCTATCCAGTTATATTAAAGGAGGCAGCAAAGGGAGTAAGCAAACCCTTAGCCATAATTATGAGAGCTTCCTTGGACTCAGGGGAGGTACCCATAGACTGGAAATGTGCAAATGTGACCCCAATTCACAAAGGAGGATCAAAGGCTGACACAAGTAATTATAGACCTGTGAGCTTAACTTCTGTTCCAGGAAAATTAATGGAGGCACTGGTTAAAGAAGCACTGCAGGATCATTTAGACAAGACTTCAGTTATAGCTCAGACACAGCATGGTTTTGTTAAGGGGAAGTCTTGCCTGACCAACTTGATTGGATACTATGATGCAGGCACAAAAGAACTGGATGCAGGGAATAACTTTGATATTATATACTTGGATCTTAGAAAGGCTTTTGATACTGTTGCACATGGAAGACTGCTGCACAAATTGGAGCAGTGTGACATTGGAGGCAAATTGCTGCTATGGATAAAGGGGTGGTTGAGGGGGAGAAGACAGAGAGTGGTAATCAGTGGACACTGCTCATCGTGGACTAATGTTATTAGTGGAGTCCCTCAGGGCTCAGTGTTGGGTCCATTATTGTTTTCTGTATTTATAAATGATATTGATGATGGTATATCAAGCTTAATGTCCAAGTTTGCAGATGATACAAAGGTTGGCAGGGTTGTCAAGGACACTACTGACACTATGCTGCTGCAACAGGATCTGGAAAGGTTGAGCAGATGGGCTGAGAGGTGGCAAATGAAGTTTAACATTGACAAATGTAAAGTACTACACATGGGAAAAAGCAACCCCAGAGCAACGTATCAACTCTGTGGTACTACACTGACAGTGGTAGAGAATGAAAGGGATTTGGGGGTGATTGTGCAGGCAGATATGAAGTTCTCTGAGCAGTGCAGACGGGCTGCAAGAGTAGCTCATGGAGTATTGTCAATGATATACAGGAATTTTTCCAGCAGGGATAAGGAGGTGATTATTCCATTGTATAAGGCAATGGTCAGGCCACACCTAGAGTACTGTATACAGGTCTGGAGGCCTCATTTCAAGAAGGATGTAGAGCTGCTGGAACGAGTACAGAGAAGGGCAACAAGATTAGTGAATGGAACAAAGGGGTGCTCTTACGAAGAAAGGCTTAAGTTTTGCAAATTACAGTGTCTGGAGGCTAGGCACCAGCGAGGTGATCTGATAGAGGTGTATAAAGCCTTGAATGGTTTAAGCATGCTCAATGCTGATGGGATTCTTCCTCTAGCTCAGAAAAATCACCTGAGAGGGCATAAATTCAAATTGAGGAAAGACAGATGTAGGATAGACGTGCGGAAATTTGCCTTTAGCCAGCGGGTGGTTGGTTAGTGGAACAGACTGCCATCCCTTGTGGTGGAGGTTGATAGCCTAAATAAGTTTAAGGCTCAGCTAGACAGGTATTTTGAACGAACAGAGGGGTGAAGTGGGAGTGGGTTTTTTTTTTTCTGGCTCATGCTGCATAAGCTTGCTTTCCGCCATGGACGGTCCCAAGCCCGGCTGCGAAAGGAGGAGGGTGGTCATCCTGCCGAAATGACCAGAACCGGGAAACCGGGGAAACTAGGCAAGAAACCGCATGAAATTCGGAACAAGCTCTTACAACAATGTTACCGCATCCGGGGTAGCCGATGCGCCAGCACTGGGGACCCAGGGTACTGGTGTGAAGTGGACCACTGGCCACAGAACAAGCTGTTATAACAATGTTACCGCATCCGGGGTAGCCGATGCGCCAGCACTGGGGACCCAGGGTGCTGGTGTGAAGTGGATCACTGGCCACAGCAATAAGCTTACTACGCCAAAAAGGACAATTAACATTGGCGAATGGAATGTTCGAACGGGGCACCACATTGGACAAAAGGAAATCATTGCCCAAGAACTACTTAGGTGCAAGATATCAATCGCAGCATTATCCGAATTAAGACTCACCGGGTCTGGAACGATGATCATCCAACCACCAGCACCTAATGAAGTGGTTATGCTATTCTACTCTGGTGGTGAGAAACGAGAAGCAGGAGTGGGCTTTATGGTCGATGCTCAGGCCACCAGTAGTGTGATCGCTTTCCAACCAATATCGGACCGCCTGGCAGTCCTTATTGTCAAGGGCACCATCAAGACCCATATTATCTCCGCCTATGCGCCAACTGAGACTAGCCTGGACCCGACCAAGAATGACTTCTACAACCAGCTCCAACATACGCTGGATTCAATTCCGCAGACAGAAGTGATCATCCTCGCAGGGGACTTTAATGCCCATATTGGCGTGGACAGATCTGGTTGGGAAACAACAGTGGGCAAGTTTGGCCATGGGAAGATCAATGACAGCGGCTTACGTTTGTTGTCCTTTGCCGCATCTAACAACCTGATCATTGAAACAGCCATTTCCAGCACCCTCAAAAACATCAACTTACATGGCGAAATCCATCTGGCAAGGACTCAGCAATCCTGGACTACATTTTGATCAATGCCAGATTTCGCTCATCACTCATGGACGTTCGTGCCATGAGGGGACCTGATTGCGGATCTGATCACTACCTCATCCGGGCTAAGGTGCAGCTCAAATTACGGCATGCAAAAAGATCATCTCGGTCAGCCAAGCTGGACTGGAGGCAGCTAATGAATGCTGCCAACAAACAGGCATATCAGATCGCCCTATCCAACCGCTTTCAGATGCTGGCTGTGCCCGAGGATATAAATGAAGAAGAAAAGCAGATCTCTGATGCCATTCTGGAATGTGCCAAGCCCCTATGTCCACCTGCCCGACGTCGAACACAACCATGGATATCAGACGAGTGCCTCGACCTCGTGGACAAACGGAAACAGGCAAAGTTGGTCGACTTTGAACGGTACCGGCAGCTAAACCGAGAAGTCCGACAAAGAATGACAGCAGAAAGAGAAGCATACTGGAACCAAGTGGCAGACGATCTTGAAGTGGCGGCATCCAAAAACGAGTACCGCACTCTCTACCGCACCCTCAGATGTCTGAGTGGAAAGACCAAATTGACTAGTGACAACATCAAGAATGCTGATGGGACCTTCGTGCGATCACCATCCGAACGCCTGCAACGGTGGAGTGAATTCTTCAAAGCTTTGTATAATCACGACCCACCTCAGGGACCGCCAGCAACAGCACTCTCGATCGACCCCCCTGAGGTCTCCATGGTCGATGTTGAGCCTACAGTAGAAGAAGTGAATGCAGCCATACAATCCCTGAAGAATGGCAGGGCACCAGGAGTGGACCAAGTCACCACAGAAGCGATCAAAGCCGGGGGAGATGTACTGCTTCGCCGACTACACTCACTCCTCAAAACCATCTGGTGCACTGAACAAATTCCGTTAACATGGAGGAAAGCCATTATCGTACCGATCCACAAGAAAGGTGATAACCGGGACTGCAAGAACTACCGTGGCATCAGCCTCCTTTCCATCATCGGAAAGGTCTTTATGAAGATCATCCAGTCAAGACTGCAAAAACATCGCGAGCAAACCAGTCGAGAAGAACAGGCAGGATTTAGACCCGGGCGAGGATGCTGTGATCAAATCTTTGCCATTCGTCAGCTGATGGAGGAGAGGATCCGGTGTGGACAGCGAACCGTCATTGTTTTCATTGACTTTAAGTCTGCTTTCGACTGTGTTCACCGGCCTGCCTTATGGAAACTACTAGAGGTTGAACATGTACCTCGAAAAGTCATCACACTCCTCCAAACTGCATACAACGGTTTAACCAGCCAGGTGCGCATCCAGAACGATTTATCTGAGGAATTTACCATCCAAACTGGAGTCCGCCAAGGGGATGTAGCCTCCCCGTTGCTTTTCAACATCGTGGTCGACGCCATTATGAGGCAAGCATTCAGAAACAGACAGGGCATACAATATGACAAGGATCACTATGTGACTGACCTGATGTTTGCTGATGATAGTGCTATCCTTGCCGGTAACGACGCTGAAGCCACGGACATCCTCTACGACATTGCCCGCATTGCCCGGCCGTACGGTTTGAAGATCAATGCTGGTAAGACAAAGGCCCTGACAACAGATGGGTCGCAAGCCACCATCTATCTCGAAGGCGTCCAGATCGAGCAAGTGCAGGACTTTAAATACCTTGGGTCGCTGGTCCAGGAGAAGAAAGTTGCATCCACCATGGAAATCCACAGCAGAATTGGACAGGCGGCCACTGCGTTCGCCTCGCTCAAATGGTGTCTGTGGAAGAGGACCAACATTTCCACAAAGACTAAAATCCGACTCTTCCGGACTTTGATCCTGCCCATTCTTCTTTACGGATCGGAAACATGGATTTGTCTCAAGTTAGATTTGAACAAACTTGAGGTATTCCAAATGCGATGCCTGCGGCAGATCTTGGGCATCTCTCTTCGCGACCGCATCACTAATGATACCATCCGCGCCAGATGCCAACAGCAACCAACCATTGCCGACCAAATCCAGAAGCGAAGGCTCAGATGGTTTGGCCACGTATGTAGAATGGGCACGAACAGAATACCATCCACACTCCTTTGGAGACAACGACCCACCCAATGGAGCATCCAACGGACCGCGCCTAGGAAAACGTGGGCCAAGCAAGTGGAAGATGACTTGAAGAGCCGACGTCTTGACCTTAACCAGGCCAGGACTGAAGCCATGGATCGTAAGGTATGGAAGAACATCACAGAGCAAGTCCGAAACCCTGCGGCACCTACAGCAGCATACTGGTTGCGTGGCCAACCGCCTCCCCCAGCTGCCAGCTAAGGACCAAAGAAGAAGAAGAAGAAGCTTGCTTTCTTGCATCAAATGCCTCTACTAATGCTAATACTAATGCTAATGCTAAACTTGTGTGGAATTCTGTGTGGCATCTCTTTTTGTGTAAAACACCTGTAAACATTTGAAAATGATTTTTCACACAGAATAATCACTGAAGGGTAGTCCTGGAACTACTACTATGATTCTGAATCAAAAAAAACATAATAGAACACGGAAGTTTTCCAAGGGACTGGAGGTTTAGAACTTCTTAGACGGGAAAATGACCTAAGGGTATGAAAATTAAGTACACAAATGAAAATGAAAAAATACACATACATAAGTTAAAGATCATTTTTAAGTACTATTTCAGAATTTATAAATATTTTACTCTGTCTATGGGAAACATTTTTAAACTGAGAATTTCTAATTGCTTAACATTCTGTTCATTAAACTCATAACCAAGTTGGGAAAATGAGCTCTTTTGGAGTTTAAACATACCTTAAAAGTTCACAGTTGCAATAAGACAGAGCAATAATTCACTAAGTAATTCAGAACTCTTCACAACCATCAGAACTTAATGCTTAACGTGGTCTACATATCTAATTATGGATTTTGATGAAACCATTGCATTATGTCACTTCTGTTATATCAAAATTTTTATACTAAAAAGGTTTCCGTGCTGAAAGCCTCAGACTATGGAAAATTCACTAACCGAACAAGTTACTGCCAGGCATCGTTTTAGTTCGTAGTTAACCACTGAAATAGGTGAAATGCATTGTTTCTGTTATATCTTATATTGTGAATGCCTTCACAACGAGTTGCTGTGACATTGAACTACCTCAAAAAAGCAATGCTTCGCCAATGGATTCTCAGTGGATACGACCACCCCACTGCCGCTGAGCATTTTCTTATATGTGCAAAAGAAATATAAGAAAAATATTGGAGGTAGTGCAATATCAGGGCAACTCATTGTGAAGGCAACCACAATTTATATGAGATACACGAGTATCAGAAGCGATGACATTTCACCTAATTCGGTGGTTTACTATGAACTAAAATGCTTGGCACCAACTTGTTCCATTACCAAATGTTTGTATTGTTTACTATTTTTTAATATTAAAAATAAATAATTTCTATATTTAAAAAAAAAGAGTATAAAGTGGGAAAATGTCATTATAAAAATACACTGTGCATTCCTCATCACAAACTTTTTATGTGGGAAAATGTTTTACCCGGGAAACTTCTTACACGAGAAAATAATACATTACAACTTAAAGAGTTGAAATTGGGACTTAAGAAATTAAACCTAGTACAGGGGAAAACTTCTTATACGGGAATTTCTTATCTGGGTTCTACTGTATTTTGTAGTGGAAACAAAGCATGTGCCACCCTCCGAATAAGAAATGGCACACAAAATCTGCTGGCAAGTGTAAGCTCATTTTTTGATATGAATGACATTATTTACACTCATCTGCAGAACTAGTATTAGTATTAGCCACATGATGTAAGGAAGCCTATAGCTTATGCTGCACCTACCAAAAAATATATAAAAATAAAATAAAATAAAGAAAATAATATAAATAAATAAAATAATAAAAAAAAAAAAATAAGAGAAAAGGAAATGACATACTATGTGTTTCCTTCCTCCCGTAAGTAATTATCAACCTTTGAATTTCCCCAAACTGTCAGCCTCTCTACCACCCATGTAGGTAACCTATTCCAGTAATTTATATTTCCCCAAACAGTCAGCCTCTCTACCACCCATGTAGGTAACCTATTCCACTGGCTAAAATAAAACATCCTGCAATCCAGTATAAACATCTCCCCCTGCAACTTGAACTTATGGCCCGCAGTTCTAGAATCATTTATAACCGTGAAAATTTCGTCCTCATTCGTTTTATGTTTTCCTCTCAGAGCCTTAAACATCTCAATCAAGTCTCCTTTAAGGTGCCTAGTTTCCAAACTATGCAATCCACATATTCGAAGTCTTTTCCTCATATATACCTCCTTTTGCCAATCTCACCAGGCAAGTTACCCGTCTTTGGATCCTTTCAAGAAGCACAAATGTCTTTCTTTAGGTTCGTACTTGAACGCAGTATTCCAGGTGTAGCTTTATATAATAGGATTATGACGTCCTTATCACTACTAACAATCGTTCGATAAATCATCGATAGGACACCATGGGCTTTCCTTGCAACCTGTTTACAGTGCCCGAAGAACTTCATGTCTGACCATATCATAACACCCGAGTCCCTTTCCTCCACTACTTGCTTTAGTTCAACTCCACCAAATGTGTAAGTTATTTTGGGACCACTGTTCCCTAGGTGTAATACCTTACACTTTACTGGATTAAACTTAGCTTCCCTTTTTCCAGCCACCCCTGAAGTCTTCTAGGTCACTCTGAAGAAGCTCTGCTTGGCAGTGATCATTAACTACTCTATCGATCTTTACATCATCTGCAAATTTAGACATCATGCCCTCCATCCTTTCATCGATGTCATTTATGAAAATCAAAAACAAGTAAGTAGTGGGGAACACCACTTCTTACATCAACCCAATCTGAGGAATAATCATTTAGCACAACTCTGCTTCTTTCCCTGAAGCCATCCTGTTATCCCTCTAAGGATTTGCCCTGTGATTCCAACCTGTTCCAGCTTATAAAGTAACCACTCAATCCCACATAAGCAGTTACTTTATGAGCGGTTGCTTATAAAATAGACGCTCATGTGGGATTGAATCAAATACTTTGCTGAAATCCAAATAAACTGTGTTGAATATTCGCAGTCGAAATTGATGTATTTTGCATTAAGGGCAAATTGCTGCTATGAATAAAGGGATGGTTAAGTGGGAAAAGACAGAGAGTGGTATTTAATGGACACTGCTCTTCATGGACTAATGTTATTAGTGGAATCCTCCAGGGTTCAGTGCTGGGCCCATTGTTGTTTTGCGCATTTATCAGTGATAAATCATTGAAGGTATATCAAGCTTAATATCCAAGTTTGCAGATGATACAAAGGTTAGCAGGGTTGATAATGACAGTAAAGATAGTATACTACTGTAACAGGATCTAGAAAAGTTAGGCAGATGGGCTGAGAAGTGGCAACTGAAGTTTAACATCGACAAATGCAAAGTACTGCATATGGGTAGCAGTAACCCAAGAGAAATGTACCAACTGTGTGATACACTCAGGGAAGTGGAGAATGAAAAAGACCTGGGGTAATTGTGCAGTGAGATATGAAATTCTCTGAGCATTGCAGACGGGTTGCCAGAGGAGGTCATGGAGTCTTGTCAGTGATATATAGGAATTTTGCTAGCAGAGACAAGGAGGTGATTATCCCTTTGTATAAAGCAGTGGTCTGGCTATACCTTGAGTACTGTGTACAGGTGTGGAGGAAGGATGTAGAGTTGCTAGAACGAGCACAAAGAAGGGCATCAAGATTGGTGAGAGGAACAAAGGGGTGCTCTTACCAAGAAAGGCTTAAGTTCTGCAAATTGCAGCATCTGGAGACTAGGTACCTGTGAGGTGATCTGATCGAGGTGTATCAGGCTCAATGCTGAGGGGGTATAGATTCAAATTGTGAGGAAAGACAGTTGTGGAATAGATGTGTGGAAGTTTGCCTTTAGTCAGCGGATAGTTGATTGCTGGAACAGACTTCTGTCTGTTGTTGTGGAAGTTGATAGTTTAAATAAATTTAAGGCTGAACTAGACAAACATTTGGAGTGATTGAATGGGTGAAATGGGAAGTTTTTTTGGTTTTTTTTTTGGCTTATGCTGTATAAGCTTGCTTATACAGCATCAGCCTGTATAAGCTTGCTTATACAGCATCAACAAATGCTAATCTCACTTGCACATATTGTGTTAGTTGTAAGTTGTGCGTGCCGTGTTCTTTGTTATTTGCATATCTTTTTTTATTGTTTTCAATTTTACAACCAAAAAAAATGTCAGTGAACAGAAATATAAAAACCTGTGGAAAATATTCTTCTAATTTTCAATAAATTTCCAAAAAAATTAAATCATTTAATTTTTGAAACAGTTGGTTTCGATCACTGAGTCTGAATGTAGGCATACATTGGCACCTACATGCCTCTGGGTGCCAAATTCCACAGTTCTATGGACTGACAAAGGTCCACAATGAGGGTGTACCCTTGCGACCTATCGTCTCCTGTTGTTGATTCCCTGACATGAACTATCCAAGTTCATTTCTGGTCTGCTCTTGCCCCTAGTGGGCAAGAGCAGACAACTCACAGAAGACTCATTCCATTTCAAACAGTGGGGAATTCTTGGACCAAGTTAGCAGTGTGTTGATTTCAGATGATGGCCTTGTTTGATATGGTGTATCTCTTCACTTCAATCCCAGCCCAACTAGCCATCACATGTGAAAAGGATCTTCTAGACAACGAGCAGACCCTGAGCAACAGATCTTCTCCAACTGCCGATGACATTTTCACCACTCTTAGATTGTGCCTGACTGATGGTGCCGTTATGTTGGTTAGTACATTTACTGGCAAATACACGGGACAGCCATGGGTTCACCAGTTAGTTCAGTCACGGCAAATATTGCAATAGAGGAGTTGGAGGAAAGTCACATGTTTGTGGGTTTGCCAGATGCCTTTTGGTGCTGCTATTTGGACGATGTGTTCGTTGTCATTTCTCAAGAGTCGGGAGACCAGCTCTTATGCCACCTCAACTCTCTCACCATTCATTCAATTCACCATTGAACTGGAGTTGGGCAATGCCCTTCCTTTCTTGGATACCCTTGTCTGTCGCGAGGGTTCATGTTTAAAGACTTCAGTCTTCCGCAAACTGATCTGTGCTGACCAGTCTACTAACTACCGGTCAGCATATGCACGCAGCAATCTTCTTGGCATGGTGTGAGCTCTACTAACCTGTGCCTGGACCCACTCCAGTTCTGAGGATGAGAGGCACACTGAGATTATTAAGGTTAAGGCAGATCTCATAAAGTGCGGATACCCTACCAGTGCCCTGGATAGATGAACCTACAGGCCCGTGACCACGTTGCCAACTGCAGGACCCCCGTGCAGTGATGACCCCCACCTTGACTGCATTTATCCTGTACTACCCGAACCTGTTGCAACAAATTTCTAGGATCTTACAGGCTCGTGGGATAAAGTGTTTACAACTTCCAGGGAGAAAGTTGCGGTCCTTAACCGAGGTCCTTAACTGGTGTCTTAACCGAGGGTTAAGACACCAGTTTCCCCCTACTCCAGAGTGGATTAGTGTACCGTATTTCCTACCATGATTGCACTGGCTGCTACGTTGGGTAAACCGGCAGAAGACTCAGTAATCGGGTCTCTGAGCACGAGAAAGCCATCCGTTCGGTGGACGTGGATCACTCAGCAATTGATGAGCATTTCTGGTCTATCCAGCATGATATTGACCCACGCAGTGACATCGAGATTATTGACCGATTCTGCCACTGCTGTCGGCGTGTATGGTTGGAATCGCTCCACATCTCATATTGTAGCAGTTCCTTTAACCATCCTCCTAGCTGACAAGCTTTGGCACCCAGAGCATTCCCAATTATTGCAGCTACAACCGCAAGCCTCCACTTCAACCAGCTAATTGTTGCAAGCACCTGTAGCATGTGATTTTCACCACGTATGATCACCATGGCACCACATGATATTCTATATTTTTACAGTAACAGTCACAACTGAAGAAGGGCACATCCCCTATCCCAAAGCTTTTTTGTTTTTGTTCCTATCCTAGTGTATTAAACAGTTTTAACTACAACCTGTTTGTTTATTCTTTTTTTCCCAGTGGCGAACATTGTTACTTTAAGCATGAATCCTGGGTATGTAGGCCTTTTTTCACATATTCATTTAATTTTGTTAATTGATAAGGAAGTAAAGTTTAAATTTGTGCTTAATATATCTTTACTTTTATAGGTGGGGGATAATATTCCTCCTATTTTCACTTATTAGAATCTCCGTTTAATAGAATTAAAATTCAATTTGCAAATGCGATCACAATGGCCAGCGCTTACTACATATAGTGAATGGTATTTTATTTTGGAGAGTCCATTCTAAGACGATTTGATTGTACAGTGAAACAATCATAAAGGGCTGGATTCACTGTATTTGTAGCTATTTATGTGGAACTTTGCATAATTGGGTCAGCCACTGGGCCAAAGTGCACTAGTCCTAGTGTGTCCCAAATAACCAGAATCTACTGTATACAAACAAGGTGTGGCAATTAAATAATGAAACTGTCACAATAAAATATTTTGTACTTTACAAGTTAACTCCTTCAAAATAATTGCCTTGGGCCTGCATGTGCTGTTCCATATGATTTTTCCAAGCACAGAAACATTTCTGGAAGTCATCTTCTGTAAGTCTTTTTTAACATTTAGGTTGTTTTTTTCTGAATGTCTTCACTGGACTGAAAATGAGTTCTCTTCAATACACTTTTCAGTTTTGGAAAGAGAAAAAATTCACAAGGGACTATGTCTAGTGATTAGGGGGCATGTTCTCTCTCTCTCTCTCTCTCTCTCACACACATACACACACAGTTTTGTATTTTGGCCAGAAACTGGTGAACAGAGAGCATGTTATGTGCTGAGCATTATATTGATGGTGCATCTATTGATCCTTCCACAATTCAGGTCTCTTCCTTTGAATTTTTACATGCAGCCTTTAGAGAACTTCTGTATAGTATATTTGATTGACAGTGATTTGGTGCAATGTATTTATTCAGCCATAATTCCTCTAATATTGAAAAAAGCAAGAAATTTGGTTTTTGATTTTGACATTCTTGCTTTCATTAGTTTAGTGGATTGTTTTGTCTTCCATTGCATTGACTGTATTTGTACAGTCAATGCAATGGAAGTGTTGGACATGATATAACTTCAGTTATATCATGTCCAACACTTCCATCCTGTCCAAGTGTTGGACATGATATAACTGAAGTTATATCATGTCCAACACCTTGATATCTGTTAATTCACTCCACTAGTGAGAAGCCCTTAGGAAAAATGTTGCTTTTCTTTATCCAGAAGGGTTGACAGGCTCTCTTAAATCTGCAAAATGGCTTCATTCAGGCAACATACTTGTACAGACCAGAAGTTACAAACATTCAGAAAAGCACCTCTGAGCAACATCTGTTGGGGAAATGCCTGTTACAGTTACTTCTCCCTAGAAGACAATGAACTCATCCCATGGTGTCATTGCTGAATAAGATCTCATTGAAGTGTCTGAAGAGGAAATCTGTTCTGAATTAAAACCACAAGGAGTGATAACTGTGAAACTAATATCCATGCTTCGGGACGGGAAACTCATTCCAACCAGAAACATCACCTTCACATTTAATTGACCAATGTCTCCTAATGAGATCAAAGCTGGCTATATTAACTTTCCAGTGCGTCCATATGTGCCACCTCCTTTATGGTGCTTTAAGTGCCAGAAATATGGACACTTGCAAATGGTTTGTGGCGGAACCCTTGCATGTGCTCGGTATGTTGCAAAGGACCATGAAACCACATCCTGTTCTGATTCAAAACTATCATGCATTTACTGGCAATGGCAGTGACTGTGTGTGAGATGTCTTGAAGCTATTAATATTTACCAATATATATAGTGTTGAGCATTTATTTTTAGTTGCTGTGTATTGCTTTTTACTGCATTTTTATGTATTTACCTTTTTTGACATTGTAACCTTTCTGAAAGGTTACGAAACTTTTAGTCATTAATATTTTTATGGCATGGTCATGTCGCACCACAGCTTTTGTTGTTTTTGAGACAGAAAAAATCCAAATTCTATTCACCAAACTTTTCTATTGAATTTGTCCATACGTGGGTAACATAAGCCAGATATCATCAGTGGATCGACACTGATGGAATCCATACTGGAGATGGTTGATCAGATGGAAGGTTTCTAGATAGTTTAAGAGTTTGCAGTTAATTGATTTCTCCATTATTTTAGAAGGAGTAGAAGTGCAATGGGACAATAATTGGTTGGGAGGGATTTGTCACCCTTTTTTAGGAACTGGCTGGATATGAGCAAATTTTCAAGCAGAAGGGAAACCTTTGGAATAAGAAAGTGACAAAAAGCAACACAGAATGAGTGTTAGCACAGGTTTTGAGAACAAGTGGAGAAATAGCATCAGGATCCAGAGCTTTTTTCGCATGAAGATTATTCAAAATCCTTTTGACAGAAGACCACAGGAGCCAGGAGGCATTGAATCGAGTGTGCTAACAATGTAATTTACTAAGATTATCAATACACAAGTTGAAAGAAAAGACGGATTATAGCATGTCAGCTTTTTCTTTGGCTGAAGTGGCAATAGAACCATCTGATCTTGACAGGTGGGAATAGAAATGTTTAAAAGTTGTGGCCAATAACTTTGGTAAGGGACCAGAATGCTCGACTACCATTTGGACAAGAAGCAAGTTTTCTGTTCTTAGCCTGCTCGAAATCTAGTTTGGACTGATTAATAACTGCTCTACAATTGTTGCAAGCTTTGGTGTAGGCAGAAAATGAACCTGGAAATTTGAATACAAGTGAATTGTGATATTCATCATTCTTATCTTGAACAGCCTTAGCACAGGTCGACAATAACAGCTTTGTCAGGAGAGATTTGATGGTTCTCCTCTCAAAAATGAAGCTTCGAAGCTATTATCGTCGACCGTCCACACAAATTTGGGACCGCAAGTGGCTCAAAAGCTTGTGAATTTGCTCCTCTGAGAGTAACACCATTAATGGTGTTACTCTCAGAGCTCTGTGCAGGGAAGTTTTATGGCTCCAGAAATAGAGAAGTTTTTCTTAAATTTTTACCATTTTATTAACTAAATTGGCATATTAATTTATTTTCTAGAAGTAGCTTATATTCTTAGTTCAATACTTAGTTTATATTTTGAACTTAGAGATTTTGTGGGTTGTTACTTAATATTGGTAAAACTTGTACCGGCCGAAACGTTGCCATTGTGTAGTATCAATATGGAATAGCATGACGTATGTCTCGAACTTGATAGCTTAAGGCATAACGGAAAACTAGATAGCGTAATACGTAGCACTGTAGTAGGAATCTGTTAGCTTAGTATAGTATAATATTGGCAATTAATCAATTAAATTTATAAATCCTTTAATTTTTATTGTTAACTAAATTGTATTTAAACGGAAATTACGGATTGTTAGAGTAACTAAAAGTAAGAACAGGTGCATGTACACCAATGCTAGGAGTATAGTAAATAAATTTGATGAATTTGAAGTGCTAATCTCACTTGAGATTAGCACTGGTTAAGACATCCAAGGTGGATATTGTTGGGATATCAGTGACGTGGTGCCACTCAGATATAAGGGATGCAACTTGCACAAAGTAGCGAAAATGATGTGGTTCGCAGGAGAACCATAGGGGTCGATTCTCCAATGCATCACAGTCTAAAAGAATGCAAAATGTGACATGTTTGTGGACCTCTCTCAAACAGGATGTGATCTAGCCATGGAGGATGTCTTCGTGTGTGTAAGTGCAGAGAATGTGAATAAATTAAGCACCAACTCAGCGTTCTGATGGGCGTCTATGAGAGCTTGAAGAGTTGGTGGATGCTCTCGTAGGAATGAAAACCGGGGCCCATCAAGTTCTCAGCTACCCAAATCAACACCAGAGCACACTCTTGTGCACCAGGCAACACAGCAGCAACCTTCAGGGCAGAATGCGCTGGTCCCACAGGAGCTAGTTATCATTGGAAATATAGCTAGTTTTGAAAATATATTGTTTAAAAAGGATAGGCGGAATAGGACCAGGGTGTCTGTCAGGGGCAAAAGTTGATGACATAGAGGAGATATCTTTTAAATGCATAAAAGGTGATATCATTCTAAATGTTGGTACTAATGACATTAAGTATAGGAGATTTGCAGATTTACTAACAAAGTACAGGTCAATGCTGAAAACAAAGTTGCGAGTTAGGGTTAAATTTGCAAGTATCCTGCCCAGACACAATAGGAGTGGGTTTATGATGAGAGCCTTGTCAATCAATTCGGCCCTGGAGAGATTATGCAGGGCTCATGGGGTAGAATTTTTTCATCGTGGTCTGTGCTTGTTAACAGGAGAGATTGCTTCTACAAGGATAGGATACACTTAAATAGAAGGGAGTGCAAGAATATTTGCTGATGCTATGGAGGCAATGTTAGGTGGATCGGAAAACTGCTAGCTTGAGGTGATTCACAGACTAATGGATTAACAGTAGCCGGAGGCAGAGGTGGAAATGGAAATGATTCTTGCACTGCTTCTATTGGAATGAGCAGCAGCCCGGAAAGCCAGTTGCTGGGAATTTCAGGAACTGCTGGGGGTCATGAAACAAGTAAATACATGGGCTTGTTAGAGTAACTAAGAGTAAGAACAGGTGCATGTACACCAATGCTAGGAGTATAGTAAATAAATTTGATGAATTTGAAGTGCTGGTTAAGACATCCAAGGTAGATATTGTTGGGATATCAGTGATGTGGTGCCACTCAGATATAAGGGATGCAGAATTAGAATTTGGGGAATACAATGCGTGCAGAAAGTATAGGAAGGGAGGAGGGGTTATGCTGTTAGTTAAGAAACACATAAAATCTAAAGAAGTGCATCCATTGAAATAGATGGACAGTGTAATGTTGAATCAGTTGGGTGTGACCTAAGCACTGGGAAAGCAATAATAAGGGTAGGAGTTTGTTTTAGGCTAATGACTCTGATGAGTACAATGAACAGTTATACAGAGAAATAGTGTGTCTTATAATGGAGGATTTTAACTTTCCAGGTATAGACTGGAACTTGTGGATTGATCACTTGCACACTAGCAAGGCTTTTGTGGATTTATTGGATGATTGTTTTCTACAGCAGTATGTTAGAGAGGCAACAAGAGGGAGTAACACTCTTGATCTGTTTATCAGCATTGATTATTCATGCATTAAGAATTTACAGATTAAACTACAACTAGGTGGCAGTGATCACAGTGTACTGAAGGTTTTGATACTGTTGCACAATGAAGACTACTGTACAAATTGGAGCAGTATAGCATTAAGGGCAAGTTGCTACAGTGGATAAAAGGGTGGTTTTGTGGGAGAAGACAGAGTGGTGATCAATGGGTCCTGCTTGCTGTATGTGGACTAAGGTTATTAGTGGTTTCACTCAGGTTTTGGTGTTGGGCCCATTGTTTTGTATATTTATCAGTGATATTGATGAAGGTATATCAAGTGTATGTCAAAGTTTTCTGATGATACAAAGGTTGACAGGGTTGTTAATAACATTAATGACAGTATGCTGCTGCAGCAGGATCTGGAAAAGTTGGGTAGATGGGCTGAGAAGTGGGAACTGAAGTTTAACATTGACAAATGCAAAGTAGTGCATATGGGTAGCAGTAATCCCAGAGTATCAGAGAACTGTAGTGGATATTGAAAGGGACCTGGAGTAATTGTGCAGTGAGATATGAAGGTTTCTGATCAGTGCAGACAGGCTTCCAGAGTAGGGGTCTTGCCTATGATATTACAGGAATTTTGTGAGCAGAGGTAAGGAGGTAATTATCCCTTTGTATAAGGCAATGGTCAGGCCACACCTTAAGTACTGTGTACATGTCTGAAAGCCTTATTTTAGGAAGAATGTAGAGTTGCTAGTACGATTACAGAGAAGGACAACAAGACTGGTGAAGGGAAAAAAAGGGGTGCTCTTATGAAGAAAGTTCTGCAAATTGCAGCTTCTGGAGACTAGGCACCTGCGAGGCGATCTGATTGAGGTGTATAAGGCCTTGAATGGATTGAGCAGGCTCAATGCTGATGGGATTCTTCCTCTTGCTCAGATTACAAACCAGAGGGGGAATAGAGTCAAACTGAGGAAAGACAGTTGTATAATAGATGTGCGGAAGTTTGCCTTTAGTCAGTGGGTAGTTAATTGCTGGAACAAACTTCCATCTGTTGTGGAAGTTGATAGCTTAAATAAGTTCAAGGCAGAATTAGAGAAACATTTGGAATGAATGGATCAATGAAATGGGAAGTTTTTTTTTTGGCCGATGCTGTAAAAGCTTCTTTTCTTGCATCATGTGCCTCTACTAATGCTAATAGAGACAGGGAATCTGCATTCATCCCCTCTTTGAAGCTGTGGTTCTTGGAAGGAATGAACAGTTCTGCCTGGCACACTCCCAAATCTTTTCCGGTTCCAGTTCACATATGGAGAATACTGCCCATGCTCCTGTAGTAACATGTGCTGTGAATTCTGAGCCTGCTGATATTTAAGGATGTACTGTATGTTAAGCTCCACTGTTGAAAAAGAAGGCGGACACCTCTGAAAGCTTCAGTCTTTTATCGTGGTTTTATGGCTTTTATCATGTGTTTTTTCTAAATTGTTTTATTTTTTTTTAATCTTATTTTATCAGTTTTATCTGGTGTAATTCTACTATTAATTTTACTTATTTTATTTCATTTTTATTATTATTATCTTAATACAAGACAACTCCAGTTTATTTTATTTTATTGAATAAAAGTTTATAAAGATTGGTGTAGGATCATGCAGTCATTGTGAACATGATCATACCCAACCCCAGAGGCCTATTTGAAGATTTTTGCAGATATGTTTGTTCTATTGTTTTTGACAATTCATGATGTATTTACTAGTAAGAAAAGTTGAGTATATGTGGTATAAAATTTTGGATATAGCATACACACAGCAAGAATGTACCGAGCTCCTTGATGTGGCCTTGACATTTCCTCCTACATACACACTATTTCCTCCAGTCATAATTTGTCAGTAGAGACATCAAGATTATACACCAGCTGATGCAGAAGCCTCCTAGAGAGTTACCAGTTGGCTTGGTTCTGGTGGAATATCTAGTGTTTGGCCTGTGAACACTGTTTCAGAGCTGTACCCTTAAAGCATAAGGAAGATTGGATCTTGCCATGATATGATATCTGTCATAACCTTAAAAGACACAAACCATACTGCACGGTGGAAGCGAAGCTGAGTGAGAAAGCACTTGCTAAGAGAGCAAAGAATGGTTACAGGCAGTTACTGAATTCAAATAAGAAAATGATACAGACCAGAACCTCGTGTATTGAGTGTGGTAATTAGATAACTCAGCTGAAGTTGCTGTTGAATTGATCAGTACTTTGTATCTTTACTGATATAAGACCCGTTATGCTGAGGAAAGCTGTGTGTATGTTAGGCTGAGCCATATGAAATTAGTGATTTCGAAATTAACAGGTGACTGATTATTAGAAAAGCTTTCAAGCTTAATGGCAATTAATTCTTCTATTAAAAAGTTCATACCCTGACCTAAATAAAATGTCAGTAGGAATATAAGTTGTGTACATATTCAGTAACTTAATATGTAAAATTTCATTCCTGTAGGTGATTATATACCAGAGGTGGAGCCTGGAATCCGAGGAAGGATGCAATGGTTGACAAAGTGGAGTATCAAGCAGTGATCAAGTTCCTGCATTTGCAGCGTAAGAAAGCTCAAGAAATTAACGAAGAAATGAAAGCTGTGCGTGGGCAGAATTGTCCATCCTATGACACCGTAAAAAAGTGGAAACGAGAGTTCCAGTGCAGTCGTACAAGTGTCTTTGATGAGCCAAGAGAAGCTAGGCCATCAATATCCACAGATAGTGAGACGGTTGCAGAGGTTGTGCGGCTGGTGCTGAGTGACAGACGTGTGACAATTCATTTCATTGCAAATGCAGTGGGAATTAGTTATGGGTCTGCCCACAGCATTTCATCTGACCATCTACACATGCCTAAGGTTTCTGCACAATTGGTTACAAGATTGCTGACGCCTTTGCAGAAGCAATGTCGAATGCAATGTTCTTGCCAACTGTTGGATTTGTGTAATGCAAATGATGTTGAGACCTTTTTTTGATCGGTTGGTGGCAAATGACGAATTCTGGGTGTACCAGTATGACCTTAGAATAAAGACATGTCAAAGCAGTGGAAGCACACCTCCTCCCCACCTTCCAAAAAGGCAAAGACCACTCTATCTGCGAAGAAGATGATGTTGTCCGTATTTTGGGACAGAAAGAGGGTTATCCTGACAGATTACCTACCTACCCCGTGGTTCCATAGTTAACGGAGAATACTACAGAAATCTTTGGAAAAAGTTACGTGATGCTTTGAAGGTGAAAAGGCGTGGAATGTTAACCAAAGGTGTGTGTCTTCTGTCAGACAATGCACCACCTTACATGACTGTTGCTATCACCAACTTTGTTGCCGAGTGCGACTTAGAACTACTGCAGCATTCACCCTATTGATATCCCCTCGTATACCTAGTAATTTACCCAGAGAGTGAATTGAACCTTTGACGTTAATTATGAGGGCATTGTTGGACTCTGGCGAAATTCCTTTGGATTGGAGAAGTGGCACCATATCACTAATACATAAAAGCAGTTCTAAGATTGAAGTCAATAATTGCTGACCTGGTTAGTCTGACGTTGGTAGCAGGGAAACTTAGAGACAATGTTTAAGAGTACAGTTCATGAACAGTTAGATAGAAATGATATTTTGTTAAGATAAAACCATGTTTAACTAACCTGGCAAGCTATTTTGACACAGTTACTGATTAGTTTGATCTAGGGAACAATTCCAACATAGTTTATTTTGATTTTAGCAAGGCATCTGACAGTTCCTCATGAGAGATTACTCTATAAGTTTGGATTACAGGGAAGATTTTAAGATGGATTGCAGCGTGGCTTCAGGGAAGAAGGCAGAGGGCTTTGATTAATGGATATGCTTTATATTGGTGTAATGTGAGAAGTAGGGTCCTCCAGGGATCAGTGCTTGGACCACCTTTGCTTCCGATTTTCACAAATGACATTGATTATGGTTAAATGGTGTGATGTAAAAATTTGTAGACGATATAAAGATTGGGTAACTTGTTAATGATTAGTGCTGTGTTTTAATGCAGCAAAATGCAAGGTCGATTAGGGAATAGCAACTCCAAAAATAAATTATACATTTGGTGGTGTTGAATTAAAAACAGTAGAGGAAGAAAGGAATCTGGGAATTATAATATGTTTAGATATGAAGTTTTGGACTTCATATTTAAGCAGTGTAGACAGGCGGCCAGGAAACCCATGCTGTCTTATCAATGATTTTTTGAACCACATTCTCTAAAGATAGAGGTCAAACTTGCTGCTATAAGGCAATTGTTAGACCCATTTAGAATATTGTGTTCAAATTTGGAGAGTTCATCTGATAAAAGACATTGAGCTCCTTGCAGTAACCTTAGACGGGACTTAATTGAAGTTTATAAGGTTGTGTGTTTGGGGGGTGGGGGGTGCGTTAGTAAAATGAATGAAGGGCAAATTTTTACTTTCGTAAAGAATTTAAGAATTCCATTATTTGTACTGCCAAATTGTATGCTATCAGGTAAAGTTGTAAAATATTGGCAAAAAAAAAAAAAAAAAAAAAAAAACCCCACACTAGAATCCCATCATTCTTCTTTAAATTTATTGAAACTACTCGCTTCCACAACATCAGATGGAATTTTTTTTCCAACAATCACTTACTCTGTCAGAAAGCAAATTTTCGAACATTTATCCACAAGCCATCCTTTTTTGATTTAATTGTAATGTCCCCTGTGTTGTCGAAGAAAGAGTTTGAATACCATTATCAAGTTCACCCAATTCATTTAAAGCCTCAAACATTTAAATCAGGTATCCTCACAAATGTCGTTTCCAAACACTGAAATTTGTAGAACCAAAGCCTTTTGTTCTGAAAATATATTGTTCTGTTCTTTTCTGTGCTCAGATTACATGTAAGTTCTCCTTAATGATTTTGCCTTATTATTCAAAGTCTCAATTCCGGAACTACTATTTGATGTAGTAAGTGAGCCTTATCAGGATATTTTCATTATCCAGGAAGAATGGAATCGCTTGAGTTAACTCCTTTATGTATGGGTTTGAGCATTATTGTTTTAAGGTCATCTGAATATCCCATTTTTCAGCAGGTACTTAATTGGAGTGGATTTATTTTTTTTTTCAGTTTCTTCTTTTCTTAGTAGAATCCATAAAAATTTCCTCAGGCTGAAGTTTTCTTTTACAATTACACTAGTAAGCATCAATTTCTTCCCTGAAATAATTTTGGCAGATTCTCTTAGGAAATATGTTCAAAAGCTGAAATATGTGCTTAAAAAGTTCTCATTACCTTCAATTTACAAATATCATAAGTTAATGACCAAAAACCAAGAGTTGTAGTTGGTTTAATCATCTTTTCCATCAATTTTATCATTATTATTATTTTTTCTAGAACATTCAGGAGATTTCAAGAGCATTCAGGAACTTTGTGCAATATTCGAGAACATTCCAGGATGTTCTAGAATATTGTAACATGTGGAAGAAATGTTGCGGCGTTTCTGGAAGGTTCTAGAACTTTCGATGGATTTCTCTAGAATCATTGTGAACCTTCTAGAAACTTCTCTACCGGTATATATATGAGCAGATTCTGTACCAAGCAAGCATTTTCATATTTCAAAAAGTGTGTGTGTGTGTGTGTGTGTGTGTGTGTGTGTGTGTGTGTGTGTGTGTGTGTGTGTGTGTGTGTGTGTGTGTGTATATATAGAGAGAGAGAGAGAGAGAGAGAGAGAGAGAATTGAACAAAGTGACAAGTGTTTTGATGAATTAGTGATTGTAAACAAGTGTTGTGTTGTTATCCACATATTTCTTAACCATACATGAAATATGTTGTGTTCTTGTCAAAATAAGCCTGATAGCTTTTGCTGCATTTGTGGAGAAGTGGTATTAAAATTGCAGCGGAAGCCACTGTTGCAACTTATGTCGCAAATTCAATGAACTCTATTTTGGATGTAAAGTCGGAGATCAAGATAAAGTATGGGCTCCAAGCATTTCCTGTAACTAGTGTTCAAGGACATTAATGGGGGCTGGCTTAGAGATAGTCAAAAAAACAATGCCTTTTTCTGTTCCAATGATAGAGTGCGAACCTTAATACCGTGTATATGATTGTTACTTTTGCATGACCAGTATTTTTGGTTTTTCTGGGAAATCCAAAGTAGAGTATCCCAACATACTTTCTGCTCTAAGGGTGGTTTCTTATGATGATACAATGCCAGTACCAAAACCACCAGAAACTTAAGGACTTGACTCTGATTCAGAATCGGAAAAGTAATCTCCAGAAGATGCAAACCCCAAAACAAATACAGATCCATACTTTTAAACTCTTGATACTGCTGTGTCTAATCAATCAGGCAGAATTGAACGATTTGGTAAGAGATTTGGACCTCTCCAAAACCAAGGCTCAATTACCAGGATCGCAGCTTCAGCAATAGAACCTTCTTCAAAAGGGTAAGGGTCTAATGAATACGGTGTCTTTTTATAGGAAGAGGCACTCTAACATAACGACCTGTTACTCAATGGATGATGCTTAGGTTTATTGTAACAATTTCCAGGAATTAATGAAAGAGTTACATCTGGAGCATGTCCCCGAGCAGTGGAGGCTCTCACTGATTCATCCCAGTTCAGTTTGAAAGCAGTTTCACTCCATAATGGAAATAAGTATCCACCTATATCATTGGCCCATGCAGGTCACATGAAGGAAATGTATGAGATCCTACAGGTTCTTTTGTAAAAAAAATATGCTATCAAGAATACAAATGGAATATCTGTGCCAACTTAAAAGCGGTAGCTTTGCTGACTGGGTTGCAAGGTGTATGCACTAAATACTGCTGCTCTTTATGTGAGTGGGACAACCAAGCTAAGGATTGCCACTACAGGGTAAAAAAATGGCCAGACCATTCAGAAGCTACATCAGGCCAGAAAAATGTAGCACATCTTCCTTTGGTGGATAAGTCAAAAATCTGTTTACCTCCATTGCGTATCAATCTAGGTTTGATAAAACTATTTGTGAAAGTGATTGACAAAAAAGGAGAAGAATTTTTCTGTTTGAGGCAAAAGCTTCCTCGAATCAGTGAGGCCAAGATAAGAGGGAATATTTTTCAGATCAAACTGCTATTCCAAGGTGAGGAATTCACTAAAAAATTAAATGCTACAGAAATAAGAGCCTAGAAGGCATTGGATCTTTTCAGGCAATGAGAAACCACAAAATTACAGTGAAATTGTGGATGAACTAATTTTAGTGTACTAATTTTATGGGATGCAACGTGTCGTTAAAGCTTCATTTCCTACATTCCCATTTAGACTTTTTTCCTGAAAACTTCGGAGCTGGCTCCAATGAATACGGCGAGTTTCACCAAGATATTTCTCAAATCAAAAAAAAGATACCTAGGAAAATGGAGTCCAAATATATTGACTAACTACTCTTGGAATCTCATACGGGAGACAGCAATAGACTATTATAAAAGGCAAAAAAAAAAAAAAAAATGACAAAATAAGTATTTTGTTATCAGATAAACATTTTTGTAAATAGAATAAGGTTAATAGACCCATTTTTTGATATTTAGTTGTGAAATGTTATGAAATGAAATGTTTTTTTACTGGAAACTTAGTTTTTGACTTAAATCTCTTCTCCCTTAAAATTGTTGGTGTTACAGCAATATGGTTGCCATATTTAAATATTATTTTTTTTTGTATATTATTATCTTATTATTATTAGTGGCATATGATGAGGGAAGCAAGCATATATAGCTTCAGCGAAAAAAAAAAAAAAATCTCCCAAATCACTTGTCCACTCCTCTGATGATTTGTGTAGTTCTTCTTTGAATTTATTCAACTGGCAAAAGGCATCTACAGTCAGTCCTCGTATAACACGTGTTTACATTACACGAATTCGATCATACACGATTTATAAATAGGGGAACGGTATCTTATTTAACATGAACCGAATTCACTTATGCACGATTCGCCTTTGTGTTTACAAGAAATGGCTGTCGAACGTGGAATCACCCCCAACTGAACGCAACACTATAGGAATGAAGAGAAGATTCTGAAAATATATTTGTTTTTTGTATCAGTGAAGTGGAAACACATTTCACTATAATAACATAAAAACCAACACAATTCCAGCTATCGGTATTATCGCAAATGCAATTAGATAGAGTTTACTACCAGTTTATAACAGATTCCACTATCAGAAATGCAACTGGAAATTGTTTTTATTGTTTTATGGTAGTAACCCCTAGAAATGTGCTTTAGTAAAATGTGAGGTGTTAATGGTGTATCTCTGCCTTTACGGTGTTGTTTATTCAGTTGCTACATGCACGCGCAGCTTTGTTTATGTGTATCAAGCGTGCCTCCTTGTTTTGTAATTATGCTTTATTCCCTAAAATTGAGTAAAATACTTCAAAGGTGTGAAAAGGAAGCGTCCTGGTGAAGACACTTGAGATTCAGAGAGAAAAAAAAAGCAATATCGATAAACAGAGGCGGACTGGGTCAAAAATTCTTACCCGGGAAAATTTATAGTGGCCTCATACTACGGTTTATGGCCAAAATCACACCGGCCTCCGGCCTACAGGGGTTTCCCCGGTAAGGCTTATGGCCAGTCCGCCACTGTGGATAGCAAAAAAATATGAAACTGTGAAACGCTTTGAGCGAAATGAAAGACCATGTGATATTGCACGTGCTACAGACCTAAATGAGGCAACACCGAGAATTACAAAGAATGCAGAGAAAATAAAAACAACTTTCATAGCAGGAAGAACTCAAAGTGTAATTAACACAAACAATTTGAAGAGATGTAACGGCTGTCAACTGTTTGGATAGAAAATCAAACAAAAAACAAGTTTGCTTACGATAGAAGCAAAAGCATTAGCAATATTTTATTATGTAATAGTCGTAATAAAATAAGTAAGTATTTTATTACGATTATTTATTGTGTTTGGTAATGTTTTGGTTACAAATGTGTATTCAATCTTGGGTGGTCGGCACCTAACCCTAATTTTCCCATAGGGCCTGTTGTTTATATTGCACGATTTTGCATTGCACGAGGGTTTCTAGGAACACAACTATCGTGCTATACGAGGACTGACTGTACTTGCTGGCTGAAGGCAAACCTCCTCACATTATCCTCCAAGCATCCTTCATCAATTTGAATTTATGCCCCCTTGTGTGTAGTCTGTGCAAGAGGAAAAATCCCATCAGCATTGAGCTTGCTTAATCCATTCAAAGCCTTAAAAATCGTGATTAGATCACCTTGCATGCTGCAATTTGCAGAACTGAAGTCTGTCTTGGTAAGACCAGTAGTGCCCTTTGATTCCCTTTGCCAATCTCATTGTCCTTCTCTGCACCTGTTCCATCAGTTCTACATCCTTCCTAAAATGAGGCCTTCAGACCTGTACGCAGTGCTCAAGATTAAGGCTCAAGATGTGGCCTAACCATTGCCTTATACAATGGGATAATCACTTCCTTGTCCCTTGTTCCTGTATCTCAGACAAAACTTCATGAGCTGGTCTGGCATCCTGTCTGTATTGCTTAGAGAACATATCTGACTGCACAATTACCCCCCCCCCCCTATTCTTGTTCATTTTCCACTGCCCTGAGTGGTAGTACCGTACGGTTGGGATGTTAATCTGAGATTATTGCTACCCATGGGCAGTACCTAGCATTTATCATTGTTAAACTTCAGCTGACATTTCTCAGCTCGTCGGCCTAATTTGTTTAGATTATGTTGCAGCACCTTACCCTGATTACTGTCATTAATCAGGGTAATGATTAATGACAGTAATCAGAGTATCATCTGCAAACTTAGACATCAAGCCCGATATACTGTCACTGATATCATTAATAAATATAGACCCTGCTTACAGCATTACTCCATGAAAAGAATTGTCTATTTAATAACCACTCTGTTTTCTTCCATTCAACCATCCCTTTATCCAGAGCAGTTAACTTACTCTTCTCAACATGTTTCCAGCAACTCTGCTTTCGGTTGTCATTATACATCAGCAAATTTCACAGTTTTGTCGATCCACCTCATCTTTGGTTTTTTTTTTTTTTTTTTGGGCTTTTGGAATTAAGCGGTATCCAATTTGAAAATTTGTTTGGTTCCATCTATCATCAGTTCCTCATGATGTGTGACCTGCCCATTTCCATTTTAAATGCTTTGTTCATATCATTGAACAATCAATGATATCACAAATCTAGGTTTGTTGGCAAATTCATGCACATATTTTTCAGTCTCTTTTGGTTATGTTCAAAATTCGGCACTCCCTACTTCTCTGTGTGATCCTCAGTGTTTGTAAAACTTTGGAAATCAATATCCACGTTTTCCAACCATATTTTAGGACAGGACAGATACATTGATCAAAAACTTTTCTTTTGAGACAAGACTATATTAAGCTTTTCAATGCTTCTCATGCCAATTTTATGCACCATTCAATTTCCATCTATTCAAATTAATTGTATGAGGTAATCATACCTTTCCACTTCTTCAGTTCTTGTCCATTGGTATTGATTTTCTTTGGTCTGGTAAATTTGTTGAACATCATCTGTGTTTTCTTGATATTTCCAAACTTCTTGCTTTCATGCTGCAGTTTGTAAATGTTTTGCTGCATTTCTTCTGGATCATTGGTAAAGAGAGTGGTATCATCTGCAAATTGTGATTCAGGTAATCTCCATTTCTCACTACTCCTTTATTATCCCAGTTTAACTTGCAAAAATTTCCTCTAAACAGACACCCTTTTCTTTGTTGATCCATATTTGCAGTTCCTTTTATATGAAAAGGATTTTCCCTTTATATGAAATGATTGGAAAATATTGATGCATACTCTGTCTACACATTGGTTAATTAAAGTGTTGATTTTTGCTTGTTTTGCGACCGAGTCTTATGCTTTTTTTATAGCCAATGAAGGCTATACACAGTGGAAGGTTGTATTCATTGTGCCACTCTATAACTTGCAGCACTGTTTCATGAGATCCATTGTACTGAAGCTGCTTCTAAAACCTGCTTGTTCTTTGGTTGTGCTGCATCAAGTATTGTGCCTATTCTTGAAAGTATGTTTGTGAAAACTGTATAGACAACTGGCAATGGGCTTATTGGTTGGTAGTTTTTCAAATCTGCTTTGTTACCTTTTTTGTGCAAAGGGATGACTTTGTATTCTAAAGGTACTTTGTTAAGTAGAAGGCATTTTGAAAATAGTCTGGCTAAGACTTTAAATACTGGCTGGCCTCCAGATTTCAACATTTCACCAGTGACTATATTGGTTCCTATTGCTTTGATTTCATTGATTTTTTTTTTTTTTCATTGATTTTTTAGCATATACTCCTACCACAATTTCTAGTACAGTTTCTGCATCTGTTGTTGAGTAAATGAATAAATTTTGGCCCTCTGCAAATTCAATTAAATCCAAGTATATGAAAGTATATTAAATGCAAGTACAGTCGATTCCGGTTATTTGTGACGCATCAGGACTAGTGCATTTTGGCCCGATTGAGCGGCTGCCCCAATTATCCGAAGTTTCACGTAAAAAAAGTTAAAAATACAATGGACCCGCTTTACAATTGGTTCACTGTACAATCAAATCATGTTACGATGGAGTCATCATAGTAAAGTACCGTTCACTATACGATGTGAGTGGGAGAATCAATAACAAAGAACACAGCACACACAAATTCACAAATAACACGATACGCGCAAGTGAGAATGGAGTAATAAGTTACGAAGCTTTAAAAATAGGAATGAAGAGAAGATTCTGAAAATTAATTTTTTTTATAAGATTGAAGATTTCATGGAAGTGTAAATGCATTTCACCATAATAACTCACGGAATTCCAGCTGTCGGTATTATCGCAAATTCAATAAGATCGAGTTTACTATCTGTTTATAATAGATTGACTGCGATCTCTTGCCCCAATTAAACGGCATGTTGTCCCAATTAAGCGAAGTAAACCCTGGATATTTTCTTGATTGGGTTCTGTTTTTTAAGATTTTCCCCAAATAAACTGCTGCCCTGATTAACCGGTGGCGCCTCCGTAGCCAGGTGGGGGAGCAGCAGCATTTTTTTTTGCACACGCTTCTTGATTAGACCGGGGTTCGAGCCTGTGATCACCAAATACGGAGGATGTGGAAAGGTCAGGGAATGACCATCGCATATCCCCGGAGCAAATATGGTCTTAGTTGCTAATGCTCCTAAAAATCAAATAACAAACAACGATTAACTGGTGGTGGAATCCACTGTATATGAAACCTGAGTAAGTGATATCAAAATTATTTTTTGGATCCATTTCCTTTCATTACTGCATTGTAATATCTAATCAGATTGGTCTGACAGGATCGCCTCCTGTCAGACCAATGTTTGACTGCAGTATAAGTTCATTCCTGTCTAGGTAGTTCTGCATTACTTCTTTCTACAGAGACTCCATTATTTTCCCTGGAACAGAAGTTAAGCTAACAGGTCTGTAATTACTCATGTCATCCTTTAGTCTCTCTTTGTAAATTGGGGATATATTTGCATATCTCCAGTCCATAGGGATCTCTCCTGACTCCAAAGATGCTCTCATAATTATGGCTAAGGGTTTGCTTACCTTCTTTACTGTATTAATATAATTGGATAGATCTCCCATCTAACCCAAGTGTATTTTTTACATTGAGCTGCAACAATTCTCCCCACACTTTCCTCTCAGTTATCACAAAATCATTTAGCTCCTTATTAGATTCTGATGAACTTCTAGAATTCCACTTAGTAAAGTTTTATATTTTATTACCTTAGACATGGCGCACAAAAGCCTTAGATGGTGATGTGCCATAAAACTCCTAATAACCAACCAACCAATCCCTTAATAAAGAACTCCTCATGGGTGAATGTAGATGCAAATACCTATCCCGTTTGTCAGCAACCTGGGCATGATCATGAATAGTTGATGATCCTACCCAGGTCCCAAAACGTTGTCAGTTTGCCAAATTGATTCAACCCCTTCCTTCTGCAGTTAATATAAGTAAAGAAGTCTTTGCCACATTCTTTGCCAGAGACTTCTCATAATCTGTCTTAGCTTAACCTTCTTTGTGACTTGATTACAGACTAGTTTGTATGTACCATAGGCTTTTGTGTTACCAGATAATTGCATCCATGCATTTTTCTTCTCAGCCAGAATTCTCAGTCTAATCAGTTTTTCTGACACCCATTTAGGTCTAGTCCTGTAATGATTTCTTAGTTGGTATGAAAAGCCTAGTTAACTTCTATGATTGTTTCCCATTTAGTATTTGCTACTGGCAACATCATCAGACTGGCCCACTGTATTTAAAAACTGCCTGAGTCCACTGTAATCATCCTTATTGAAGCAGAAGCCCTTCTCTTTATCCTTTGCAGTAGTTTTGTCATTATGTAAGTTTGCCCTCAGAACACTATGATCACTGTCTCCTTTGGATCCTTTACCTGCAAATTCTTAATGCATGAGGAGTCACTGCTGATAATCAGATCAAAAGCGTTTTTTTTCTCTCATATGCTGCTGTAGAAATCAGTTATCTAGTAAATCCGCAAAATCTTGCTAGTATTGGAGAGATCAACCCACAAGTTCAAGCCAATATCTGGAAAGTTAAAATCTCTCTTTATAGGACATTCTGATATATTGGCCCACCCTATTTCTTTGTATAATTGTTTGTTATACTCTTTATTGTTATTAGTCCTATAAAACACTCCTACTTTCATTTTCATTTTCAAATGCTTGTCATGCCAAACTGACTAAAACATTGCACCTAACACCCATTTCGGCTGGATGCACTGCCTTAAATTTTATGTGCTTCTTTACTGAGGGCATGACCCCATCCCACATTTTGCTCTGTGTGTTCCTTTCTGTATGCATTGTACTCCCCATATTCAAATTCACCATCAGTTATGTCTGAATGACATTACGTCTCTATCCCTACAATTTCTGCATTTTATGACTTAACCACTACTTTAAATTCATCAAATTTATTTACAGTGTTCTTAGCATTAGTATGCATGCACATTTTCCAATAATAGTAATTGGGTTTTCAGTTTGAGGGTGGGGAAAATCTGTTGTTATACATAATGTTCATTCTTAGATGTGTGCAGTTAGCTGTACATTTGAATTGTGTAAGGACTGTGAGGGCAATGAGGAAGTTGTGTAACATGTGTTCACACTACAACCATTGTTTAGTCATTTATTTTTTATTCAAATAAAATATCGGTTTACATTTGCTTCAGAAATACATTTTAGACTAAACAGCAATAGGGAAAACTATCCCACTGAGAATAAAGCAGTTGATTAAGAAAAGTTTAAATTTGGAAATCCTAAAATGTAAACTATAGCTGAGTCCTGTTTTGACATGGAGAAATTTACCCAAATATGACAAAAAAAAAAAAAAAAAACTGTACAGATGACAAATACCCAAAAACAAAAATAAGTGAGAGAGAAAACCTGGTGCCTTTTAATTGATACACCTTGTATATTGTATATGTTTAGCCGCCATATTTGTATATGATTACTTGTCTCTCTCTCAATAAATATTGAATTTGCAGAAATCAATTCATTTTTATTTCAGATCAACATATGGAGAAATAATGCGACGGCATCTTGATGATCATCCAGGTGTAAACACCAGTGTCTTCTCAACTACACCACTTTCTGTGCATTCTGGGACCACAGGATCAAATTCTCTTCATACTACTCCCCCTAGGAGTGATGATGGACGTGTAGTAGTGCCTGGTGTTAGTACCCCTGTAACAGAAACTAGTACTTCTCCAACATCAACGTTAGCTCTTCATCATCAGGGGAGGGCCTACACCGGGTTATCAGGATCTTCAGTAATTGGAATAAGTAAACCACTTATACGACAACCACTAGCACTAATTCAAGAAACAGTCCATGCTGTTGGTTCTTCTGGAAGCGAAATGCAGAGTGGTGTTCAGTATTCAGTTCAAGCAGGTTATCAGTAAGTTTGTGTTAAATTTTTTGACTATATTCTTTGAGTAAAGTGCAGTTTATTATAACAGTAATTCTAGATGCACTATTTGTGGTAATTTTTTAAAAACATTTCAAAATGTGAGTAATGTTTTTAATTGGTAGTTGACAAATGCTGTGAACTCAGCATTTCAGCCTTTTACTGAAATTAATGAATTAGTAGAGTTTCGTTAATCTCTTTTGACATATTGCAGTTGCATTTTGCTCAGAAACTTTTTTGAGATGTGGGAGTTACAGATTTGGGAGTTACTTTGTCAGATTAACATCTTTCATTTTAGATGGTTCCGATTTCAGTTGAATTAAAAACATAAATGCCACTTTGAAGGAATAATTAAAGGGATGATATGTGGTATCTTGTTGAGAGAGCGCTAATAAACTTTTGCGTGTGATTTTGTTATTATTATTGTAAGTGTATGAAATCTTTTAAATATGTGCATTTCTTGATTGCTTCATGTGTTCCTGAAAAGCAGCTTGTAAATTAAAAATACATGAATTAAAAGCAAAAATTATTTTTATGTAAGGTTTTTAAATGCATATTGATTCCATAGAAAATGCAATGAATGTACATTTAAAGAGTATGTAGTACGGAACACTAATAGCCATGAGTTATTATTTCGTGCTGCCTTGCATTCTTTTTTTTTTCTTTTTCTTTTTTTTATAAATCTTGTTATTGGATATTATAGCTTCTTTTATTTAATACTGTCTCTTGGTGTTTTTTTTTTTTTTTTTTGTTTCAAGCTTTATTTTCTTGTGATGTTAGGGAACGCTAAGTTGTTAGAGCAGTTAAACATGTATTTATTGTTACAGTATAGAAAAATATAAAGCTATGATTTAATAAATGTTAGAAATGCTAGTTACAATTTATACAGAAAAATTAGTTAAAACTAAATAAAAAAATCGATGATTAATACAGTGGATTCCAGTTATTTGGGACACATCGGGATAGCGCATTTTGGCCCAATTAAGTAGCTGCCCCAATTATGCAAAGTTTCACATAAATAATTAAAAATACAGTGGACCCCTGCTTTACAATTGATTTTCTGTATGATCAAATCATGTTACGATGGACTCACCATAGTAAAGTACTTTCACTATATGATATGTAGTAAGTGCTGGTCATTGTGATCACATTTGTGAACTGAATTTTAATTCTATACAGTGATTCTAATAAATGATAATAGGAGGAATATTATCCGCAGGCCATAAAAGTAAAGATATATTAAACACAAATTTATACTTTATTAACTTAACAATTAAAAAATTAAATGATATGTGAAAATTGGAAGAATATTTTCCATAGGTTAGCAAAATAAAAATAAATTTACATTTACGTGCATAGCTTAATTAATACGTACTGTAATATGTACATACTAACTAGTTGATATTTCTGTTCATTGACATTTGGGGGGACGGGATTAAAATTTAAAACAGTAAAAAAGATAAGCAGTCAATAACAAAGAACACAACATGCACAAATTGCAGCTAACACGATACGGGCAAGTGAGAATGCCGTAACAAGTTACGAAGTGTAAAAAATAGGAATGAAAAGAAGATACTGAAAATTTATGTTTTTTCTATGATTGAAGATTTCATGGAAACACATTTCACCATGATAACTTAAAAACCCACAGAATTCCCGGTGTCAGTATTATTGCAAATTCAATAAGATTGAGTTTACTATCCATTTATAATAGATTGCAATAACAGAAAAGCCCAATAAACCGGAAACTGCTAATTGTTTTTATTGTTTTATGGTTGTGACCTCCAGAAATCCAACCGTACCACGTGGTATGGTCAGAGACAATTGTAGGGCAAGCTAGAGTGCTGTGATCTCCTGTCCCGATTAAACGGCATGTTGTCTCAATTAAGCAAAGAAAACCCTGGCTGTTTTCTCAATTAGGTTCTGTTCTTTACGATTTGTCTCAAATAAACAGCTGCCCTGATTAACTGGTGGCCCAAATAACCAGAATCCACTGTATTAAAGTACTATTACAAAAAGTATCTGCATTACAAACTATTAATATTAGTTTCAAAACAGTTTTTCACATAGAAATTATACACAGCATTCTACCCTGTGTTGCAGTGGTCCTCAGATATTTTTCAGTGGATGGCATCTGAAAATTATGTGCTATGATTTGCACCTTTTTAAACAGGACCATAAATTGGACTGGGTGATGTACGTCCAGGAATTTACAAGTGCAGATTTGCTACTGTAAAACTGAGTCTCCGAACTCAGCCATACTGTAAAAAAATATATTGAATTTATTTTAAAGTAGAACTCTGGTCAACCAAATGATTACTATAACTGAAGAGTCGGGAGGGGAATTCCCCAGACATTGTGGAATTCACCATCTCAATCAAAAAACAAATAAATAAATACATAAAATAAAATAAAAATAAATTAATTAATTTTCAGAAAGTTCATGGCACCTCTATGAAAGAAACATGCATGATTGCCCATTTTTCAAACTAGTGATGTACTGGGACCCTAAATGAAAAATCATCTTATTTTTTATAAAAATAATGTTTACTAGAGAATATGACCCCATGGGCTTTAATGACATCAGTAACCTTCTGGGGAACACTTTGCACAAATTTTTGGGGTGGAGACTGGAGATTATAAGAATTTTGCTCTGTTCCTGTAAGGTTGTAGTTAGTTCTCTGTCTCATCTAGGACATCCTGTTCATTCTTTCAGCTGTTCTAAAAAAAATTCAAAGATGTTCAGCTGGATTCAGATATGTGCTCTGAGTTGGAAATTGTAGGCTTCATCACATTATTCCCTTCAAAATACCATTGTATTCAGCCTTGCTTTGTCATGTGGAGCATTGTCACACCAGTAAAAAATATTCCTCTTCAAAGAATTCCCTTCAAACAAGCGCAGGAAAGGCAGAATGTTTAATGTTGAAAAATCAAACCACTGGTTGCCATAGATGGCAACCAGTGGACAAACTTCAAACCACATTAAACAGTCTTGTGATATCACATGACTACCAAACTTCATTGTTGGACAACAGAATATGGGCAAAACTTTACTTTGGACTTATATTACTGCACCCAATGTGATCGATTATTCTGCATCACATTCTGCCACTGCTGTAATGTTCCTTACCTTGTTTGCACGAGGATAGGTGGTGGCAAGAACTTCTAGGACATGTTTAACCATTCAGATATAGTTGTTTCTTCAGTTGTCACACCAGTGTTTATCCTAGTTATTTCACCTGTATCCTTCTTTATAAATCCCTCTTCAGTAAAGCTTGTTTATTGAGCTAAACTTACTTCCATAAGCCTTTTTATTTAAATTCTTATGTGAAGAAATCAAAATTAAGTATAGAAAGTGATAAGGTTTGGGAATATGTAAAAAAATACATTACTTCCCTGAAATGCATTTTTATCAAAGTAAATCAACTTTAGAATAGGTCATAAACTGAAAAGAACACAAATAGGAAGAAAATGATGAACTCGAACAGTGGCAAGAAGAGAAAGATTTCTTTCTTCTTTTTTATTATTTTTATTTATTTATATATATTTATTAACATAATCAATTTTTATTAAGAGTCAATTCATATGAAAAGAATTGTGACAGTCACTTTGAAGGAACTTATCTCCTGATTTTTTATGGGTAGAATCTTTTTAACCAAACTCCAGATGCTGAGAATTCAGTTGGCATTTAACTAGTCTTTGTCATCTAATTTGATTGGTTAGTACTTTCATTTCAACTAATTTTTATTCATTTTCTAGTTTAATTAACATTGGCATCATCTTTTTTAGGCTTATGCAATGCAGTGAACTATAGAAGCGAGCTGATAACTCAGTTCACATGCACATTACCAGGAATATAGTTCATATAATATGTCCTGACATATGAACTATATTCCTGGTAATGTGCATGCGTGTTTCAAATTTTAGAGTGTCTATATCTGACCAATAAAGAACTTAATGTGTTTGGCAGGAGAGTTCTCCCGACAACTAATTAGATAAAGAGTTATTTAAATTACATATTATGTTATGCAGTATCTTACATTATGCTTACCCTTATATCTGATCAAGTATTTGACTGGAGAGTTCTCTTGGCAACTAATTAGATAAAGAGTTATTTAAATTACATGATGTGTTATGTGATATGCTATGTTATGCTTACCCTTAAATAACATCATTCTTGGCACCTGAAAGATGGAGGAAAGTTATTATCATCTCAGCATTTTCTTGTGGTACTGGGTGTACTTATCATCTGAATTGGGCAGCTTCTTGTGCTATTTGTCTCACTGTCTCCTTTTGATGCTGGGTTCAGTTCTTGCTATATTGGCAGCTCCTTGTGCTCTTCAGTTCTGTACTGCCAAAATGTGTGAATGGACTGCAGTTCTTATCTTTGTAAGCATGAGCTGGATGAACTTCAGATATTGTTGCATACTTTTCAATGACTGTTCCTCAATTTGTGCATGATAGTGTAAATTTTATCTGTAATATTGTATGTACTGGTTTGAATACACGTCAGGATGCCATAATGTGGCAGGGAATGCCTGGTACAGTAAATAAATAAATAAAATATTATGTGACTGTTGGGATTTTTGATTAGAGAATCAATTTTTGAATACGCGATAAGACCAATTTAATTATGAACTAATTTTATCTGCAAGCGAATTTTGGTACGGTGTGGATAATATTTTATCGAAGTCCTGATTATAAAATTATAGCATTTTTACCGAAGTGCTATAATTTGTTAAGTGGGTAGGGCTGATATATGCTGATCTTATGTAATATAATTCAGCTTCAAACACTGCATCTGAAGAACATCTTTTAGCATTGAGCACCTGCATATGTAATACCAATTTGTTTTTCTCCTGATGGATGATGTGAACTGAAATATGGATATTATCAAAAATGTGGCTGTTTTCTGTAGATATGCTTAACAAAGACCAGACCTTGTTTTATAATGGTCAAATTAAAAAAAATATATAATATTATTATTTTGTATTTGAAAGATGCATTTTAAATTAAGGTGAAGAGTTTGATCAGAAGATAGTGGTTTTGTTTTTTATTATGAGAATGTCGTCTGTGAACATAGTGAATAATTTAACATATGACCTCTAATATGACAATACTAGATTTTTAGTGGCATTCAAATATTTCTGAGAGTGGTTTTTTTACACCAGCCCTTAATGAATTTGAAAATCTGGTTGAAAGTTTTTGAATTAGTATAAAACAGTTTGCTAAGAGCAGTAAAGAAGTAAGTTTAATGATATCGTTTGGTGACAGCTAGATCCATTATTTTAAATTGGTATGTCAGTTTAGTAGTACCAACGTTTTGTTTTAGAAAAAATCAATGTCCACATTAGAGATGGGAGAAATCCCAGGAGCCGCAAGACCCTCAACATACCAAATTAGTATACAAAGAAACTGTTGCATAAGAGGCTAAGATGTCCTCAGAATCTAAATGGACTGCTTTAGAAGAAAAACATCCTTCATATTGCTAACTCCAAAAGTGGATGGTGGAAGTGGCTAACAAGGAAATATTATTCATCAGTAATGAAGAATATTTATTGAATGCAAATGATTTGTAAGAAACAGCAGGACATAGAGGGAGGACTGGTTTATGTATTTTTATGATGATGAATAAGTTTTGTCTTCTCATTTGGTGAAGAACTGGAGGACTTTTTAAAGATCCTTGAGCAAACTGTCATCCTTATTTTTCACCATTATTCCAAATGAATTTCCAATTTGTATATCTCAGTGTCTTGTCCTTTTGATATAATTTATTATTATTCATTTTTACATAATAAACTTTTTTTGTTGGCTTTCTGTATAATTATTTTTACTAAGTTCTTTTATAGCTCGCAACTAAAATCAACATTTGATTTACATTTTATTTTATCACTAATAACTTTATTTATTTGTTTAAAAATATGTTGCTTGTCCAGATAATTATTTAACTTTACTTTGTGTTTCCACAATAGCTTCTGTTATAGAAACACAATTGGATATATCCTTTGATGAATTGCAAAACATAACCTAAACCATAAAGGTTCAAGTTCAGAATTTTTGAAGTGCTCTGAGGATAAATTTATTATGTTAATTAAGGGTAAGAGCTTAACTTGGTGCTTTGTTAAATTAGATCACTTTTTTTCGTGTCTGCTTCTAACAGAAGCTGACATGTCTACCATCAGCTGATTATATTTGCGAAAAGAAAACCACTGTTCACATATTAATAGCTGATATAAAGTATATTTGTATCTGTTTATGAGTATTTTACTCTGCCTCTCATTTATTACTTATTTTTATTATTTTTTTTATCAAACAAGCAGGCTTAACACATCATGGAACCTTCTGAAAGTGAATCGTGAACAGGTACAAGTAAATTTTGAAATAATTCCATTATTGTAACATTTTTAATGACCAACTTGCGGCTTCTGAGCAACAAAAAATAAATAAATAAAAAGAAAAACCATAGTATACTGCATTTTAAGCCATGACAAGACTTCCTCAACCTGTTCATGAGAATGTTCCATTATTTAAAAGAGAGAGAGAGAGAGAGAGAGGGGGGGGGATTTTTTTTTATCAAACAAGCAGGCTTAACACATCATGGAACCTTCTGAAAGTGAATCGTGAACAGGTACAAGTAAATTTTGAAATAATTCCATTATTGTAACATTTTTAATGACCAACTTGCGGCTTCTGAGCAACAAAAAATAAATAAATAAAAAGAAAAACCATAGTATACTGCATTTTAAGCCATGACAAGACTTCCTCAACCTGTTCATGAGAATGTTCCATTATTTAAAAGAGAGAGAGAGAGAGAGAGAGAGAGAGAGAGAGGGGGGGGGAAGTAATAAGAATACTGTAGAACTTGTAAAGTCTCTTGTAATTGGTGGTTTCAATCTCAACTGTCCTTTATGTGATAGTTTTTAATTTGCATTTTAGTAATAATGAGCATATTAACCTTTATCTCTACTCTGTTATGAAGACATTTTGTAGCATTTATTGGTAGCATCATTTACATTGTTTTATAAATTTCTCTTATAAATTATGTATCAATAACTAATGAGTTCTGAACTTCTAACTTGCGGGATTTACTTAAAGACTTAACCACTGTCAATGGTAAAATGGAAGGGCTTTTGCTTTCGTAAGGGTGACTGCAGTGGGCACAAACAGTTTTTAAATTCAATACTATGTTACCATTTTATGAAGTTGCCAATAGCAACATTCTAGTTGGGAAGCATTCATGGAAGTAATTGTAGAAGCTACTCATACCAACTAACCAGTTAAAATACCGTTCCTGGCTTAGACCTAAATGGATGTCAGATGAACCAAAGAGACGTGGTAGAGAAAATATTTGTGGGATGTATATAAATTATCAGGTGATACAGCCTGTAGTTGATATAAACTAATCAGTAATCAAGTCACAGAGAAGATTAGGCAAGCTAAGGCAGAATATGAGAAATCTTTGGCAAAGGATGAAAAGAAAAATAGCAAAGACTTCTTTTCTTATGTAAACACTAGAAGGAAGGTGATGAATCACTTGATATCGATGATTCATCTGTTTATGATTCTGCTAAGGTTTCTTACAACCTGAATAAGCACTTTGCATCTACATTCACACATGAGGAATTCTTTAAGGGAGTGGATGTCAGAAGTTTATCATATTCTGCCAGGAAGCTAAAGGTTTTGTAATAACTGAGAGGAAAGTGGAAGAGATGTTAAATGTAAGAAATGGATGAATGGAATCTATCCAGTCATATTAAGGGAGGTAGCAAAGGAGGTAAGTGCACCTTTAGCCATAATTATGAGAGCATCCTTGGATTCAGGAGAAGTCCCCATGGACTGGAGATATGTGAAGGTATCAATTAACAAGGGGGCGGTCAAAGAGTGACATGAGTAATTAGTTAGCTTAACTTTTATTCAAATAATGGAGTCACTGGCTAGAGAGCTAATACAGGACCATCTAGATGGGAATGCAGTTATACTGCAATCAGAGAATGGATTTGTTAAGGGGTGATCTTATCTGACCAATCAGATTGGATACTGTGATGTAGTAAAAAAGGAACTGGATGCAAAAAGTAACTTTTGGTACTGTTACACATAAAAGACTGCTGTAAAAATTGGAGTAGTGTGGCATTAAGGGCAAGTTTCTATTCTGGTTAAGAGGTTGAATGGTGGAGTGGAAGGTTGAATGGGAGAAGATATAGAGTGGTTATTAAGGGACACTGCTCTTCATGGACTAATATTATTAGTGGAGCCCCGCAGGGTTCAGTGCTAGGTCCATTGTTGTTTTCTGTATTTATTAGTGATATTGATGAAGATCAAGCTTAATGTCTAAGTATGCAGATGATACAAAGATTGGTAGTAATGACAACAATTGGGGTAAAGTACTATAACAAGATTAAAAAAAATTGCAGTTGAAATTTACATTGACAAATATAAGATATTACGTATGGGTAGCAGTAATCCCAGATTAACATATACCCCTGAATTTAACACCCCCCACTGAGGTTAGTTGGAAATGAAAGTCTTGGGAGGGGCATAATTGTGCAGTCAGATATGAAGTTCTCTGAACAATGTAGGCATCCTATGAGGACAGCTCATATGATTTCGTTTATAATATACAGTAACTTTGCTAGCAATGATAAGGAGGTCATTATCCTGTTGTATAAAGCAATAGTTAGTCACTGCATCTTGAACACTGCATACAGGTTAAGAGATCTCATTTTAGAAAGGTTGTAGTAGTAGTAGTGGCATGTGATGCAAGAAAGAGCTTATGCAGCATCAGCCAAAAAAAAAAAAAAAAAAAAAAAATCACACCATTCCCTCCAAATGCCTGTCCAGTTCCTCCTTAAATTTATTCAACCTATCAACTTCCACAACGACAGATGGAAGTTTGTTCCAGCAATTAACCACCCGCTGGCTAAAGGAAAATTTCCGCACATCTATTCTACATCTGTCTTTTCTTAATTTGAATTTATGCCCCCTTAGATTCGTAATCTGAACAAGTGGAAGGATCCCATCAGAATTCAGCGTGCTCAACCCATTCAAGGCCTTATATACCTCAATCAGATCACCGCGCAGGTGCCTAGTCTCCAGCCACTGCAATTTGCAGAACTTAAGCCTCTCTTGGTAAGAGGATCCTTTCATTCCCCTCACCAATCCTGTTGCCCCTTCCTGCACACGCTCAAGCAAATCCACATCCTTCCCAAAATGAGGCCTCCAGACCTGTACGCAGTACTCAAGCCATGGCCTGACCATTGCCTTATACAGAGGGATAATCACCTCCTTTTCCCTGCTAGCAAAATTCCTATATATCATTGACAAAACCCCATGACCTGCCCTGGCAGCCTGTCTGCATTGCTCAGAAAACTTCATATCTGCCTGCACAATTACTCCCAGGTCTTTTTCATTTTCTACCACCTTAAGTGTAGTATTGGTACGTTTCTCTGGGGTTACTTCTACCCATATGTAGTACTTTGCATTTGTCAAGGTTAAACTTCAGTTGCCACTTCTTAGCCCATCTGCCCAAATTATCTAGATCCTGTTGCAGTAGCACACTGCCATTACTGTCATTAACAACCTTGCCAACCTTTGTAGATCTGTTGGAATGGGTGCAGAGAAGGTCATCGAGATTGGTGAAGGGAAACAAAAGGGTTGTCTTACCGAGAAAGGCTTTCTTCATCTTGCTGAGATTACACACGTGAGGGGGAATAAATTCAAATTGAGGAAGATGGTTGCAGGGTAGATGTGGAGAGATTTCCTTAGGTAGTGTGTGGTTAATTGTTGGAACATACTTCAATTTGTTTTTGTGAGAGTGGGTAGTTTAAATGAATAAAAAATTTAAGGAAAAATTAAACAAATTATTGGAGGTGATGGACAGGTTATGGAATTTTTTTTTTTTTTTTTTTTTTAAATTTTGGCTGATGCTTTATAAACTTGCTTTCTTGCATCATATGCCACTACTACTACTACAATAAAAATCTAGTAATAAATGTCTAATAATAATAACTAAAATTTTTTTATTAATTATATTTTTTGAGAAGGATACATGCTTGCTTGTGTGGTTATTGCCCTTGTATTAGTATGTAAAGGTTTTAATTATACCATTTTTTAAAAGATTATTATGTCATGCATATCAACCTTCATTTTTATATCCCTCATTCATAAAATAACCTTATTGTGTTTAATCACAGGCCTCGAGTGGGTACAACAGCGGTTCCCCAGGTTAGTCATAGCCATAGTACACCCACTGTCCATCACTCCCATCCCATCCAGACACAAGCTCATCAGTCACAAGTTGTACATCAAGCCCAAACTCAGGTATTAGTTTTATCTTGTGTGTACTTGTGTCCATATATACAGTAGACTCTAGATTTTCCGGGATACATGGCAAAAAACAAATCCCGGATAATCCAAAAATACAGAAGTCCCCGATATACGTAAGAGATACGTTCCAGGACTTCTTACTTCGTTGAGTTTTATGTAAGTTGGGAATGACTAGTAACATATTGCTACTACTGTATATTATTATTGACAAATCTGAATTGAGCACGCTACTTGTTAATGTTTGACCATTTTCATACATTCTCATTAGTTTAATTTTCTAATCCAAATAGATCATTTTCCTTTTGTTTGTAGATGTACTAGTACTGCTGTCACTTATTCTCTTAGTCGGCACCACGATAATGGTCAAAATGAAATTTTCTGTAAAGAACTTCACAGGGTTAAGGTGAAAGCTCACTATTATCACCCCTCGCAAGCTCACTTTTACTAAAGCACATTTCTGGAGGTCAACAAAAAACAAAAAAAAATTTTCACTTTCTATTTTATTGGGCGTTTCTGTTAGCGCAATCTATTATAAATTTGTAGTAAACTTGATCTTTTGCATTTATCAGTGATAATACTGATAGTTGGAATTCTGTGGGTTTTTACGTTATTATGATTAAAAAAAAAAAAAAAAATTAAAAAAAAATATATATATTAAAAAAAAAAAAAAAACCCACAGAATTCCAGCTATCGGTATTATCGCAGACAAATGCAAAAGATCGAGTTTACTACAAATTTATAATAGATTGCGCTACTTGTGTGTGTCCAATATGATGTTTCCCTTTATTTTTTGCGATGTCGATTTTAAATCTAATAGCTTCCCTTTATTTTTTACCATGTCACGTATGGTTTGGTCACGAACATATAATGGTTCATTAAAGATTTAACGGATGCACCGTTTTCAAACTTTTGAATAATTTCAAGTCTTTGTTTAACTGAAAGTGCAACTCTTTGGCGTTACTATAAAAAAAAAAATTTCGACATACCTGACATAAATTACGAAACAAAATTTGTCTTTTTGCGGTGCGGTGAGATGCGACACAACATAACAATCAATGCAACACACTAAATCAAACTAAACATTTTTTTTTTTTTTTAGCGGTGGGTGTGAAGACAGTGGGGTTGCACGATAATAGGCACATTAATCTCCCAATGGTGACTTATAACGCCTCTTCTTGTCGCTTATTTACGACTTGCAAAATATATCTATTTATACCTATTCCAGTTATTACTTGAATTTTATGATTTCTGATTTTTTTTTTTTTTTTTTTTGTAGTCTTGAAGTGTCCTAGTTAATCCGATCCCGGTAAATTGAGAGTCTGCTGTATATATATATTATTAAAGATTTTTGGAAAATGAGCTATTTGTAACTGTTAAGATGGATCATTAATAATATTTTTCCTGTTTTGTGTACCACACAGTATGTATGTTTTAGTGATTATGCTTGTAATATTTGTTGTTTAAGAATCCATTAATTATAGTATGCTTTTTATTTTTTACTAGACCTTAAAATTTAGGTACTTTTAATTTCAAGACATAAACTTCCAAGGACGAGAAAAGCAAGCTTCTCTTAACCCTTAGGTGGCCACACGTGCTTTTAACAACAATCTGTGTGATTCCCCACCCCTCTGGTCTCCTATTTTAAACACCAAACATACACCCATATCTGTTTTGGTATATTATGGCTACAGTTGCTAATGTGCCATAAAAACTCAAACCAACAAAGTATATCTGTTTATTACTGCATTATTTATCTAATTTTAAGTGATTATGCTTGTAAAAGTTGTGAGAAAAGTAGTGTTTGTGTCTGTTTAGACTTTGTAGGTGCATTTGACACCATTGATTAGAACAGTGTACTAATGGTGCTTTGTAATGCCGAGTGCATGTCCCATTTACTCAGTTATTAAAGACTATTTTTGAGATTGATTTGTGGTCAAATCAAGCAGTGGAACCATTGCCAAGTGAGTGGTTTGGGGTTGTCCACAGGGAACTGTGTTTGGGCAAATCGTGTTGAATTTAATACTAAATGTGCTGGTACTACTTGTGTGGAAGCAAACTCACAATAACAACTAGAAGAATGTTCAAATTTTGTGTTATTGGAGCTGTATGGTTGGTGTATTCATATGTTGGCAATAAAAGAAAATCTGTTCCCTTAAAAAGAGAATCTCTCTCTCTCTCTCTCTCTCTCTCTCTCTCTCTCTCTCAACATATATTTCCTTTTTTCCTTGTGAATTTCTAATGGTTGCAAAATTTTACTTTTTTGTATTTTTATTTTTTAACCTCTATCAGTAAAATAGAATGATTATAGCAGTTTCTTGAACTTGTATACTTGGCATTGATAGTGGCATGGCACCTCATTCCAGGAAACCAACTATCATCACTCCTTCTGCATGCCAGAAGATGGATGCTAACTTTTTTAACAACTTCTGCACTCGAAACTTTTTTGGAGGGATAAAATGAGATTCCTCTCCTGTTTCAGTTGTTCTTTTGTTTTGGGGAATTGAAGTGGTGCACCCATGTTTTGTCCATAGCGACATACTGCCCTCAAAATCGAGCTTCGTTAGCTTTAAAATGCCGCACACTTCAGTGCATTCTGTGCACTGAAGTGTGCCCACCTCAAAGAAATCTTCCTTCCTAAAACATTCGCTACAGTATTATGTGCTCCTCATAGGAGATGTTGATTGTTGTCTCAATGTGTTATTTGTAGTCTTGCATGATCAGGTCACTACTGGCATCCACATTGGCAGGGGTCACATGGAAAGGCCTCACTGTGCAGGAGTGGTAATGAATAATAGTTTTTGAAATTATTTTTATATATATAAAATAAAAAAAGAAACATTCATAATACTCTAAGCTCTTTAAAATGTGGCAGGTTTATTGAGGGTGCATGGTGTGGTTGCTGCACCCTTGGGGATTTAGAGGTGATGGATTTTATAATTTTCCAGATTTTAGAGGTCTACCTAGGTTGAACAGATTTAGAGGAACATGTTCAAAAAATAAAGCACAAACAACTGAACTTATCTTCATTTCTAAACACATGTATAATATTATTATTATAATATTATACATGTGTTTAGACCATAATAAGTACTCAAACACTGAATACTTATTACGGTGCAAGGAAGCCTGAGGCTTATGCTGCACTTGGGGGGAGAGATTTGTTGTGCTACGAGAATTGTGCTATGACTATTGCAGTATGAAATCTGCAGTGTAAATTGTGTTGGTTGTTGAAACAGTTTAAAGAATCCTGCAAGAAACTTATAAAGAAAGAAATGTCACTGTTTTTTGAAAAGATTCTTAAAAGACAAATGTGATTGTTGATATGAGTGCTGGAGTTACTTTCTTAATATATCCTGATTGTAATATGACTTTTTTTTAATATGTGAATTATTTATTTATTTATTTATTTATTTTTGGTGAAATGGCTGTATTTTAAAGATTTCTGGATTCTACAGTGCTGGATTTTAAAGTGTTTATTATATAATTTTTCAAATTTTTTGGTCAGTGGCTGTGTTGAAACAGAACATCAACAGTAGAACTATATCTTTCTTCTTCAATTAGAAATGCAATTGCAGAAAACTCTTTTGATTACTGCATTGTTTGCAGGGGTAGAAAGATTCACATTCTGCAACAGAGGAGAGGAATGTAGTTGAGAAAGACTGGATGGAACTGTAATACCCTAAAATGTTACCTGCCATATCTACCCAGATGATAATTTATGCAGATTGCTTAATTGGCCAAAACTAAACTCTGTTTTTAGTGGGAGGGCTGCATCCACTCAAATTCTCTTCCCAGTTTTCAGTCTTGACTTCAAACACTGAATACTTACTATTTGCTCTTAATTATATACTCTTATTATTTTTTCTACATCCTTGGATTGGTGCAAATTTGGCTTAATTTGCCCATGTGCCATAAAAATTAAAATATCTTTATGTGGCGTATATTTATGGATATATTTATAAACTTTACCTCAATGGGGTCTGGTCATACACTTTGTAAAAGTAATTTTAATAAACAGTGAAACATGAAAATTTAGAATTCTGTATGTATGCTTTTGATGTGCGAAAGTTTGCCTTATCCAATGGGTAGTTAATTGCTGGAGCAGACTTCCATCTGTTGTTGTGGAAGTTGATAGTTTAAATAAATTTAAGGCTGAACTAGACAAACATTTGGAGTAACTTGGATGGGTGAAATGGGAAGAGGTTTTTTTTTTTTTTTTTTTTTGGGCTGATTCTGTATAAGCTTGCTTTCTTGCATCATATGCCTCAACTAATGCTAATGTATCACTAAGCTACGTAACTTAGACCGTCATTTTGAATTTTCTGCAGTGAATGCAGTCCTAAGGAGTTAGTGCTCTTTTAAGCTGCAATTTGTAGGACACTTTTAATGATGTTCTTTTTTAGTTTTGTACTGAAAGATTACATTTTTAATGTTGATTCAATTTTTAATTCTACAGCATTGACTCTATAAGGCCTTACGTACTAATGTGGTAGGTAATAAACAGGAACAATAACATAATATGAGATAAGTAATGCGATATTGTTGGGGGGGGGTTATATGTTAGTTTAAAATCTAGAAAATAATAATCCATTTTTAGTAATAACATCCTTCTCCCCACTATGTGTGGGTTATATGTTAGTTTAAAATCTAGAAAATAATCATCCATTTTTGGTAATAACATCCTTCTCCCCACTAACAAAGGCTGGCATAGTGGCATAGTATTTAGGTTCAGGCGCCACCGGTGGTTTCCCACATCTGCACCATATGTACTCTGTGATGAAATGCAGAACCACTGCACAGCCAGAAAAAGTGTAATGTCTGGTTAATGTAGTATTGTGCTTTGTTCTGTTTGTTGTGTCTGGCTGCTTGGCCGCGGGGCCCCTATTGGGACTCCACATTGCCCGCCACAACAACTGGGAGGTGAGCCAGGCTGCCCATTATACTCTGGCTGCCTCTGCCAGGGTTGCCTAAGCTTCCTGACAGAAGCCATAAAAAAAAAAAAAAATAAAAATAAAAAAATAATAACATAAATAAATAAAAAAAATTAAATTAAAAGAAAATTAATAAATAAATAAAAAAAATTAAATTAAAAGAAAATAAATAAATAAATAATAAAAATAATAATGAAATAAATAAAAAAAATAATAAAATAAAAAGAAATTAAAAGAAATTTGATAAATAAAAAATAATAAAAAATAAAATAAAATAAAAAAAATGAAAAGTGAAAAAAAAAAGTTGAGGCTGTAAAAAAAAAAAAATAAAAAAATAAAAAATAAGTAAAAATAAAATGAAAAGATAAGAGAGCATATGGGGGAGTAAGAGAAGAAGAAGAGGTCAAATGTGGGGAACAGTAGTTGGAGTGGACCAAAGAGGGAAGGCAGTCCACTTTAGAGTGAAGGAAGAGGATGGAGAAGGGAGTTGAAAATTACAGGAGCAGGTGCCCCTGTGAGTATCCTGCACCCAGGGTTTATTGCATTATCCTATCCCAGTAGGGGATCGCAGGGGTGGCACGTTATTCTGTTCTGCCCTGAGTTCCGCAAGTCTTGCTCTTCTACAAGTGAAAACAGCCTGGGCATAGCGTGTTAAGGCTAGGTATGTGGCCTCTTCTTGAAGTAAAGTTGACTTCTGATTGCGGGGGTTTCCTTGAATCTCTGTGAGAAATTGAAGTCTGGTGTTCTCGTAAGTGAGACACTCGTACATAAGGTGTTCCCAGGATTCCTCTTTACCACAGTGGCAATATGGGTTATTTTCTATTCCCATGGCTGTTACTTTTTGCTGGAACGGTCCATGGCCTGTAAGCAGGAAGGTGACTTGCAATCCAGGCGAGTACCAAGGAGGAGGCTTTGGGGAAGTACGACTAATTGAGGGAATAAACCTTTTGGTGATTGCTCCTTTAGGCGTTGTGTCCCATGTTTCTTGCCAGAGGTTTTGTAGGTGGTCTGCTATTTTTATTCTTTCCTTCTTAGGGTCATTTGCCTGGTTCAATTGCAGGTTTAACAATTGCGTTGGGATTCCCTTCTTCAGGTGCTGGAAGAGACCCCTTTTGACAACTTCCAGATAGAGAGGTAAGTATCCTGCAATGACTTGTAATGCAGGGGTGCTGACAGTACAGCACGCCCTGGTAACCGATAATAACATAAATCTTTGAATGGAATCAAGCTTGCGCTTGTTCCTTTCCAGGATTGCCTTTTCACACCAGATGGAGGCTCCATAGCACACAATCGGGACATATACTGCCTTATATATTAATGATAGAGCTTTATTCTTTAGGCCCCAATCTGCTCTACTAATCCGCCTTATCATTGCAGTGTATTTTTGGATTTTAGCTGACAGGTATTTTAAGTGGGGGTGGAAGGATAAGTTGGCGTCTAGATACAGGCCCAGATACTTGATTTCTGTGTAGAGACGGATTGGGGTGTTGTTAATTTTCATCACTGGTGGCCGTCGGATTTGGAGCTTTCCTTTTAGAAGGATTGACTTTGTTTTTTCACTGGAGATTGTTAATTTGTGCATGGCAGCCCAGTCTTGAAGTTTTCCCAGTGCAAAGTTGGCTTGTACTTCCAATGTGGCTCTTTTACCAGAATGAACAATCAGTACGAGATCATCAGCAAAGGCCAGGGGTTTGACCTCTCCGAGATCTATCCCCAGGAACTCGTCCAAGACAATGGACCAAAGAAATGGCCCAAGAACAGAGCCCTGAGGACAGCCTCACAGTATATTCCTGGTGACTGGTTGGTATTTGTTGGTTACCTGCACTGTTCTATTGCTGAGGTAGGACTTTATACTGTTATATAGACTGCTGGACGTCTTGGCCTGCCAAAGTCTTCGAAGTATGCTGGGCCACCATAGTCGGTCGAAGGCCCCTGCAGAGTCCACCATTATGGCTAGAGAGTATTTAGATTCTGTCTGGGTAGCTAGAGAGATTAATCTGTGGATAGCATCTTCTGTACTGCAGCCTGTTTTAAAACCAAATTGATGCGGAGATGGTAATTGTTGCTTTTTGTAGTAGTCGGTGAGACGGCAGAGTAAAAGACGTTCTTGAAGTTTGGCCAAAACAGGAAGCAGGGCTATTGGTCTGTAAGAAGTCGGAACTTGAGGTGGTTTTTTCGCGTGTTTTAGGATTAACTTGAGTGTTGAAATTTTCCAGAAGTCTGGAAATGTTCCTTCAGCTAGGCATCTATTAAATAAACTTAAGAGAGTTATAGGATAGTGCTCTGCAAACTTTTTTATTACGTCAACTTCCAGCAAGTCCAAGCCTGAGGTATTACAAGAAAATTCTTAGTTGCCTATGCTGACGTTGTTGTTTTGTTTTCATTCACTCCAGATGGGAACTTGAAGAACGTGCCAATAATGTACTACTCGATTACAAATATCGATAATAAAAACCAAGCAAATGTTGCTTAAAGGTCAACTAAATTTAAACAGACCCCCTAATATTAAACTTCTAGATCAATCAATTAAAATCGTTAGAAACTTATTTAGGAGTTATGGTTGATGACAGGTTTCAATTTGTCTCCCATGCTAAATATATATAGAAAAAAGTTAAAACTGTAACTGGTAAACTTATTGGAATAACCAAATGTTCTTGAGTTATCAAACTCTCCACTTTGAAGTTGTACTATAAATCCATTTTTATCCCAATAGTGTGTTTTGCTGCGGGTGCCTGAGACCCTTGTATAGGTAAATATCTTGTGAATAATTATATCACACACCTCCAGAGATTTTTTCTTTTGGTGACTTCTAGAGCTTGTTGCACAATCTCTACTACAGCCCTTCAGGTAATAGCAGGAAAATTGTCTATTAAGTAACAGGTAATCTTTGTTTACAATACCACAGAAGAAAGGAATTACCTGTTGCATTTCAACATTATTCTCTAAACTTTGATATACCAACTAAAGACGACATACTTAGAATAAGAAACTAGTTCATAAGTGACTGGCAAGATGAATGGGACAGTGGTATAACTGGTAGGATTACAAATAAGTTTTTTCCTCGAGTAGAAGAATTTAAAATATCATTTGGGCTGGTTTAACTCTGGCTTATATATTACCTTTTGGATATCAGGACATGGTAGTAGTTTAAACTCTAAATTGTTTACGTTAGGGTTGGTTGCTTCTCCATTGTGTAGTTGTGGCATACCAGAGATGGTGCAACATCTGATATTCGAATGTAATTGTTACCTTGACTATAGATCTGAACTGCAAGTGTTAACAAATATATATGATGAGTGTGACATATAAATTTCTTGAAAACAAGGATAACTACTGTGCTCTAGCAAAGTATGCTGACAAGGTTTTCAAGGGAAGGAAAAGGCTTATTGGAACTGACATATAGGTTTGTGGGTGACTTCATCTTGTGCCTTGAACTTCTCATTTTCTAGGTGTTTCTGAATTGTGCTAGAATTAATTAATTCTTCACTGAATTTGTACCTAATGAGTTATTTTCTTGGGTTTGTGTCATGGAATTTTTACATTGGACTTCAACTTTCTATTGTTCTTAACAGACTTGTCTTGAACAAACACCTGATTTTGTTTTGTTCGGACAAACTGCTGCTTTGAATATGTTATAAAATGTAAATATGTTATGTTTTTGATAGACTGTTGTTTTGAACATATTGTATAAATTGTAAATATTGATAATCATCTTCAGAGCTTTGTTAGCTTGGCTCTCTTTTAATGTGGTTGGATCTAGATTATTTTACTTTCCTGATGTTTTTGTGGATTAATTGTTAATAACATTTTGTGTGTGATTTTTGCCATGAGCTTAGTCATTTAATTTTTTTGAATTAAGGAATTAAGTTCTATATACTGTTTTAAGATAATCTGGAATTGTTCAGATTTATCTGACTGGGTGGTATATTGATGTAGTTTAGTTTAAACTTTGAGATCTTCTAATTTTAGATTGTGTTCTTTTTTTCCTAGTTTGATGAGACTACAGTTAATTTAATGTTTTAGAATAAGATTGATACTACATCATCCTTGTTGGATCCTCAATTAATTAGCTTAAGGTAACCCTATGTTTATTATAATCCGGTGTGTGACAACTCTTGGTGCTGCCAGTTTGATGGCTGTTTATCCCACTAGGAAATTGTGTTGGATAATATTGAGTGTCTCAAGAAGTTTGATACCAATGATTCTTGTGTCGCTACTGGTTAGGCAGTCTAACACATTTTGATGTATAGTTTATGAAAATTATGTTAATTGTTGTTGGATTGTGAATTAACTTTGATGATTCTCCACTAGTAACCTACTATAATTTTTACTAAACTATTTCTTCCTATTTCTAGGAAATGCCTTCCACTTTCACTTTCTGTCTCTTTTCCTCCCCTTCCATCCCATACTTATCTTAATTCATTTTTCCCTTCCTTAATTCTTGGTCTGCCATTTTGGCACTAGTAAGAGTCTCTTCTCTAGTTAGCAGACCCTGGCATGCCTCCACATGGCTAAGGATGGGAGTCAGGGGTGGGAGGAAACCAGGTGTTCTCTGCTCCCCTGGCTGCAAAGTCGGAAGGTGCCAACACTCAATACTCAACAGAACCCACACATACTACTGTATACACCAACACTTGCCAGCCTTGGCAAATGCCCTGTCAGATGCATCAGCAGCATATAGGAGAAACCCTGGAGACCACATATAATACAAGAATACTTTGGTGTCCGTTCTGTATATTATCACAAGGGTTTGCTGCGCTGTTAGTACATCTGTTTTGCAGATCTTGGAACCTCCACTGAATATCAAGCAGCATTGCCACTCGATCTAGAAGTTGTCAAAAGACGCCTCAAGAAACAAATCCCAACCAACATCTTAGGGATTACCAAACAGGAAAGAAAAAGAATACTGGCCTCACTGTACCAGCAATGGCAGAGTCGATGGGACCAGACACCCAAAAAGGGATTCTAGGAGCTCCCTGCTTCAGGGCTTTATGCCACATTTTTGCTAACAGGACATGGCTCCCTGAATGAAAAGTTATTTCAGCTGGGTCATACCTGTAGAGCTGATGAAGGTTGGGTCCATGTCATTTATGACTGCCCCAATTACCATCCTCACAGATGTAAACTTATGTCCAAGTTTGGACCAATATGCAGCGGAGGTGAGCAGCTACTCATCTCTGATGAAATTCATTACATGGCCTTCTTCGAATTTGCTTTAAAAGTTTTTGAGACCAGGAGAAGCGACCATGCAATGGCAACACACTGCTACACCCCTCATTACTTAGACATGGATGCCTACTGGACTGACATCTACTGACTATGACAAATGAGTGTGTTTCTCACTCAGAGAAAATGTTTTTGTTTATGATAGAAATTGCTTTTTTTTTTTTTTTTTTTAAATGTCATTTATTTTTGTAGTTGTAACAATCATTATACACGTTATTGTGCTAGGTAGTATCTTGTTTTTGTGGTTATTGCTGGCTCTACGAATGTATGTTAGTGGACAGACATTCCTATAACCACAGACGACATTATAGGAGTTTATCCTCACTAACAGAAGATATATATTGTGAACGATTACCATTCTGAACAACATAAATGTTGGACGTGATCACAGATGTAAGATGCACACTTGATACAGATGTAAGAAAAGAAAGGAAAAAACTGACTCAAGTAAATAATCCAAAGGTCTTTGAGATAACAGAAGAGGAGGGGAAAAAAGTATGAACTGGCACTCAGGAACAAGTTTGAGCTTCTACAGATCTTTCAGGACCAAGATATCGATGATGAATACCAACTTTCTGAAAGTGATAAAGCCCAAGAAACCTATAGGTAAAAAGAAATCCAAAGAAGAAAAAAAATTAGTCAAGAAACACTTATCATGATGAACAGAAGACAACAAATGAAGAGCCAGATAAAAACTGACAAGGACAAAATTGAGTATGCCGAGTTATGCAAAGCTTTAGAAAGAGACTAAGAGAAGACATAAGAAGATTTAACACAAGAAAAGTAGAACAAGCATTAAGAGAAAACAAAGGACTTAAATCAGCAGCCATGAGCAGTAATAGAGAAAGACAAATGATACTGAAACTGAAGAATAGCGATGGCATAATTCAAATAGCAGAAGACTTGCTCCTTATATAAAGAATTATATTAGGAGTGAGGGAATGATGCCAGCAGTGGGGAAGATGGTTTACAAATTTAACAACACATACGAAATACCCGATGTACTTCCTCATGAGGTAGAACATGCATTGAAGAATCAAAAAGCCCCAGGTGAAGATGGAGTTACTGTAAAGTTGTTAAAATTAGGAGGAAGAGACATGACACAGAAACTGGCAAGACTCTTCACAAAATACAGGCTTGACACCTAAGGCTTCACAAAATAAAGGTGTGAAGGCTAAGGAGCTTAATAATTCAATCATAATTTTGCTGCATAAGAAAGGAGTTAAATCAGAAATTAGAAATTAGCCCAATTAGCTTGTTGTCCCACATCTACAAGTTGTTCACAAGGGTCATTGCTAACAGATTAGAAAGAATACTTGATGAGAATCAACCCAAACAGCAAACTGATAATAGTAATAATAATAGTGGCATGTGATGCAAGAAAGCAAGTGTATGAGCTTATGTAGCATCTCCCAAAAAAAATTCACACAACCATTCCCTCTAAATGTTTGTCCAGTTCCTCCTTGAATTTATTTAAGCTATCAACTACCACAACGGCAGATGGAAGTTTGCTCCAACAATTAACCACCCGCTGGCTAAAGGCAAATTTCTGCATATCTATTCTACAAGTGCCTTTCCTCAATTTGAATTTATACCCCATTAGGTTCGTAATCTGAGCAAGTGGAAGAATCTCATCAGAATTCATGCTCAACCCATTCAAGGCCTTATACACCTCAGTCAGATCACCTCACAAGTGCCTAGTCTCCAGCCACTGCAATTTGCAGAACTTAAACTTCTCTTGGTAAGAGGATCCCTTCATTCCCCTCACCAATTTTGTTGCCCTTCTCTTTACACGATCAAACAAATCTATATCCTTCCTAAAATGAGGCCTCCAGACCTGTAGGCAGTACTCAAGGCATGGCCTGACCATTGCCTTATAAGCCGACCGGGCTAGCCGAGTGGGTAAAGTACCTGCCCGGCAACCCAAAGGTCGCGGGTTCGATTCCCGCCTCGGGCTTGGATCAAAGTACTGCAAAAACCTTGGGAGGTGCAATATGGCCACAGAAGCCGATGCGCCAACAACTACCAAATCAATCAACCATTGCCTTATAAAAAGGGATAATCACCTCCTTTTCCCTGCTAGCAAAATTCCTGTATATCATTTACAAAACCCCATGACCTGCTCTTTCAACCTGTCTACAATGCTCAGAAAACTTCATATCTGACTGCACAATTACTCTTAGGTCTTTTTAATTTTCTACCACCCTAATTCTAGTACCACACAGTTGATACGTTCCTCTGGGGTTACTTCTGCCCATATGGAATACTTTGCATTTGTTAATGTTAAACTTCAGTTGCCACTTCTCAGCCCATCTGCTCAAAATTTCTAGATCCTGTTGCAGTAGCACACTACCATTACTGTCATTAACAACCCTGCCAAACTTTGTATCATGTGCAGACTTCAACACTAAACCTGATATACCTTCATCAATATCATTGATAAATATACAAAACAACAATGGAGCCAACACCGAACAATGGGAAACTTTACTAATAACATTAGTCCACAAAGAGCAGCACCCATTGATTACCACCCTCCATCTTTTCCCACTCAAACATCCTTTTATCCATTGTAGCAACTTACCCTTAATACCATTCTGCTCCAATTTGTACAGTAGTCTACCATGGGCAACAGTGTCAAGGGCTTTCCTGAAATCCAAGTATATGATATCAAAAATATTTTTTGCATCCAGTTCCTTTGTAACCATATTATAGTATCCAATCAAATTTGTCAGACAAGACTTTCCCTTAAAAAAACCCATGCTGTGTCTGAATTATTGCTGTAGTTTTGTCTAGATGATCCTGCAGTGCATCTTTAACCAGTGACTCAATTCTTTTACCCGGAACAGAAGTTAAAACTAACTGGTCTGTAATTACTCGTGTTACCCTTCAATCCCCCTTTGTGAATTGGGGATACATTTGTACATCTCCAGTCTGTGGGGACCTCCCCTGAGTCCAAGGATGCTCTCATAATTATGGCTAAGAACAGACCTCCTTTTCCACTTCCTTTAATATAACTGGATAGATCCCATCCACCCCAGGTGCCTTTCTTATGTTTAACTTCAACAATTTCTCCTTCACTTTGCTCCCAATTATTACAAAATCATTAAGCACACCCTTCTACAATATGATAACCTTCTGGCATTTTCCTTCCTTAATAACTCCTCATGTGTGAATGTAGATGCAAAATACTCATTCAGTTTGTTTACTATCTGAGGAGGATCATCAACTGTCGAACCATCAATATCAAATGGACCAATCTGATTCATCCTTTTAGAGTTTATATAAGTAAAAAATCCTTGCTGTTTTTCTTAGCATCCTTTGTCAAAGATTTCTCATAATCTGCCTTCGCTTGTCTAATCTCCTTTGTGACTCGATTACAGACTAGCTTATATTGCCATAGGCTTCTGTGTTGCGTGATAATTTATATGCATCCCATGCATTTTTCTTCTCTGCCACGAGTCTCATTAGTACATTTGACAACCATTTAGGCCTAAACCTTGAACAAATTTCTTAATAGGTATGAAACGTCTAGTAGCTTCCACGATTAATTCCTTGAATGCTTCCCACTTAGAATTTGCTGTTAGTAACATAATCAGTTGGTCCCACTGTACAGAATTTAAAAACTGTCTGAGACCCCTGTAGTCACCTTTATGGAATCAAAATCCCTTTCCTTTACACCTGATGGTAATTATATCTTTAAGTAAATCCCACATCAGTACACTGTGATCACTGCCACCTAGTGATTCCTTTATCTGCAAATTCTTAATACATAAATGATCACTGCTCATAACCAGATCAAGCATATTACTCTGTATTTGCCTCTCGAACATGCTGCTGCAGAAAACAATCATCCAATAAAACCACAAAAATCATGCTATTGTGCGTGTGACCAACCCACAAGTTCCAGTCAATATCTGGGACGTTAAAATCCCCCATTATGTTAAAATTAGGAGGAAGAGATACGACACAGAAACTGGCAAGGCTCTACACAAAATAAAGGCATTGACGCCAAGGCTGCACAAAATTTTGTGAAGGATTTTAACTTCCCAGATATTGATTGGAATTTGTGGGTTGGTCACACCAGCAAGACCTTTGTTGATTTACTGGATGATTGTTTTCTACAGCAACAACACTTTACAGAGGCAACCAGAGAGAGTAATACTCTTGATCTGGTTATCAGCAGTGATTATTCATGCATTAAGAATTTTCAGATAAAGAACCACTAGGTGGTAGCGATCACAGTGTACTGATGTGGGATTTACGTAAAAGACGTAACTGCCATCAGGGGTAAAGGGAAGGGTTTTTGCTTTTGTACACTGTGACAGTTTTCAATTTGTGTACAGTGGGACAACAGCAAATTCTGAATGGGAAGCATGAAGGAAGTAATTGTGGCAGTTACTAAGCTTTTCATGCCTAAGAAATACTGTTGAAGAAGAACAGTATTTCAAGCAGAAAGAAATACTGTTCAAGGTTTAGGCCTAAATGGATGTCAGATGAACTAATGAGACTCGTGGCAGAGGAGAAAAATGCATAGGATTCATATAAATTATCAGACGACACGGAAGCCTGTGGTAGATATAAGCTAGTCTGAAATCAAGGCACAAAGGAGGTTAGGCGAGTGAAGGCAGATTATGAGAAATCTTTGCAAAAAAATGTTAAAAAAAACGGCAAAATTTTTTTTTAATTATAGATAAACTCTAAAAAGGAAGGGGATGAATTAGATTGGTCCACTTGATATCAATGGTTTGATTGTGGATGATCCTGCTGAGATAGCTGACAACCTGAATGAATATTTTGCATCTATATTCACACGAGGAGTTATTAAGGGAGGATATTGCTAGAAGTTTATCAAACTGTAACAAGGTGCTTAATGATTTTCTAATAACGAGAGCAAAGTGGAGGAGAAATTGTTGAAGTTAAACATAAGAAAGGCACCCAGGGTGGATGGAATCTATCCAGTTATATTGAAGGAACGGCAAAGGTAGTACGCAATCCCTTAGCCATTATTATGAGAGCATCCTTGCACTCAGGGGAAGTCCCCACAGACTGCAGATGTATTGCCAATTCACAAAGGGGGATCTAAGGGTGACAATTAATTACAGACAAGCTAGTTTAACTTCTGTTCTGGGGGAAATAATGGTGTGACTGGTTAAAGATGCATTGCACGATCGTCAAGACGTGGACTAATGTTATTAGTGGAGACCCCCCCAGGGTTTGGTGCTGGGCCCACTGGTGTGGCCCTGGGTGCCAAGTGTGCTGTGGTCAAGTGATTAAAGTGCGTTCATTAAAGCAATCTTTTGGAAGAGCTTTTGCTATATAGAGTTTCTTTTTTGTTGTGATTACAGTTTTTCTCATTTTATACTAGAGTAGTTCTTTGACACTACAGGAAGTAGGCAGAGGCCCAGAAAGGAAAGTCACCTTTCTGTTTCTTTTTCATATCTGTCACTAGCACAACTAACAGCTTCTTGATCACCTCGTGGTGCTGCTCCTGCCTCCCCGTGGTGGGGCCCGAAACCTGGAAGGGAAAGTTTTCCTTCCAGGGCTAAAAGGAGCAATCAGGGAAAATGAAAATTTCCCTCCTCTGAAGACAGGATTTTCTACATAGCAATTGTGACAATGAAAACTGCAATAGAATGAAAACAGATGTACCTTAAATGGAGTACCCATCTTTCCTTATACTGCATTTGCTAACGAATCAGTAATTAGGTACACTGTCTCCCTTCTATATACAAAAATGTTTAGAAAATGTAGCTGGATCACCAAAAATGGTACACAGACTGAAATCTGGTGACTTATTAATTAAAACCACGAACCACAAACATTCTGAGTCCCTCGTCAAACTAACATCATTTAGTGGAGTCCCCCACTGAAGTATCTCCTCATGCTACTCTTAATAACTCTAAAGGAGTCATATCCGAATAAGACCTATTGAATGTCAAAGAGGAGGAGATTGTTTAAGAACTCCAAGACCAGAAAGTTACTCAAGCAAGACGAATAATGTTAAAGAAGGATGGAGAATTTGTACCTACTCATAGCACTATTCTTACTTTTTCTACACCGAACCTATCTTCATCAGTAAAAACTGGATACTTAAACTGCTGCATGCATCCTTACATCCCCAATCGTATTCGATGATACAAGTGTCAGAAGTTTGGGCATTCCCAAACTGTCTGCCGAGAAAATTCAGTGTGTTCAAACTGCAGATCAAAGGAACATATTGATACCAATTGCAATGCGGAATCATTACGATGTCGAAACTGCAAAGGCAGTCATTCAGCATTTTCTAAATCCTGTGAGCAATGGAAGCTGGAGAAAAAAAAATCCTGAAATACAAAGTAGATAACAAAGTCACCTACCCCGAAGCGAGAAAACATCTACAAAACATACCTAAACGTACGTATGCTGAAGCATCCAAAAGATACCAAACAGTTTCAACTCAGACGGATACAAAAGTTCCACCAGAAGTGTCAATTTCTGGCTGGGCTCGATCACTCTTATCATCTGAATCACATTCCACAAAACAAACTGTCAATAGGACTAATAATACACCAATCTCAATACCACCTACTACTCAAGCTCCAGTTATTCCAGGTCAAATAGAAAACTCAGATTATGCTAGGAAGAAATCATCTGATACCATATTTATGGTATCAGATGATTTCTTCTGAGAATAATTGCAGAGAATAATAATTATGATGAACCCATTCTAGATCCACAGGGTGTCAAAAATATTGGTACAAACGTTTAGGGGAGGTTGGTAACATCTAATGGAATGTGAATCGCATAGAACCCATAACCGGAAATGTCACGAGAAAGTAGTAGCAGAGGCACAAGACAGTAATTAGTGGCAAACATTTATTTGATATAATATTAACAATGGAGTACGAGATAGATGCATTTCATGATGTTACAACAGATGCTCGAAGGTTCCACCATGAGACGCGATGCATGCGTGGCACTGATGCAGCATGGATTGGTGGACACGGTCGAACACACCTGGAGTTTCTCTGACAGTAGCAGCAGCACAGATGAGTCTCGCCATGAGATCCATTTCTGTCTCCACAGGTGATTCATACACAATAGATTTGAGGGCCCCCCGCAGAAAGAAATCAAGGCTCGATAAATCAGGTGAGCGTTGGGGGCCAGGCAACGGGTCCACCCCGGCCAATCCATCGACGCCCCAAAACGCCTGTTCAAATGGTCACAAACACACCTTCCATAATGGGCAGGCACCCCGTCATGTTGAAACCAAATGTTGCGTCTCACATTTGCTGGAACCTCGTCAAGTAACCCTGGTAGAATTTTTTCAAGAAAGATCCGATATTTAGCGGAGTTCGTGCGGGATGGTAACAGGTATGGGCCGACTAAGCAGCCACTGACCATACCTGCCCACACATTTATTGCGAAGTGATGTTGTGCCGCATGGGGGGCGCACACCGTGTGGGTTGTCGTGAGCCCACACATGAGCATTGTGCTGATTGAATAAGTCTTCCCGAGTGAAATAAGTCTCATCCTTGACCAAAACATAGGCTGAAAAATTCAAGTCTTGAACACTTTCTTGGAGAAACCACTGCGCAAAAGCTACATGTACAGGATGATCTTGGGGGGGGGGGAATAGTAACTGAACCCTTTGGGGGATGAAAGGGGAGCAAGGAATGCCGGACACGCTGTACACTGCAACGAGACACTTCTAAGGCAGAGGCAACGGCACGTGTGCTGGTAGTAGGATTATTCTGGACGGCATTCAACACACTTTCTTCCGTGGCAGATTCTCGTTGAATGTGGTCTGCCCGCACTACTCCTGTTACCTCTAAGTGACCCATAATCGCACAAATTTTGATGCACACCTGCAAACAAATGGTGGTCCAGCACATGTATGTCTGGGAAGCGTTCTCCATAAGTTCGTTGAGCGGCTCGTCCATTTCCCTCTGCTAATCCATACACTAGGTGCATGTCTGCCAGCCCACAGTTCATATCTTGATGCATGCGCTTTGTGCGGCAACTACAGCTTGAATGAGTAAACCAGAAATTTTCCTTCTCGCGAACTGATGAACAGCACCGTGTACCGACTTACGGTGACAATTCCTGTTATGGGTTCCTGTGCGATTCACATTCCTTTAGATGTTACCTACCTCCCCTAAACGTTTGTACCAATGTTTTTGAGACACCCTGTATATGCTGAAGACGACATGGGTACACGTCCATTCTTCCCAAAAAAGGAAAAAAATAAGAATTGACTGTCAAAAACAGACCATATCTAAAAAACAGACAGATTTGACTGCTAACTCTAAACCTACACAATGAACAACATAATCCAGTGGAATTGCAGAGGGTTTCATAGCAACATAGATGACATATACGAGTTAATCGATCGTTATCATCCTCTGGGTATCTGCCTGCAAGGTACAAATTTAACACTTCAAGTGATAGATGACTCTTGGTGGTAGATGACTCATCTACCGGTGCAATACTCAACCAGTGCAACTCATCTACAGGCAGGCCGCTAATTAGTACACTGGACTGAACCTATTGGTAACTCTCTAGGAGGCTTCCAGATCAGCTAGTGTATAATCTTGCTACCTCTACTCTGCCAGATAGTGACTGGAGGGAGTCTGAGTAGTGTGTATGTGGGGAGCATTGTCGAGGCCATATTATGTCAAGGATCTGGGTATATTCTTACCAAGTGTACGCCCTATCCAAAAATTTCAGTACTTCGTACAGCATGTCCCACCCACTTTTTCTTACTATTGATTATACCATGAATTGTCACACTAATAGATTCTAATTCTTTTTGTACCTAAAACGAATTCAAATGTATATTGATTGATATTGATATTTATTTTTTTATCAATCAATAGACATTTGAATTCGTTTTAGCTACAACATAAAACGATTTCAAATGTATAATCAATTTTAGCTGCTCCCAGAGCAGTCATCACATACTACTTCACTACCTTTGGTAGGTGCAATATGGCCAAAGTAGCCCTTGTGCCAGAAACTCCCATAACAACAACAAAAATCACTGTTGTTTTGTATATTTATCAGTGATATTGATGAAGGTATATCAGGCTTAATGTCAAAGTTTGCAGATGATACAAAAGCTGACAGGGTTGTTAATGACAGTAATGGCAGTGTGCTACTGCAATACGATCTAGAAAAGTTGGGCAGGTGGGCTGAGAAGTGGCAACTGATGTTTAACTTTGACAAATGCAAAGTACTGCATATGGGTAGAAGTAACCCCAGAGTAACGTACCAACTGTGTGGTACTACATTTAGGGTGGTAGAAAATGAAAAAAGACCTGGGAGTAATTGTGCAGTCAGATATAAAGTTTTGTGAGCAGTGCAGACAGGCTGCCAGATCAGGTCACGGGGTATTGTCAATGATATACAGGAATTTTGCTAGCAGGGATAAGGAGGTAATTGTCCTCATGTTTAAGGCACTGGTCAGGCCTCACCTCGAGTACTGCATACAGGTCTGGAGGCCTCATTTTAGGAAGGACGTAGAGCTGCTTGAACGAGTACAGACAAGGGCAATGAGATTTGTGAGTGGAACAAAGGGTTGCTGTTACCAAGAAAGGCTACAGTTCTGTTAATTGCAGCATCTGGAGACTAGGCACCTATGAGGTGATCTGATTGAGGTGTATAATTCCTTGAATGGGTTGAGCAGGCTCAGTTTTGATGGGATTCTTCCTTTTGCTCAGATTATGAACCTGAGGGGCATTTAGAGTTATAGAATAGATGTGTGGAAATTTGCCTTTAGCCAGCAAGTTGTTGATTGCTGGAACAAACTTCAGTCTGTCATTGTGGAAATTGATTGCTTAAATAAGTTCAAGGAGGAACTGGACAAATGTTCAGAGTTAATGGATGTTTGAAATGTTTTTTTTTTTTTTTTTTTTTTGTCTGATGCTACATAAGCTTGCTTTCTTACATCATATGCCTCTGGTAATGCTAATTAAATAACAATGCTAATGTGTACTGACGGGTATGCAAATGTGTGCATGTATGCCCTTATGTCCTATGCTGGGTGGGAAATGAGTCCATTTAACCTGTGGCGGGGGAGTATCAGACACAGATTTTAAACTGTATGTATTATTCTATTCAGGGTACCGCAATGGAGTTAAAGTGTGTGAAAATTTGGGAATGCACAGGACTGTCTCATAAGTGTTATTTGTTGTTCCCTGAATATTTTTATATACAGTTGGACCTCTGTATAATGAAATTGATTTTCCCTTGAAAAAATTTGTTATACAGAAATTTCCTTATAAAGAAATATGATCTTTTCAACAATGAAAAATACTGTAAATTCAGAAATAAAGTAAAAGATGGGAAATAAATCAGGAATAAGTGGGAATGGTTACATTTTCTAAAATTTTTAAACAATTTATTAATACACACATATTAATGACTACTTACATGATGCGCAAAATATGTTAGTACACTTTTGAGAATTATGTCTTAATTTGTCTAAACTTGAACCATTGAAATATATTTTCTGTTACATTTTCTTCCCACCAGAGGCCTGGATGCAGAGTTTCAAATGCTGCCAACATTTCTTGTTTGAAATGCCTTCATTTTCATTGAACTCATCGTTGATATATTCACTAGTTCTTTAAATATGCTCCAAAATGTTGGTATCACTTGGATATTCAGCTACTATGACATCGTTATCAACTTCTAAAAATTCATCAGGAACAATTTCTCCTCTGATCAGACCTTGCTTGGAACTCTTCCCAAGATTGCTCAATGTCTTGTAGTAGTTCATTCTTCTCATCTGTGTTAATTAGCATTTTAGCAAAACTTGCTTTTACAAAACAATTCTTAATCGTTGTTTCCGTTTCATCTTGCTCCACACTTTTGCAAACTCTGATATGCATATACACAAATCTCTAACAGAATCTCTATGTTGGTTGGTTTCTATTCTCAGTATAATTTTTTTTCAGTGTGAATCTTCGGTAATGCATTTTCAAATTCTTGATAATGCCTTGGTCCATTGGCTGCAGTCATGGCTGGATTTAAACTTGTCGTGGCCCTAAGCTGTAACATGTATGAGGCCCTTCTCCCTTACCATTCACCTGTCACAATATTAAAAAAGGATTTTTTAAGATGGAACGAGGCACCTTGGAACTCGAGGCCCTAAGCTGTAGTTTGTTTAGCTATATGTAAATTTGGCACTGGCTGCAGAAGGAAGAAAACAAGCTTCACACTATTAAGGTTTGAAATTGCCTTGTGAAGGTGGGCAGGGCAGTGGTCGACAGTCAACGCAATTTTTCTGTTTTCTTTTGTTATCTTTCTATTGAAATTTAAAATCCATTGCTCAAAAATTTCACTTGTCATTCAAGATTTTTTGTTGTAGTTGTAGTCCAACTCTTAACGACTTTACTCCTTTGAAACATAGGGGTTGTTTACTTTTGCCTATTACCAAAAGCTTCAGTTTGTTGTGCATCGCATCTGACATTACCTTCAGAAACCAAGGAACAGAACTAGGGATCAACATCGTGTTTTGTGTAAAGCTAGGGAAAAGTCCCAGCTTATTGGGATGATGTCTGTCCTGAGCATAAACATTTTATTTAAGCATTTTAAAGAGGACAGGAAGGATGTAGCAGATGATCCTCAAAGTGGACAGACCAAAAACAATCTGCAGCCTTGAATTGGTGGACAAAGTGCATAGGTTACTAGCATGTGACTGCTGATTAATGCTGAAAATGCTAGCAAGTGAGTTACATGTGCATAAGGAATTGATTTGGTCCATAATTACCACACATTTGAGAAAAGGAAAACTTTGCACAAAGTTTGTTCTACACTATATGGGCGATGTGGATAAACTTAGAAGAGCAGATGCTTGCAAAGATTTTGTTCAAACAGGTGACAGTGAACTTAACCTGCACTTGGCTCTGGCAGATTTTTTCCTGTTTTCTAAGTTGAAATTGAGATTGAAAGGATCTGATTTGATATTGTTTATGACATTCAGAAGAATGTAGCAGCAGAATTTAATACCATCACAGCAGATGAGTTTTCCAAGTCTTTGAAACTTGTGTGAACGTTGTAACAAATGTATTCAGTCCCTGGGGGACTGTTTTGAGGGAGGCAATTAAGTAAATATTTTTGTAATCCATATTTTGCCTTATATGAATTGTCATTATTTCTTTGTTGCCCTGTCTATTCCTTCTCTCATTTTTGTTTCCCTTGTGTTCATCATACTAGAACTAGCCATTACATTGTTGAAATGTGTCAGTTGGATGGTTCAAAAACCCACAGTACAACAAGAATTTCAAATAAAAAATTTGTTTTTTTGTTTATATTTATATATCTTGGTGGGGGGGGGGCTAATTCTGAATACTTGATGCCTTTCGATGAAGTGTGTTTATTCCAGGCATAGTTGCTACTGTAATTTCACGAGTATCTGATCTTGTTGGTTTCTTTTGTTTTTATAATTTTGTTTTTATTTATTTAATAATAGTCAGGATGTAAGTAGTAGCACCTCACATGCTTAACTTTGCAGCTGGCAGCAGTTATCATATGTTTAAATGTGGTAATTTGAATAAACACGTAAAAAATGAAAGCAAATCAGATACAGTACACAGATTTAATTTATTTTATTTTTTTATTTAAGGCACATGTTGCACAGATGCAAGGTCAGCAGCAGCAGTTTCAAAGGCTAAAAGTTGAAGATGCATTGTCCTACTTGGATCAAGTAAAAATTCAATTTGGCAATCAACCACAAGTTTATAATGATTTTTTGGATATCATGAAGGAATTCAAGTCTCAGAGGTGTGTGTTCTTTAGTTGATAAATTTCTTTTGTTTTAAATGGTAGCGGTAATACCTATTGCCATTTATATACACTGAATTGCAAAACAAAAGTTTTTAGAAAAGTCCACTTAAAATTTTTGTTTTAATGTTTGACCCTGGGGAAACAATGCTTCAATGCTTTCTCTGGCTGCACATACTTGAATGCTAATCCTAGCCTACGACCATAGTGGTCGACATGAAAGTATACATGGAAAATTTTGTAACAGAGAAAATACAAGTAATGTGTGTTACAAGCCTTTCTTATATTAATGAAATCCTGTTATTTATTTTTTATTTATTTGTGCATGCTGTAGACTATCTGAGAAACAAAGGTTAATGAAATTAAGAGCAGTTTTGTTGCTTATGATGATAAATAAAAGCATTATTATCCTTACTGGAAAATGTTCTTATATTGACAAGGGAAAATTTTGTTTCAAGTGCATTCTTTTCCTTATGTGACCTCCTCATCCCTTTGGAAGATTTTCAGAATGCAGCCTTGATACGAGCAGAAAAGTTGAATGCTCTTTATTGCGATAGGGAGCTCTCTAAAATGATGAAACAAAAAGCGACATGTGACATTTTCTTCAAGCTGCAAGAACTGCTGATGGTTCATTTTGGTCTCAAAACCTTAGACATCAACTTTCACAAGTAAATCAATCATTTTGTATAATTTTACTTTCTTGCTCTGTGTTTGTTTTAATTTGTTACTTTTCATTATAATAAATAAGTGCATGCATACATATAGGTGCCTCCGTAGCCATGTGGGCAGGAACAGCAGTGCATAGCACACTTCTTGATTAGACCGGGATTCGAGCCCGTGACCACCAAATACGAAGGATGCGGAAAGGTCAGGGAATGACCACCGCATATCCCCCGAGCAATATGGCCTTAGTTGCTAATGCTCCCAAAAACTGTCAGTCTACTGGAAAAGCTCTATACCCCCATCTGTGGAGGAAGTTTGAACTAAAACATACCACTTCCATTTATTTTCATATTCGTTTAACATGACAGCATCAGTCTTAGAAACTTTACTGCCATGCCTCACATGTATCTAAGACTGATTCTGTCATGTTAAACGAATATGAAAATAAATGGAAGTGGTATGTTTTAGTTCAAACTTCCTCCACAGATGGGGGTATAGAGCTTTTCCAGTAGACTGACAGGTTGCAAGTAACACTAGTTTTGTTAGTAACATTAACATTCCATGTCACAAATTTGCAGTGGAGATATGAACAAATATGAAATTTTGCTTTAGACTGGGAAAATCTGCAACAGAAACTTAAGACATGTTAAAAACTGTTTATGGTAATGAAACTTAAGGTGTACTAATGTGTTTGAATGATATGAGCAGTTGAAAGATGGATGTGAGGATGTTTGTAATAATTACAAAAGTTTGGAAAAGTTGTGTCAAGAAATCATTGACCCTGTCAGCATCTGATAACTTAGACATCAGATGTTGTCATCTGACAAGTTGAATATGAATAAGGAAATTATTCATCAAATTCTTCATGAAGATGTAGAGAAAAGGAAGATCTGTGCAAAATTTGTGCTGCATAGCCTCATAGAGAGTGTCATCATGCAAAGACTTCACAAAGTCTTTGCTTCCATATTCCATAAAGTGGTAGCCACAATCTTCCCAATGGAGGGCTGAGACCTGAATTGTTTTGAGGGGATGCTAACCCATTGCATGGATTTTTGTTTTGTTTTCAGATTTCAGTGATTAATTCATTTCCGTTACAATTCTTGAAAGAAATGTTTGTGGATCTGCACATCATAAATGTGTAAATTTTCCTCACAAATTTCAGTCCTGCGCTGTTTTTGAAGATGTGTGCATTTTTGTTACCCAATGAGAATGTGCATTTGACATGGTGAGGTGTTCATAAAGATGATCAGTACCAAACTCTCAGAAATATTATATAATATATATTTCTGAGTATTTGTGATACGTTCGAATCACAAATTGCATGCATTCGAAAATTGTAGTGTATGAGAGTGTTTGTGGATCTGTGCATCATATGCATGTAAATTTTCTTCACAAATTTCAGCCATGCACTGTTTTTGTGAAGAAGTGTGAATTTTTGGCACCCAATGAGAATGCACCTTTGACATGGCAAGTGTTCATAAAGACGGTAAGTACCAACCTCTCAGAAATATTGCATAATATATTGCTGAGTATTTGTGATACACCATGCATTCGAAAATGTAGTGTATGAGAAGTTCATCTTTAAACGACTATGTTTGTAATAAATGCTGAACAACCATCCCTAGGAAGAGGTTTTATGTGTACCATGAGACCCATCATAAAAGTCATTTTACAGTGATTTGACTGGGGATGCCTCTATTCTGAGTGGCGCCTCCGTAGCCAGGTTGGAAGGAGTAGCAGTGCGTAACACACACTTCTTGATTAGACCGGGGTTCAAGCCCGTCACCACCAAATACAGAGGATGCGGAAAGTTCAGGGAATGACCACCGCATATCCCGGAGCAATATGGCCTTAGTTGCTAATGCTCCTAAAAACCAAACAACAAACAAACAAACAAACAAACAAACAACAATCTATTCTGAGTCGATAGAAGATGCCACTATGGCCTTGTCCAAATAATTGAAGTTAATTGCACTCCGTGGTGCATCCAAGAAAGTTAGGATTTGTATCAAGTCGAATCGGTGTTTTAATAAGGAAACCAAGTTGGCCTTCATCAGGAAGCAGAAGGCCTACTGTAAATGGCAGAAATCTCAACTTACTCAGACCTCACTATATTCAAGAAAGAAAGAGCTTACTTCTTAATAAAGAAAAGACAAGTCCTAAACCAAGCTGTTCTTGATAGGTTGAAGAGGGGTAGAAGGATTCTATCACACCAGACAAACCATCATATCATTGATCAAAAGCTTGTCCAGGAATGGGTACAGTGCAACCTCCTGCAAGCAAATTTTTCATATCCAGATTCCTCTCCCGCACAAGAGGACTGGTTATCTAGGGCACAGATGAATGATATAGAAATACCTAGGGAGACCCTGATTGATATCAACAAATTACCTAACAAAGCTACTGTAGGACCAGACAGTTTCCCATTTTTCTTATTAGAAAAAGTATGCAGCATGTACATTGTTGACCTTCTACTACACATCTTCAGACAAACCTTACAATCCAGAAGAGTTCCATCAATTTGGAGATCTTACCATGTCAAGTCCATTCCAAATATTAGGAAACCTAAATCTCCAAAAGATCTGCGACCAATTTCTATCAGTTGCTCTTTACTTAAAATCTTCGAAAAAGTGATTCAGCCAGCAATTGCTCAGCACTGCTTTGGTCACAGGCCCGAGTACCTTCATACCGTTCTGCACAAGCGATCAACAACTACAAATCTTCTACATACCCTCTTCAGAATCCAACAGGCCATCAATAACAAATCCCAGATTGACATCATCTTCCTGGACATTAAATTGCCATATGACAGAATTTACTTACCAGCTCTCTTTACTATTCTGAAGCATTACTTTGGTCTGGCAGATACCGTGCTACAAATCTTGAAGTCCATCCTACTTCTCAGACAACCTGTTACTGTCAACGATTTCCAGGTAACTTTTGACGTCACAAGAGGCATCCCGCAAGGGAGTGTGCTTTCAACAATCCTCTTCACAGCAGTTTTGGAACCTTTCCTTGCATGTAATTCTAAAAACTTCGTCTCTTATGTCGATGATCTGAAGTTCTTTGAGTTCAAACCATCCTGATCAGATCCTTGATATTAACCAACAGGCCTCTACACAGATAATGAAACTGGAAAACTATCTAGCATCTCCATCAGTTGCTCTTTACTTAAAATCTTCGAAAAAGTGATTTTGCCAGCAATTGCCCAGCACTGCTTTGGTCACAGGCCCGAGTACCTTCATACCGTTCTGCACAAGCGATCAACAACTACAAATCTTCTAGATACCCTCTTCAGAATCCAACAGGCCATCAATAACAAATCCCAGATTGACATCATCTTCCTGGACATTAAATTGCCATACGACAGAATTTACTTACCATCTCTGTTTACTATTCTGAAGCATTACTTCAGTCTGGCAGATACCTTGCTACAAATCTTGAAGTCCATCCTACTTCTCAGACAACCTGTTACTGTCAACGATTTCCAGGTAACTTTTGACGTCGCAAGAGGCATCCCGCAAGGGAGTGTGCTTTCAACAATCCTCTTCACAGCAGTTTTGGAACCTTTCCTTGCATGTAATTCTAACTTCGTCTCTTATGCCGATGATCTGAAGTTCTTTGTGAGTTCAAACCATCCTGATCAGATCCTTGATATTAACCAACAGGCCTCTACACAGATAATGAAACTGAAAAACTATCTCGCCATAATTGGGTTGCATCTGAACCCTTCCAAATCTGCTCAACTACCGATAACCAAAAAAAGATTTAAAAATGATGGTCAAATCTTCATTGGCAGGGAAAGGGTGCAAAGGGTAACTTCCCACACAGACCTAGGCCTCACCTGGGATGTTGGACTCGCCTTCCAGCCTCACTTTGTCAGGATGAGACAGAAGATGTACGCGGCACTTTGGGCAGTGCGTCAGGAGCTCATTGGTGCGCATCAGCCAGCGCTGCTTTGTCGGTACATCCTGAGGTGCATTACCCCTATCCCTCTCTACGCATCTGAAATTTGGTCATCTGCTCCTGCCTCCCACCGAAAAAAGTACCTCAGTCTGGAATATTGGTTGCTCAGATGAATGAACAGGGTGGTGGGTCACCCTTTTACTACCTCTATATCCATCCTCCAAGCTAATCTAGGGACGACCTCCTGGAGACTTCACAATACAACAAGAAATGTACTCATGTTAGCTCGGCTTATCACAGGCCGAATTGATGCTCCATCTGTATCCCTGTTAATCTCTGGCCCAAAGAAGACAAGAGGTGAATGCTGAGACTCCTGCCACTCTCTCTGGTTTACACTTACAAACATTGATTCCCTTAGGGGCATGTTTCCGGCCAACTGCCTCCAAATCTACAACAATAAACTGGGCATCAACCCTGATAATTTTAAGACAGTCATATAAGTTCTGTGAGGACAAGCTCTACAGAAAGGAATGCCTCAAGAACTGAACCTGTGACGATCACCTACACCTGGTCTTTTTGCCTGCTGCATCCCTCCCCATGTCTATTGCTATAAACTTTGTGTCTATTTCAAGCATATGTAACTTCAATTATGTAAATATCTCAGGTCGAGCACACATGTACTCTTATACATTGTAATGTGGTTACTTGCACCTCAGTATGTAAATCTCTCACTCTCCTGGCACACTGCCATCCCGGGGTGACCCACAGTCTATTGTGGTTAATAAATGGATAATAATAAAAAAAGTTGAATTCAATATTCTGAAATACAAAGATGATGTAGTATTCAGAACTGATCATAAAATTAGGGAAATTATTCTCTGTTAGTATAGATATCCCACATGATAATGAAAACATTCTGTCAAAGCATAGTATAGTGTACAATGTAGAATGCATTGGTTGTATCTCTTCGTATTAGGGATTTACCAGAACTAGATATCAAAAAATTCCATTAATGTGAGATGGCTGGTTGCTTCAAAATTGACTCATTTTCATTACATATAATTTATTTGATCTGTTTTGATCAAATTGCAGTATTAATTATCAACCAAATCTCTTGTAAATTGATTTCTGAAATGTTGCCTATAAGGATTGATGAAAGCTCCCTTAATATCTATTAGTGTTTGTCATCTTAGACATTTGAACCTTTACTAACATGCGCAAACACGATACCTTGATTACATTCTGGTGCAAAATAAACTTATCCATGAATGGATAAATGCATCCGACTTGGAATCCTCCTCATAGAGTATTTTTTTAATGGTATATATGCATTTAAGGCTTCTGTAATTAATACAGACTTGCTAAAGCATACTGCCTCCCCACCCGCCACTTCCATTTTTGCAGCAGCATCTCAGTTTGGCAATTTTGTTGCCCTTGTTAAGTGTTGTGTTCCACTGGAACTTCAGACATTCCAGATGAAGCTTGTAAACAGTCCTTACAGTTGTGAGTATGTTAATGACATATTGTGCAATTGGGAATAACCCATAGCCAGAATAAGGCTTATTAGTGCAACTATTAATCATTGACCCTGACCTTCATTTGCCCTCATTGCAAATGCCTGTTGATTACTGAAAATGCATATTTGTGTCACAATTACCCTTAAAAATGTGTGGTGCAATGAGGTTTAAAATGCAAAAAGGACATCTTTAAAGTCTTTGCACAGTTTTGGAGATGTTGTTTAACATGTAATTTCTAATACGCCTGGCTGTAACTCAAGCTGCTATGTCCAAAATGAGCAGTCTGCTTTTAAAGAATTGTCTGTTAAGGGTGGTTTCAATGCAAAGAAAGAAGTTTGAATGTTCATAAACCAATTTATATAACCATTACACATATGCTCATAGAATAGAATAGTTGTGAAATTGAATCACTATTTCAAAAGTGTTATTGTGCATTGCTTAACTTTCATTGGTACGTTACATATTTGCAACCCTGTTTGCTGCTTATATTTTTAAATCTATGTGCAACAAACTTTAAGACAATCAAATGTTTCCATAATAATTATACTAAAGGTATATATGTTTAAATTTCAGTATCGACACACCAGGAGTTATTCAGAGGGTGTCCAATTTGTTTAGAGGTCATCCAGACCTTATAGTTGGCTTTAATACCTTTTTACCACCAGGATACAGAATTGAAGTACAGTCAAATGAACAAGTACAAGTCAGTATGCCTGGACCAAATGCTGGTTCAAGTGCATCATCTGCAGTGGCAGCTGCAGCAGCAGCAGCCTCAATTACAATCCATACTGCCAATCACAGTTCTAATACACATGCTACCCAAGGAAGCCAGTCAAATCATAGTAGTCATACCAGTACTCCCCATCCTCCTAGTTCGGGAAGTAAGGTTGGTAATACTTTATAATATTATATTACGTTTCATGCTATGTATACTTGAAATTATTAAAGGCACTGTTGTCTCAGACAAGTCTATTTTCCAAGTGAGTTTAGATTATTTAATGTAATTTTGTTTAATTGTAATGATATGCATTAAAATGCTTATTTACATTGGGATAGATTATTTCACTGTTTTTCTAATACAGTGAAACTTGCTGAATTCCGGGGGGGAGGGGGGTCTGTGTCCAAGAAGGAAGCTATGTTGTGGGAATCCATGTTGAGAGGAAGTTATGCAACTGAGTAAAATTTGGATCTGTTCCAAAATAGGGAAAATATATACAGTATCATTTTTACCCTTTGTACATGTGATTACTTTTACTTTTATAATTGCGAACAGTTTTTTTTTTTTTTTTCAATAGTAGTACTCAAATTAGTAATACATCATTTGCCACATAGCATTGGCCTTGAAGCCATTGTTAGGTAATACTGCTCGTGTTTAGCATACAGACATAGCACAAACCAACCATGTGATCTTAGCAGATTAAGTGCTATACATTATATCTTGGGTTTTGTTTTAATCTATCTTGGTCAGTAGCAGTGTCACATTCCAACATTATGTGATTGTGATCTTGCATATTTGTCAGGTTTCTCTAAAATGTATTAGATTAATTAAGTTTTAATTATATTCTTTTGAAAAAATATTCAGGATGGGCAGCAGTTCATATATGAACTTCAATTTATTTATTGCTTTTTTGAGTACTGATTTTTTAAAATGTCAGGTATAAGATAAATATTCTGTTTATACTCCAGCATGACCACATAGGTTAGAGGAGTTTATGACTAATCATTTTGACAAGAATAAAATCATTGTCTATATTTAAGTCATATGGGCCAGCATGGCTCTCAAATGTATGTACTACTGCATTTCTGCATAGACTACTCCTTAAGGCTCAGATAACTCTCTTTGAACCCTCAAGCACAATCATAGGTCAGAAGAGATGCCAGAATTCTTCCATCTCACATGTGAAGAATGTGTTCTTTATTTTTCTTTGAAGCTTCTCTATCAACATGTTGCCCTCCAATTCATTGATTATTGAAACTTGGTTGGTAGTTTTGAAAAATGAGGCTTCATTTGTGTGGTATGACTTCTGAATGTAAAAAGTAGTGCTTGGTAAGAAAGCAAGAAGTTAATAAAATGAGTCTATGTTTTCTGCACACAGTTTTGATAAATTAATTTTAGTTTAGTGGAACATGAAGGCATGCATATATATCACTTGGCATTTTATCAAATGTAAAATCACAAGACCTATTTCAGTTAGTTAATGTTTCAAAACCTCTTGTTTTGTTATGCAGGTAACAAATGAAATAGTAAAGTCCATATGCAGCCTCCTTTTAGACAATTGTGTAACTACTTGTACAGAATTGTCTAAAATTCTCAATTTCCTGATTGAGGGTGGATTATTGGCACATTCCTAGTGTTTTGTTGATGAATGATTTTATGATACTCAATTTTATTGAATGGGGATGTGAAAAATGAAATTTGAAGATGGCTTCAGTATACGCACACCTGTATACTTTAGTGGTAATATTGTTGGTCTGGTCTTTTCAGTAGAATATCCAGGAAAAGTAGTTTTATTTTTATTTTTTAATTACCTGTGGTTGGAAGTCACACAAACAGGTTCCCTTGCCAATTTGTTGTCATGATGATGAAATACAAAGTGGGGGCTGAATACATTGATTCATTGAAATTCATTTCAAACATAAAGGATTAATTTTTGATTTAGAAAATGCTTAAGTGATATGTGCATGCCTTGTACGAAGTTGACAGCTGCGCGCGTAGCACAGTGGTATTGTCACCGTCCTCCCCACACCGGGTGGAACTAATAAATTAATTTACCAAAATTATATGCATAAGAATTACGTAATGTAATTATTCCATTTAGAGTTGGAATGTAATTATTCCATTTACATAGCATTTTATAAGCATGAAGTATCAATTTCAAGAAGTGAAAGAAATTATTTAATTTTTTATATTATATTAAAGATTGTATTTATATTACTGTTCCACACTGCCAACATTTTACTGTTGGTATTCGTGGTGAGCAGACGTACCTTGGCGGTGCTCTACATAGTGATTACAGAGAACTACAGATTAGAGGGGATTGGTGGAGTAGAGTAGGATTACGGAGGTTCGAATATTGATTTTAAATAATTTATTTAGTATATTGTAAAGTTTAGTTCGATATAAGTTTTTTTTCCCTGTAATAGTTTGATTTTTATAATATACATATAATTTTTTTTTTCAAGGTAGATAATTTGTTCAAGGTAGATTTTATCCTTTATTAATTGTTAATAAAGAATAAAATCCATCATTAATTGTTGCTCCCGGCAGGGTATGGCTGCCGGGAGCAACAATTAATGATGTTACCAACAGATAGTGAGATTTTAGGGACTAATTACAGGAACTCCCCAACTTAAATAAGGGTTGCGTTCCACTGAATGCTATGTAAACTAGATTTTACATAAGTTGGAATTTCCCCCATGCTTGTGCAGCACTCACAGCTGTGCTCGCTGAATTGATTGAATCAAAAAAACTGTTGATTCAAAAATTGAAAAAATTTCAAAAAAATTGAATAAATACAATAAATAATTCTATTTTCTTGTTCACCGATCGAAACGATCGGTGAACAAGAAAATAGAATTATTTATTGTATTTATTCAATTTTTTATCTCATGCACAGGAAAAATTACAAAAGCGTGCAATTTAAAAAAATTTCAAAATTATAAAATTACAAAAAAAGAGAGGAGATAGGCATAACATCAGTAAGTTTTACCTTTTGAGCATCATTGCCAGAATCGACGCCTTCAGCTGATAAGTACTGCGCTATGCAGGTTGAGGGCGGTGGAGATTTAGAAGGGGTCGACTGGTCAACCGTACAAAAGAACATATTAATGGATGACTGGACAGTGGCTTGTTTCTTTTGATTGTAGATTTCTTTGTAGCAAGCAAGCATATTATTCACCCCTCTGTTAACTTTTAAGAATCATTCGCTGTCAAGATCCATCTTCTAAAAACTGCCATTGCCGATGCAATTTCACGAAATGGCATTGCCATCTCTCTCTGGTGATGAAGCGTCTCGGCTCCTCTTTTGGTTCATCTTGAGCTTCGTCAGCATTTTCTTCTGTCACTATCACTGCCTGCAAGTCAGTAAGTTCTTCGTTAGATAATTCCTTCTCCTCTTTCTCTATTAACACTTCCACGTTTTTAGCATCAACTTACAACTGAAGTAGTTCTGCAATCTTTACAATCTTATCTGTAACCTCTTCATATGATTCGTCTTTTTCAAATCTTTCGAAGTCTTTTACATGCTGTGGCCATATTTTCTGCCCAGGCCTTATTAATGTTTAAGATGTGCGTGGTAAATATTGTAAGATTTCCAAAAGTCTCTTAATGTAAAATTTTTCTCATTGTCTACTGCAGACAATGCCTGAGCAAATGTTCTGCGTAAATAGTACCCTTTTAAATTTGAAATAACACCTTGATACATAGGTTGGATGCTGCCTCCGTAGCCAAGTGAGCAGGAGCAGCAGTGCGTAGCACATGCTTCTTGATTAGACCGGGGTTCGAGCCTGTGACCACCAAATATGGAGGATGCGGAAAGGTCAGGGAATGACCACAGCACATCCCGGAGCAATGTGGCCTTAGTTGCTAATGCTCCTAAAAAAACAAACAACAACAACAACAACAACATAGGTTGGATGAGTGAAGTCGTGTTTGGTGGTAGAAATATGACTCTCACGTTCGAATTGAAATCACCTAGATGCATAGGATGTCTAGGAGCATTATCTAATAGAAGCAAAATCTTGAAAGGAATGTCGTTGTCTTTACAGTATTTTTCAACCTTGGGAATGAAGCAGCATTTAAACTGATCATCAAAGAGAGATATTATTATCAATATGATTTGATCGGAAATGCACATGTAGGGTGGCTTTATTGATGTCCTTAAATGCAGGAGTATTTCCAGAATGGTACACAAGCAGTGGTATTAATCTGTGATCTCCTGCTGCATTATCCCCAAGCAAGGGCGTGGCTCTATCTTTTGAAGCCTAGAAAACCGGAATTGTCTTTTCCTCTTTGGCAATGTATGTTTGATCCGGCATTTTTTTCTCAATAAACAGCAGTCTCGCCAATTTTAAAAATTTGCTGCTTTGAATGCCTTCATCAATAATTTTTATCAACACATCACAAAATTTCTCTGCAGCTGCAGAATCGGTACTGACGACTTCATTGCATACTGTTCATCTATATCCAGTTGATATAGATGAACAGTGCACTGTTGAGTCAGTTTGGTGTGACATAAGCACTGCAAAAGTAAAAGTAAGAGTAGGAGTGTGTTATAGGCCTAATGACTCGAATCAGTACAATGAACAATTGTACAGAGAAATACAGTGGGTTAGTAAATCAGAATGTCTTATAATGGGGATTTTAACTTCCTAGATATTAACTGGAACTTGTGGGTTGGTCACTTGCACACTAGTAAGACTTTTGTGGATTTATTGGATGATTGTTTTCTGCAGCAGCATGTTCGAGAGGCAACCAGAGAGGGTAATACTCTTGATCTGGTTATCAGCAGATCAAGATTCGTGTATTAAAAATTTGCAGATAAAGGAACCACTAGGTGGCAGCGATCACAGTGTACCGATGTGGGACTTACTTAAAGATATAATTACCATCAGGCGTAAAGGAAAGGGTTTTTGCTTCTGCAAAGGTGACTGCAGTGGACTCAGACAGTTTTTAAATTCTGTACAGTGGGATCAACTGATGATGTTACCAACAGCAAATACTAAGTGGGAAGCATTCAAGGAATTAATCGTGGAAGCTACTAAAAGTTTCATACCTATTAAGAAATATTGTTCAAGGTTTAGGCCTAAATGGTTGTCAAACGAACTAATGAGACTCGTGGCAGAGAAGAAAAATGCATGGGATGCATATAAATTATTAGGCGACACAGAAGTCTGGCAGATATAAGCTAGTCTGTAATCAAGTCACAAAGGAGGTTAGGAAGGCGAAGGTAGATTACGAGAAATTTTTGGCAAAGGATGCTAAGAAAAGCAGCAAGATTTCTTTACTTATATAAACTCTAAAAGGAAGGGGATGAATCGGATTGGTCCACTTGATATCGATGGTTTGACTGTTGATGATCCTTCTCAGATAGCAAACAAACTGAATGAGTATTTTGCATCTACATTCACACATGAGGAGTTACTAAGGTTTTAAAATGCCAGAAGGTTATCAAATTGTAGCAGGGTGCTTAATGATTTTGTAATAACTGGGAGCAAAGTGGAGGAGAAATTGTTGAAGTTAGGCACCTTGGGTGTATGGGATTTATCGAGTTATATTAAAGGAGGCGGCAAAGGAAGTAATCAAACTCTTAGCCATAATTATGAGAGCATCCTTGGACTCAGGAGGTCCCCACGGACTTGAGATGTGCAAATGTATGCCCAATTCACAAAGGGGGGATCGAAGGGTGACACAAGTAATTACAGACCAGTTAGTTTAACTTCTGTTCTGGGTAAAATAATGGAGTCACTGGTTAAAGATGCATTACAGGATCATCTAGATAAGACTTCAGCAATAATTCACACACAGCATGAGTTTGTTAAGGAAAAGTCTTCTCTGACAAATTTGATTTGGTATTATGATTTGGTTACAAAGGAACTGGATGCAAAAAATAATTTTGATATCATATACTTGGATTTCAGGAAAGCTTTTGACACTACTGCACATGGCAGACATTAAGGGTAAGTTGCTAGAATGGATAAAAGGATGTTTGAGTGGGAGAAGAGGGAGGGTGGTAATCAATGGATGCTGCTCTTCATGGACTAATATTATTAGTGGAATCGAATCTCACAGGGTTCAGTGTTGAGTCCACTGTTTGTTTGTATATTTATCAATGATATTGATGAAGGTATATCAGGCTTAGTGTCGAAGTTTGCAAATGATACAAAGGTTGGCAGGGTTGTTAATGACAGTATTGGCAGTGTGCTACTGCAACAGGATCTAGAAAATTTTGGCAGATGGGCTGAGAAGTGGCAACTGAAGTTCAACATTGACAAATGCAAAGTACTGTATATGGGTAGAAGTAACCCCAGAGAAACATACCAGCTGTGTGGTACTACACTTAACGTGGTAGAAAATGAAAAAGACCTGGGAGTAATTGTGCAGTCAGATATGAAGTCTTCAGAGAAATGCAGACGGATTGCCAGGGCAGGTCATAGGGTTTTGTCAATGATATACAGGAAGTTTTCTAGCAGGGAAAAGGAGATGATTATCCCTTCGTATAAGGCAATGGTCAGGCCACGTCTTGAGTACTACATACAGGTCTGGAGGCCTCATTTTAGGAAGGGTGTAGATTTTTTCTTGAGCATGTACCGAGAAGGGCAACAAGATTGGTGAGGGGTAATGGAGGGATCCTCTTACCAAGAGAGGCTTAAGATCTGCAAATTGCAGTGACTGGAGACTAGGCACCTGCGAGGTGATCTGATTCAAATGTATAAGACCTTGAACGGATTAAGCACACTGAATTCTGATGGGATTCTTCCACTTGTTCAGATTGCGAACCTAATGGGGCATAAATTCAAGTTGAGGAAAGACAGATGTAGAATAGATGTGTGGAAATTTGCCTTTAAGCAGCATGTGGTTAATTGCTGGAACAAACTGCTATCTGTTGTGGAAGTTGATAGGTTAAGTAAATTTAAGGAGGAACAGGACAAACATTTAGAGGGAATTGTTTTGTAAATTTTTTTTTTTTTTTTTTTTGGCTGATGCTGCATAAGCTCATACACTTGCTTTCTTGCACCACATGCCACTACTACTACTACTACTATTTTAATGTTTTGAAAACCAACGTAGTGCTTGACCGTATTATACAACCCATTGCTTGCCATAAACTTGGGTTGGGATTCACCGTACTTATCCTTAATATCTTTATAAATGCTTTTGCTTGAATGACCATTGGACTCACAGGCACTCGCTCCTGCATCTGATTTTCGATCCATATTATTAACAGCTGTTCCATCTTCGATATAGCACCTGAATGCTGTTTTGTGACCTTAAGTGTGTTGATCCTTTGATACTTCTTTTATACGTGCACTGTCCTTTAAAATAGTATTCACTGTTGAAGCAGCGAGACCTAATTCCGTTTCAGTAGACGGGAAACTTTGTCCTTCTTTGTACATCTTAATCATTTTCACCTTCATTTCTAAATCAATTTTTTTTCATTTCCTGGCACTTTTCATTGGTCACTTTCCTTTCATCATTGTAATATGTAAATAGGAATGAAGAGAAGCTTCTGAAAATTTGTTTTTATATGATTGGAGATTTCAGTGAAGGGGAACACATTTCACCATAACAGCATAAAAACCCACACAATTGCAGTTATCAGTTTTATCTCAAATGCAATAAGATCGAGTTTACTACTCGTTTATAATTAGATGCACTAACAGAAAAGCCCAATGAACTGGAAAGTGCAAATTGTTTTTATTGTTATATGGTTATGAACTTCAGAAACATGCTTTAAATATGACTTTTTAGAGAGATAAATAGCTTAGTAATACAGTAATACCCCGAAGTTACGCAATAGGTGGGTCCAACAAAAATTGCTTAAGTCGAATTCGCGTAAGTCGGGGTACAACATTGCATACATATAAATTTTGTTTAATTGGGACCAAGGACTAACAAAAACACTAGTTTAGAAGAAAAATATTTAATAAAATTGCAATTATTTATACATATTAATACAAAATGTGTATTAAAAAAATAAATGGGTTACGTAAAAAAGTTATTTTGATGTCGATGGCTTCATAAAATCTAACAAATTGGTCTGACCACACAGTGGCTTCTTTTTTCACGCAGAATTTCTTCGTAGCAAGCTAATAATTTTTTTATTCCTTGCTTTGTAGCTATAACGTGTTCTTTGTTGGAGTCTGTTTTCTAAAATTTTTAAGCCCTTTTCAATTGAGCTGAGACCTTCTGTCAAGCTTGCAATTGTCATGTGTTTTTCTGGTGGAACTGGGTCTGAAGTGTCGGATACTTCAGACCCAGTTCCACCTGGATAGTTCAGTGACGTTTTGCTCACACATCTCTATGAGCTCAGTCATTGTCAGCTTCTGACTGTGAATCCAACAGCTCGTTGACATCATCACCATCGACTTCCAAATCTAATTGCCTGGCAAGATTAACAACTTCTTCTATCACATGAGCGACATGATCAGTTTCTGGCGTTGTTTTTGTCTCGGTTTTGAAAAAAAAATGGACAAAGTTACTTCCAGACATCATTCAATGTTTTTTTGTAAATTTCATCCCAAGATTCTTCAGTGATTCTTACGGCATCTAAAACATTGAATTGTTTCCAAAAGTCTTTAACAGATATCTCACTATTTTGTCTCATAGCTTCATTCAGACGTGCAAACGAACACCTCGTGTAGTAAGCCTTGAATGGTGCCTCCGTAGCCAGGTAGGCAGGAGCAGCGGTGCGTAGCACACGCTTCTTGATTAGACTGGGGTTTGAGCCCGTGACCACCAAATACGGAGGATGCGGAAAGGTCAGGGAATGTCCACCGCATATTCCCGGAGCAATATGGCCTTAGTTGCTAATGCTCCTAAAAACCAAATAACAAACAAACAAGCCTTGAATGTTTTGATACTCCCTGGTCCATCGGTTGAAGCAAGCTGGTTGTGTTTGGAGGCAAAAACACAACTTTCGCACGTGGGTCGAAATTAATTAGCGTGGCAGGAGGGTGACCGGGTGCATTGTCAATAAGAAGCATCACTTTAAATGGAATCTGTTTAGACTTGCAAAATCGTTCGCCTTCGGGTATGAAGTGGTGACCAAATCAGTCCTCAAAAATGGAAGCTGTCACCCAAGCTTTATGATTTGACTTCCAAATCACTGGTAAGCTAATTTTAGATATACACCAAACGAAAAAATCAAGTACTGCGTAGCTCCGAGTTCGCGTAAGTCGGGGTATTACTGTATAGCGAAAATTTCCACTTCCAAGGACTTGGAACAAATTACAAAAAAAAAAAAAAAAAGTGTTATTGAGTTCACGTTATGATATTTTCATGATACCTCCATTTATTCCTACAGGATACAAACTATGCTTCCACGATTTTTTAATTTTTTGTTTAAAACGTACCTAAAATCGAATTTTCATAAGTCATGCATTACGTAAGTTAGAGAGTATATTAAACATACACGATCTGATGATTTGTTAGACAAATATAGGACTATGCTGAAGAAATGCTGCGAGTTAGTTCACAATGACGGAGTGTGCAATTCTGCCCAGACACGATAGGTGGAATCGTATGCTGTGCAAGTCTTGTGAATTAATTCAAGGCTTGATGGACTCTGCAAGGCTTTTAAAGGGAAATTTTTATCAGCTTGGCCTGCAATTTTTATCAGCTTGGAAACTACTAGTTTTGGGGGGGGGACAAGGGTAATATAGATATGCTTTTACCTGATAATATTGGTAAAAATACCGCTTGCACATACCTCGAGTTCTTGTTTGTTACCGCAGCAGAACATATTAGAAAGAAGTTCTGAGGGCAAAAACGCTTCAAATAATGCCAAGGAAGTGAGCTTAAATAACTTTATGTATGGGGTGTGTCAGGGTAGTTAACTATACAAGAACACTAAGTCTTAATTGTGTATACAGTAATGTCTGAAGTGTCATCAATAAAATGAGTGAATTCGAACTTCTGGTTAGGACAAGTAACGCTGACGTAATAGGGCTTACAGAAATGTGGTGCCATCTGGAAATAGGGGATGATGATGTGTTTCACTATGGTATTTATAATGTATTCAGGAAGGAGGGCAGATAAAAGGGGTGGTGGGTCATGCTTCTTATCAAAAGCAGCCTGATCTGAGATGAAAGCTTTTCTGGATTCAGACATTTGCATGCTAGTATACAATCTGTATGGTGTGAGATAGTTGGAAGCAAAGGTATATTGAGAGTGGGAATAATCTACAGGCCAGGTGATTGTGAAGATTATGATGAGAGCCTCTATGTGCAAATGAAATGGTCAAGTAAGCGTGAATGTCTTTTTTATGGGTGATTTTAATTTGCCTCTAATTGATTGGAGCAAATGGGAAGGAAACTCCACATGAGTGATAAAATTTTTAATTAAACTAGATGATTTTTATTTGTACCAACATGTCAGGGAAAATAATATGCTAGACCTGATTGTCACCCATGAATCAGATGATGCAATAGGGCTGACAGTACAGGAACCAGTAGCAGGAAGAGTAACCAGTTGCATGGAGTTCTACTGTGGACAATGAAGAGTTGTTATTTGGTTTTTTTAGGAGTATTAGTAACTAAGACCATATTGCTCTGGGGATATGCGGTGGTCATTCCCTGACCTTTCCGCATCCTCTGTATTTGGTGGTCACGGGATCGAACCCTGATCTAATCAAGAAGCGTGTGCTACGCACTGCTGCTCCTGCCCACCTGGCTACGGAGGCCCCTACAATGAAGAGAGAGAGGTAGCAGTAGTTTAAGGCAAAGGAATGGGTTTTAATTTCAGAAAAGGAAATTACGATGCCTTAAGGTATTACATGGCCTCTACAGAGAGCGAATACAATTGAATTATGGTATACCTTTAAAACATAAATCACAGAAGCTTGGAATGCGTAAATCTGTATTGAAAAAATACTCTACGAGGAGGATTCCAAGTTGGATAAATAATGAAGTTGCCAGATTACTTGAGCAGAAAAAGATGGCATGGAATAGTTACAGAGCAGTAAAAAGTACTGAGGCATATAACAGCTACAAAGTGATCTGTAATAGTGCTACAGAAAAGGTAAGGCTGGCAAAGGCAGATTAGGAGAAATCGCTGGCAAATTTGAAAAGTGCTAATGTATCTTCAATACATGAGAGTGGCTCTAAGAGTGAAGTGGGAAATTACCGACAGTCTAACTTTAGTAGTAGAGAAAATCACGGAGGCAATGAGCAAGGGTGGAATTCAGGATCATTTAGATAGAAATTGAATTGTGAAGGAATCTCAGCACAGTTTTGTAAAAGGAAAATCATGTTTAACAAATCTGGTTAGCTATTTTGACAGGGTCAGTCGTGAACTGGATTTAGGGAATAATTTTGATGTTATTTATTTGGATTTTATCAAAGCATTTGACTCATTTCCCACATGCGGGATTTATAAGCTGGAACAGGTTGGAATCACAGGGAAAATCATTTGATGGATAGCAAGATGGCTTCAGTGCAGGAGGCATAGAGCTGTGATAAATAGTTAATCCTCAGATTGAATAGATGTAAGAAGTGGGGTTCCCCAAGAATCAGTTTTAAGACCACTGTTGTTTTTGATTTTTATAAATGACATCTATGAAGGGATAGATTTATCCAAATAAATGAAAACAGCCTGTAAAATCAAGCAAATTATAATTTAAAGAAATTTTTGACTTACAAATGTTAAAGAATGTTTATTCATAATCATCGACTAAATGCACACTCGTTAGTTTTTTGCACAAGGAGTCTTTCTTCAGAAATGCTTCAAGAGAGGTTTGTTTCCAAGATAATCCCTTCTCTTTTTTTTATAAATTTCACGATAGTATGCATAAGCATTTTTTTTAATGGTACGCACAAATTGCAACTAACTAAGACAATACGTGCAAGTGAGATTGCAACTAAGACAATACGTGCAAGTGAGATTGCAACTAACACAATACATGCAGAGTAACAAGTTTACGAAGAAGGGGGGGAAAATTAATGAATGAAGAGAAGATTCTGAAAATTTATTTGTTTTTTATCTGATTGAATATTTCAGTGAAGGGGAACTCATTTCACCATAATATCCTAACGTAAAAACCCACAGAATTGCAGTTATCGGTATTACCGCAAATGCAATAAGATCGAGTTTATTACCCATTTATAATAGATTGTGCTAACAGAAAAGCCCAAAAACCGGAAAGTGCAAATTATTTTATAGTAGTGACCTCTAGAAAAATGTGTTTTAGAAAAATATCACAAAGGCGTTCACAATTGATTCTTATAACGGAACATTATGATAATGATGAAAGTGTAGTGCATTTTAATGATTTGAATTGGTAATTAATACAATTTGCATTATAAAAATGCTCTTTTAGAGAGATAAATGGCTTAGTTATATAGCGAAAATTTCAACTTCTGAGATCTTGGAACGAATTACCAAAAAAAAAAAAAAAAAAACCACAATGTGTTATTGGGTTCACATTATGATATTTTCACAATACGATGGTGTCTCTGGAATGGATTAATATCGTAAAGCAGGGTGCACTGTATTGTATAGCTACATGCATGGTTTGAAATGCGGTATTTATGAATGTTTAACATTCATTTTTTTGCAATTAATGTTCATATTTTAAGTTTTGTTGATACTTGATACTTGGAAAAAATAAAAACTCGTAAAGCTGGAACTGCCTGTACTGGAATAAGTTACCTACATGGGTAGTAGAGGCTGACAGTTTGGGGAAATTCAAAGGTCAGCTGGATAGTTACCTATTGGAGGAGGGAAATGCATAGATTGTCTATTTCCTTTTCTTTTAGTAATTATTTTATTATTTTTTTTAATTTTGTTATTATCTTATTTTATTTATTTATTTTTATTTTTTTTTTGTGTGGCGTAGCGTAAGCCATAGGCTTCCTTGGCAGCATGTGGCCATTGCTAATACTAATACTATATTATGTTAATGAATATTTTTTGCATAAAACATGTTATCTAAAACATTAGTGGGTCTTTGGTCCTGAAATGCAGAAATGTGTACTAATGTTGTGATAAGCAGAATAATTGCCTTGCAGATGTCAGCCCCTTCTGTTTGCAAATATCTGTGCATGTGATTACAGTGGTCCTCCCCCTCTTTTGATTCCTATGTTATGTTCATTTATTTAACTTCATATGCTAAGAAAACACACCTGCTTATTTATTAATTGTGTAAGTCTGTTCTGCCATCTTTACCTTCATTTTCCTTTAAAGTTGGCTTTGTTTTGATTTCATAATCATTAGCTGTGATTTCATTACCTTTAAAATGGAGTGTACGTGCAGCCATATTTGGCATTAATTTGCTCAAGGCACGTTTGAGATGATATTGGCCAACGTTGAAGGGGTGGGGAGCTCTGGAATTCTGATCATGAAGTTGATGGCATTGAATTAAGTGACAGTGATATGGAGCGTATTGGTTTGTCAGAAAAAAAAAAGTGAAGTTAGTAGATAATAAAGAACCCAGAAAAAAAGATAGAAACTTCAGAAGGAAACTGTGGTATCTAGTTTAGAAGGGAAAGGCGAATGTAATTTAAAATCAATTATTTTTGATTTTGATTCTATCCCACTCTACAGAGAATGATATTTTTAAAAGTATCTTGCATATCTGCCAACCCTGCAGCTGTATGATGGAGACTCTTTCCTTGACTCATTTAGCCCACCACTCTTAATAGTTTAACTCCTTTTCCACAACAATCCATAAGCCTATGGCTTTGGCATTGAGTTCCTGATTTTCAAGAATAATTCTCGAAATTTTCATTTGAAATTTTGTTGTTTTGTCTGAACTAACAAACTGGTTGTCAGGTGTGCTAAGGCTTATGTTTGCATAAAATGTGTGGAACGCTAGAAACAAGATGCGAAATGTACTACCTTATACAAGCTTAAATAATATATGTTACTTAAGCTTGTATAATGCTTAAGTGATGGTGGTGGTGCATAGCTAAATTTGATTTGATAATACCCCCAATAAGATTCCAAAGAAATGTTAGGTATTTAAAATGTAAATAATCAAGAATTTCCAAGTATTATGTAATCTGGAAAACATAGTATGTCTGCTTTGTGTGCCCTATTTGACATGATTAACTATTTAAGCCAGTCAGAAATGTGATATAATATAACATATACAAACAGATAAGCATAACAATGAATATTGATGTGGATACAGAACATTAAACCATTTAGTGAAAATGGAAGCCAGCATTCAAGATGCCTTCATTCAGACTGATCAACAGTACAAGTTTTCCCCCTTAGTCTTTAGTCTATTTACTGGTGCCTTAAAAACAGAGCTCTAATTGAATCCATTGATGCAAGGGGAAATTTATCCTTAAATATAATGTAAATAATTTTCATTTAGCTGGTTTCATTTTAGTGTTTCTTGCTGATTTTTTTTTTATGAAACCCCAAACACGAAAGGTATCAAAACCTATAGTACTTAGTACTGTGCATGGGTTAAAGGAGAAGTATGGGGGGGGGATGCCGGAAACTTTGCTCTAGAGTCTAAACATGGGTTTCACCACTTCAAGCCTCCAATAAGCAAAGTGGTGGTATTTCGCCGGTTGATGAAGATCGTCTACCACCTTTAAAGGTGCCATTTCTCTATAAACAATATTAATGTAGCAGAAACATTCAAAGCTTTAAATATAAATTTTGAATAAAACATAAGACAAGAAACCTCACCTTAAAATTATGGAACCTTATGTATATAAATAAATAAATATACAATAACAGCTTATGATACTGTTGATCAAATCATTTATTACCATTAAATGTGTTGTATAAATCTACTGCCTGCCGAAATCAGTGTTTTTAGAATGTCCAGTTTGGTTTCCAGTGAATAGTTTTGTTTGATAGCTTTTTATCTTCTCGTTATTAGCATTAGCTGATTCACATGATGTGTTTGAGGCCATTTAAAAAAAAAAAAATAAAGAAAAATCTAATTTGAAACTACCTGTGCAGTAAACCAAAATCAATCACTTGTAATCAAAATGCATATAAACAATATGTAAACAGAAAACAGCATTGGTGAGAGGTGCTACCCAGCAGAGTTTAAAGAGAAGTTTTATAAACGTCACTTCATCGAAATTCAGTTAATTAGAACCCGCAGCAGGCACTCTCTCTTTACGATAACACTGTTGTGCAGGGCGATGTACAGAGTGCATATTTTTGCAATGTGCATGAAAAGGTGGAGTGACTATTTTGGTAAATATTCCAATGATGTTATTGGATGGCTTTGCAGCCATCCAATAACATCGTCTGCGTTTTGTGTCCACGTTTTACAGACGTGGACACAAAACTCGTGGCAGTAGAAACAGGTACAGAAAATTAGCACAGAGAAGGTGCAATTATCCATTGACATGAAAATAAGTTTTGAGCAATAAACAGAGCTTTAAAATTTTTTCCTTGTCATAAATTGGAAATTTTTGTAGCATTTTCAGTTCGTATAGCAATTCAGCCATTTTCTCATTACCTATAGTATCAGTTAAAATTTGATTTAAATCAAAGAACACCCCTTAAAAGGCAGTACTGTGAATTTTATTTTTTTAAGTTGGCGCATCGGCTTCTGTGGCCATAATGCATCTCTCAAGGTTTTTGCACTACTCTGATCCAGGCCCGAGGCGGGATTCGAATCCACGACCTTTGGGTTGCCAGGTAGGCACTTTACCCACCCGGCTATCCCTGTTGGCAGTACTGTGAATTACAACTGATTGGAAAACTGAATTGCAAAACACTAAAAAAAATTTTTCAATAGGTCTCTGAGATACCCAAACACATAATTATTAATCATTTGCATTTGGAGTGAATAATGCTATTTTGGGAGACAGCTCTTGAAGGAGGTGTCAAAAATACAGAGCACTGTTGCAGGGGACAATTGTAACCATATTCTTTAATATTGAAAAAGCCTATGATACTGCATGGAGGTACAGCATCTTTCTTATGTGACATATATAACTTTGGACTTTAAGTATACTTAGTACCCTATTATCCAAAATTTCTTATCAGCCCATACTTTCCAAGCCTGAGTACAAACTTCCTACTCTAAAAAATGCTATGAGGGTGTACTACAAAGATTCAATCCTGTGTCATGCTATTTGCAATTAAGATAACTGCAGATCTACAGAATGCTATGAATACTGTCAGCTGAATAATGGTCAAGAACAATGGATTTAGGCACAAAAAAAAAAAAAAAAAAAAAAAAAAGAAAGAAGCTATATACACTAATTTTTGCCCAGATCCAGAATTAAAATTAGAAGAATAAGTGGTCCCAGTGAAGCCATTGGCTAAGTTCTTAGAGCTTGATTTAGAAAAAAGTTTGATATATTCTGAAAAGTTAATCTTTTAGGAGTATATCAACTTAAAAAAAAACACGAAAAACTCAATACTATAAAGTTCTGTCAGCACAGCATGGGGAGCCAATCATTATACTCTTCTTAAATTATACCAAGTATTAGTGAGTTCTAAACTTGATTAAGGTGCCCAAGTATATAGTTCATCAAGTGATAGTGCCCTTCAGCGGTGGTCTTGGCGCATTATAGCCTTAGTAGCTAATGCGCCAATAAAACCAAAACCAAACCAAACCAAGCCCTTCAGCGGGTTGATCTGATCCACCTTAGCACATCCATAGGAGCATTCCAAACATCACCAGTACAGAGTTGGTACAGTGAATTCAACAAACCATTATTAGCAATCCAAAGTATAGCAATATGCTTATAAGATAAGATCCATGCCAGACTATCCAAAATGGTCAACTCTGTTCACGCCATGATGGAAGAATAGATACCATATTTGCCGTAGGGCAGTCGTGGTGTCTGTTGAATACTCCGAGTAATAAGGAATTAATCTTTAAATAATAAGACTTCAGAAGGTTTAATAAATTACTACCTGCTTAGTTATAGTAATATTAATAGGGGAATGTGATGCAAGAAAGCAAGCGTATGAGCTTATGTAGCATCAGCAAAAAAAAAAAAAAATTGCACGACCATTCCCTCTAAAGTTTGTCCAGTTCCTCTGCGAATTTATTTAAGCTATCAACTTCCACAACGACAGGTGGACGTTTATTTTAACCACCCCCTGGCTAAAGGCAAATTTCCGCACATCTATTCTACAACTGTCTTTCCTTGATTTGAATTTATGCCCCCTTAGGTTTGTAATCTGAGCAAGTGGAAGAATCCCATCAGAATTCAGCGTGTTTGACCCATTCAGGGCCTTATACACCTCAATTAGATCATCTCGCAGGTGCCTAGTTTCCAGCCATTGCAATTTTCAGAACTTTAAGCCTCTCTTGGTAAGAGGATCCTTTCATTCCCCTCACCAATCTTGTTGCCCTTCTCTTTACAGGCTCAAGCAAATTCACATCCTTCCTAAAACAAGACCTCCAGACCTGTGTGCAGTACTCAAGGCATGGCCTGACTGCCTTATACAAAGGGATAATCATCTCCTTTTCCCTGCTGGAAAAATTCTTTTATATCATTGACAAAACCTCATGACCTGCTCTTGTAGCCTGTCTGCATTGCTCAGAAAACTTCATATCTGATTGCACAATTACTCCCAGGTCTTTTTTATTTTCTACCACCCTAAGTGTAGTACCACACAGTTGGTACATTCCTCTGGAGTTACTTCTACCCATATGCATTACTTTGCATTTGTCAATGTTAAACTTCAGATGCCACTTCTCGGCCCATCTGCTCAAAATTTCTAGATCCTGTTGCAGTAGCACACTGCCATTACTGTCATTACCAACCCTGCCAATCTTTTTATCATCTACAAACTTCGACACTAAGCCTGATATACTTTCATCAATATCATTGATAAATATACAAAACAACAGTGGGCCCAACACGTGAACCCTGTGGGACTCCACTAATAGCATTAGTCTGTGAAAAGCAGCACCCATTGATTACCACCCTCTATCTTCTCCAACTCAACCACCCTTTTATCCATTGTAGCAACTTACCCTTAATACCGTTCTGTTCCAATTTGTATAGTAGTCTTCTATGTGCAACAGTGTCAAAGCTTTCCTGAAATCCAAGTATATGATATCAAAATTATTTTCCATCCAGTTCCTTTGTAATGACATCATAGTATCTAGTCAAATTTGTCATACAGGGCTTTCCTTTAACAAACCCATGCTGTGTCTGAATTATTGCTGCAGTCTTGTCTAGTTGATCCTGCACTGCATCTTTAACCAGTGACTCCATAATTTAACCGGAACAGAAGTTAAACTAATTGGTCTGTAATTACTCGTGTCACCCTTCAATGCTCCTTTGTGAATTGGGGATACATATGCACATTTTCAGTCCGTGGAGACTTGAGTCCAAGGATGCTCTCATAATTATGGCTCTGGGTTTGCTTTGTTCTTTTGCCGCCTCCTTTAATATAATTGGATAGATCCCACCCACCGCAGGTGCCTTTCTTATGTTTGGCTTCAACAATTTCTCCTTATAGACAAGTAGTTGTTTCACTGACTGTCTGCAGACTTACTGCCCTGGAATACTCGGAAACCAATTTGTGACTTTTCCTTTGAGAAATGAGGGGGAAAACATCCTTAATTTAGACTTTGCATCCACTGATTGCACACACTTTTCATGACATAACCCTATATGTACAGAATAGGTCCGAAACCATGACAGGACCAGCAGCAATTTCTCCAGATGCTACCTTATAATAACAATACTCTATAGGAAGCATATATATATATATATATATACACTGGAGTTCAAAGAAAGTGCATCACCCCCTTAAAATTGTAATTGGTGTCTGAATAACGTAAGTATATGGCAATATTTTTTACAGATTGCATCAGATAAAATTGGCATGGATTGGTGATGACGTAATATTCCATCAGCTGTTACTAATATTGCATCAGCTATATAAGCACACTCTGCTAGAGTTGCAGTCATTCCTTGCTTGTGTCAGGATGGCAAGTTACGTGTAGTTCATGCCACGAAGAAAGAGTGCTATTGGTGCTTTACGTGAGGAAGGATGTTCTTCCTGTCATATAGAGTGTCTTGTAATCTGTCGACAGTAAGTAGATTTCTTTCCAAACTCAACAATATTGGTTCTGCTGATAGGAATAAAGGAACCGGATGCAAACAAGTCCCTACGCCAAAACAGGACTGAGTTTTGAAGCTCTTATGCCTTAAAAATGTTAAAGCTTCTTCGTCTGCGCTGAAAAGAGAATGGGAAAAACATACAGGAGTGATAGCAAGTGCAGTAACAGTCTGAAGATGGCGCATTATAGCCTCGGTTGCTGATGCGCCAATAAAACCCAAATCAAAGTCAGAAGATGCCTCTTCAAAAATGGACTTGTAGCACATTGTCCTAAGAAGAAGCCCCTCCTCACACAAAAAATGAAAAAGGCCAGATTAATTTTGTCTGAGCAGTGGAAGTCAGTTATTTTCTCGGATGAGAAGAAATTCAACCTGCATGGCTCTGATGGGAGACAAACGATTTGCCGTAGACATGGTGAAGAATATCATCCAGACTGTATGGTGTCCACAGTGAAATTCCCTACCAGCCAAATGATATGAAGGTGCATTTCATATCGCAGAATAGGTCACCTGCAGTTTATAAAATGTTCCGTAAATGCCAATGGATACCTGGCTATATTGGAAGGCAAATTGCTGCCAACCATTAGAGACAATTTCAACCTGCCAAGTAACTGCATCTTTCAGGATGACTCTGCTCCTTGTTATCGGGCAAAGAGTGTAAGTAGGTACTTCTGTAGTTACTTTGGCTTCACTTCTGCATTAGAGGTTCGACAGTAATGTGTTTACATTTATTACAGATGAAAAAAAAATGGTTGGAAGAACAGTCCATTTCAACTCTTAGCTGGCCAGGAAACAGGCCGGACCTGAATCCTGTAGAGAACTGTTGGCATCGTGTGGAATCTGCAGTTGCCAGAAAGAAACCAAAGACCCTTCAGGAAGCCATAATTCATGTTTGGAACTACGAACTAATAGTTGATTTTCTTCAGAAATTGATCTTGTCAATGCCTCGATGGTGTGCTGCTGTCATCAGGGTCAGAGGCGGTTCAACTAAATATTAGTTTGTACCTGGTGAACGTTTTATTTTGTTTTCCATTATGGCTAAAATGGGTAACAGAAGTGTTACCCATTTTAGCCATAATGGGTAACACTTCTGAAATGTTATCAGAAGTGTTACCCATTAATTACTAATTATTAATGGGTGTTAATTTTTCTAGCAGGGATAAGGTTGTGATTATCCCCTTGTGTTTACCAAAACTGTTGTATAAAGGTTGCAAATGCTCATTTTGGAATATTTTGAGAGCACCTGTCTGAGCAGTGCAGACAGTCTGCAAGAGTAGCTCATGATGTCTTCTCAATGATATACAGCAATTTTTCTAGCAGAGATAAGGTTGTGATTATCCCCTTGTATAAGGCAGTGGTCAGGCCACACCTTGAGTACTGTATACAGGTCTGGAGGCCTCATTTTAAGAACAATGTTGAGCTGTTGGAACGAGTACAGAGAAGGACAACAAGATTAGTGAATGGAACAAAGGGTTGCTCTTACGAAGAAAGGCTTAAGTTTTGCAAATTACAGTGTCTGTTGACTAGGCACCTGCGAGGTGATCTGATTGAGGTGTATAAAGCCTTAAATGGTTTGAGCATGCTCAGTGCTGATGGGATTCTTCCTCTTGCTCAGAATAATCACCTGATAGGGCATAAATTCAAATTGAGGAAAGACAGATGTAGGATAGATGTGCAGAAGTTTGCCTTTAGCTAGTGGGTAGTTGGTTGGTGGAACAGACATCCATCCTTTGTTGCGGAAGTTGATAGCCTAAATAAATTTAAGACTGAGCTGGACAGGTATTTGGAATGAACGGAGGGGTGAAATGGGAGCATTTTTTTTTTTTTTTTTTTTTGGCTGATGCTGCATAAGCTTGCTTTCTTGCATTATATGCCTCTACTAATGCTAATATGCTAATTACTTAGTTTTGCTTTAACTACTAATAAATATCTTTTGTTTATATTTCTATTTGTGATGCTAGTCATTAATGTAACATACCATCGCGAAACAGGGTTAGAAATGTGAAATTCCCAGGTTTCTTTGAACACCAATATATATATATATATATATATATATAAGAATAATAATAGTATTAAGATGCATATAGGGTGGAGAGTAACAGTATGAAAAGGAAGATAACGTTTATTATGGATCAGGGAGAATGCATTAGCAAAACGTACCCTGCAGCCATAATGTGTGTGTGTATATATATGTATGTATGTCTGCATGTATGTATGTATGTATATATGTATGTATGTATGTATATATATATATAATTAAATTAAAACGACAGTAACTGTAAATATGTAAATAATATTTATGAGTCAATGCAGTTGCAAGCAATCATGCAAAGCACCCATAATGTCTATAATATTACAGATAATAGAAAGAATAAGCAAATAAATCCAACAATAATACCATCAGGGACCTAAGATAACGCAAAAAAAAAAAAAAAAAAAAAATTATCGCTTTTTACCGACAATCTAGATGACGTCAACTGGGGCCAACCACCCAGAATGAAGGCAAAAAGCGACAAGAGGTTCTCTGTTTCTGTGATGATTAATATATGCTAAGTAATTTAAATCTAAACCAAATGTAAACCACTATAGGCCTAAAGTAAATCGAATATAAAACGAAAGATGATAATAAAAATTTTAGCAATATTAGAATCAAAGGTAGGAAATATAAGTAAAATATAAATGTAAGCATATATTAATCATCGTTGACCCGACAGAGAACGTAATTTAATGATTAAAATAAGATTAAATATATAATACATACTACATATTGACCGTATCTAGGACATAATGTAATAGTCGTCAAAATAATATGTGGTGCCCCCTATGTGATGGATACGGTAAAAATAATTAATTAAATTAAATTAACGCATTGAGAAACATGCAGATAGTAAGAAGAAAAACTAAAGGAGTAGGAATAATAGAACCTGAACTCCACAAAGGCGAAAAATAGTGGTATAGATAAGAAATAGTTTCTCCTACGTCCTCGGATTGCCCTAATAATTTCGGAGAAATAAAAATAAAGAGTGTAGGACAGTTTAAAGACATTACAAGATATAAGTTGTGGCTCGGGTATGCCCGGGATCGCAAACCCGTTCCTATAGTAGGACCCTGAGCTGAATTTGCATGTTATCTTAGCGTGAACTTAAGTAAATTTAAATAAATTTAACTATATTAACTATATATTTAAAAAAAAAAAAAAAAAAAAAAAAATGATACACTGTAATTTGCAAGCCGGTGGGTACAAGTTTTCTACGCCGTAAGACACCAAGAATGCAAAGTGTATCCTATTTACATATATACATGGCACTAAATATAACGATTATATTGAAAATTATATTAAAACAATAGGTTCAGAAAACAAATTTTTGAAATTAATAATGCTTATTGCTTTCCTGAAATGATATTTCAGGTAAGCGATGGGGAAATTATTATTGATCAACTTGCCGTACAACACTGTTAAGCCCGCTGAACAATTTTTATTACTATTGCAGATATAAGCAATCCTTAGACATTGTGATAAAATTATATTAGCATGCACTGATTTTGATATATTAGATTTCCAATTTGTAAGGCTTACTACGTTAAAATTGAATGCATCTCTTTTATTATATACGTTTACGTCTATATTATTATTATGCAATATTTCTATATGAAGATCCAGATAGTTTGCTATAGTATCAGAACTATTAGTTTTTTCCAATACAAGTTCTACTGGATATAATTTACTGTAATCCTGGACAAAATGTGGACAATTAAAAACACATATATCATCTACGTATCTATATATAAGTAGGTTATCTTGGAATTCTCTTTCTGTATAATGTAGATAAAGGTTTGCAATTATGCTTGATGCTGGACTTCCCATAGGGGTGCCAGTGACTTGCAAATATAACGATGTTCCGTCATATACATAATTATTAAAAATGCATAATTTTATTAGAGTATCCCAATAGGTTAAATCAACCTTTATAGCATTTTTATTTTCTAAATATAGTTTCTGGAGGACGACTTCTAAGTTATTAAGATTAATGCTCGTAAATAGACTGTTAAAGTCAAATGTTTGTATTTGATGAATATTGTTATTTTTTAGAGCATTTATAATAGGTAAGTTATTATTTATTATAATAGTTTTATTTAAGTTATTTAATATAATTTTAAGTAACTTTTCTAACGTTTTTCCAGGAAATTTAGCATAACTATCTCTACATGATGTTACGAATCTAAAAGCAATCGGTGTTTTATGAAATTTGGGTATGCCATATATAAATGGAAATTTTAGGTTATTATACTTTAATTTTAATTTTTTATGCAATGCAATTAATTTTTTGATTATTATATTATGGGAAGATGTTATCTGTTTATATGTATGGCTAGACTGTAGTTCATTTTTAATGATTTCTATATAATATGATTTACATATGATTGCATAATTACAAGCAGCTTTGTCAACGGGCGTAATCACAAAATGTTCATGTATATCTTTGAGCTGCCTATTTATTAATTTGGTATTATATAGATTATCTTGTATGAATTTCAATTGATTATATTTGCTAGATATGATATTTAGCATTGTAAATAGCCACATGTGGTATGCCTCAACCGGTATGTTATGGTTGTATGCTGATTTTATACAATATTTAAGTAAATCTAGATATAACAATTTTTTAAAATTAGATTTAATTAATGCGTTAATTTAATTTAATTAATTATTTTTACCGTATCCATCACATAGGGGGCACCACATATTATTTTGACGACTATTACATTATGTCCTAGATACGGTCAATATGTAGTATGTATTATATATTTAATCTTATTTTAATCATTAAATTACGTTCTCTGTCGGGTCAACGATGATTAATATATGCTTACATTTATATTTTACTTATATTTCCTACCTTTGATTCTAATATTGCTAAAATTTTTATTATCATCTTTCGTTTTATATTCGATTTACTTTAGGCCTATAGTGGTTTACATTTGGTTTAGATTTAAATTACTTAGCATATATTAATCATCACAGAAACAGAGAACCTCTTGTCGCTTTTTGCCTTCATTCTGGGTGGTTGGCCCCAGTTGACGTCATCTAGATTGTCGGTAAAAAGCGATAATTTTTTTTTTTTTTTTTTTTTGCGTTATCTTAGGTCCCTGATGGTATTATTGTTGGATTTATTTGCTTATTCTTTCTATTATCTGTAATATTATGTATATATATATATATATATATATATATATGTATATATATATATATATATACAGGGTGTTTCAGTTAAATGTTTCAGAACTTCTAAGAGGGGTAGGGTACATCCTGACAACTCGAAATCATATAGCAATGTGGGGTCGGAAATGCTTTCCTGAAGCGGTGTTGTACCCAGAAGCACCATAAAGAAAAGAGACTGTAAGTGAGAAATCGTTTTAATAATACATGAAAAGAAGCAAAAGGTACATGGATTAAAGTAAGTGTTCGAAGTTTCTTCCACAGGCTACAATGCACGCCTCACATCTCCGACGCATGGACATCCGAACATTCTGGAATACTCCAGGCGAATTTCGAATTTCTTGAACAAGAACGCCAAGTTAGTAGGATGGATGATTACACGAACGCAGAGTTAGCCGATATGCATTTGCCGTACGGGGCTGCAAATTGTAGTGGGCCAGCCGCACAGCGTTTGTACGCGGAACGATATCCGACGAGGCGTATTCCCAGTCATAATTTCTTTGCAAGACTGCACCAGAGGTTAGCTGAGAGAGGTTCATTTGAAAGAGCTGACAGGGACAGGGTAAGAACAGCACAGACTCCAGCCGTCGAACAGAATGTGCTGTAGCATGTACAGGGGAATCCAAGAACGAGTACACGAAGTCTAGCAAACGCAGTCGGGGTTTCCCATTGCAGCGTCTGGAGGATTCTCCGAGAACAAGACATGCATCCGTTTCACGTGCAGCGTGTCCAGGCACAGCAACCGGAGGATTATGCACCTCGTATTGCTTTCGCACAGTGGTACCTTGGAAAATGTGCTACAAATCCCCTTTTTCCTGCTGAACTGTTGTTTTCCGATGAGGCATCCTTCACAAGGGAAGGAATTTTCAACACGCATAACGACCATATCTGGGCGGTCGAGAACCCGCATGCAATACGACGTCGTGCAGCACAGATTCGATTTTCGGTCAATGTATGGGCCGGTATTATGGGAGATCACCTCATCGGATCTTACCTGTTACCGTGTCGTCTAACCGGACCTATCTACTTGATCTTTCTGCAGCAAGTATTGCCACAACTTTTGAGAGATGAACAGATTTCTGCATCGACGCAACAGACAATGTGGTTCCAACACGATGGAGCCCCTGCCCATTATAGCGGAGATGTTCGTAACTACCTGGATGTCACATTTGGTCAACAGTGGATCGGACGTGGTGGTCCCGTGCGTTGGCCTGCTCGGTCACCCGACCTATCATGTCTTGATTTTTATTTCTGGGGTCATATGAAATCGCTAGTTTATGACACCCCTGTTGACAATGCTGAGGAGCTGGTTGCAAGAATCGCAGTAGCTGCCGAAGAAATTCGCCTGGAGTATTCCAGAATGTTCGGATGTCCATGCATCGGAGATGTGAGGTGTGCATTGTAGCCCGTGGAAGAAACTTCGAACACTTACTTTAATCCATGTACCTTTTGCTTCTTTTCATGTATTATTAAAACGATTTCTCACTTACGGTCTCTTTTCTTTATGGTGCTTCTGTGTACAACACCGCTTCAGGAAAGCATTTCCGACCCCACATTGCTATATGATTTCGAGTTGTCAGGATGTACCCTACCCCTCTTAGAAGTTCTGAAACGTTTAACTGAAACACCTTGTATATATTAAAAGTCTGATGACTTTTAATTATTATTAATGGGTGTTAATGGAGTTATTATGTGCTATGTTAATGCTATTGTATAGGAACAATTAGCCATTATATGTGTATCGTTTTTATATGTACCAAACTAAATTTCTTATTATTAAATTTGGTTCTACATGGGAGCATCAGATTTGTACCACAGATACATATAAATATATAGTAATATATAACATTTCAAAATTAATGTAAAATTGGAGTAATTTGGAGAAATTTAAGAAAATTAAAATTCTTCCTCTTGGCCACATATCTGCTACTTCCTCATGTGCTTTTAGCAGACACAGCCAAATTAGAAGAATGTTTCATGCATTCTTAAATTTTTGTGCTTAAATTTTTTTAAATTAAATAGTGGTTTACCTTAAAGACAGCAAACTGATAGGAGATTCAAAGCCCTACGGGTATGTATCAGATTAAGATACTGTTAAACCTCATCTCCATATCCTGAGGTGGTCAGACTGAAAATGTTAATTTTTCCCTGCCTTCTTTTGGTTTTGTGTGTGTAGTTCTATTAGTTGCGCAATCGTACTAGGGGTTTTTTCTTCCATGGTGGGGTAGTAAATTGCCGTAAGCAAATACTAATCTTCTGCTTTCATGTGAATGGCCTGTTTAATTAAAAAAAAAATTAAGTACATATATAGACAGTTCTCGCTTTACGAGTTCCCGGGTTTACGAATTTACCGCAAGTATCAACAAAATTGAAAATATGAACATTAATTGCAAAAAATAAATGTTAAACATTCATAAATACTGCATCCAAACCATGTGTTTAGCTATACAATACAGTGTACCCACTTTATGATATTAATTAGTTCCAGAGACACCATCGCATCGTTAAAATATCGTAATGTGAACCCAATAACACATTGTTTTTTTTTGGTAATTCGTTTGAAGATCTCGGAAGTTGAAATTTTTGCTGTATAACTAAGCTATTTATCTCACTAAAATGTAATTTTTAAGGTCACGAGCATGACCTTAAGGCCATATAAAAGGTCGTGAGTGTGGTTTGTAAATTGTATTAGTTACCAATTCAAATCATTAAAATGCATTACACTTTCATTGTTATCATATGTTCCCGTTGTAAAAATCAATTTTAAACGGCTTTGTGATTTTTTCTAAAGCACATTTCTGGAGGTCACAACCATAAAACAATAAAAACAATTTGCACTTTCCGGTTTATTGGGCTTTTCTGTTACTCCAAGCAGTTATAAACGGGTAGTAAACGTGATCTTATTGCATTTGTGATAATACTGATAGCTGGAATTGTTTGGATTTTTACATTATTATGGTGAAATGTGTTTCCCCTTAACTGAAATCTTCAATCGTATAAAAAAAATAAATAAATTTTCAGAATTTTCTCTTCATTCTTTTTTCTTTTTTTTAAAGCTTGGTAAACTTGTTGCTCCTCACGAATCGTGTTAGTTGCAATTTGTGTGTGCCATTAAAAATGCTTATGCATGCAATCGTGAAATTTATAATTAAAAGAGAAGATTATCTTGGAAACAAACGCCTCTTGAAATATTTCTGAAGAAGATGACTCCTTGTGCAACAAACCAACGAGTGCCGAGCCAGTAATGAGTGATCAACGAGTGTGCATTTAGTCGATGATGATGAAGAATAAACATTCTTTAACATTTGTAAGTCGTAAATAATTTCTCTATTATCATAATTTGCTTGGTTTACAGGATACGTTTTCATTTCTTTTGATAAATCAATCATTGTTTAAACTTAAACTACCGTATTTCCCCATGTATAAGGTGCACCTTTTTTCGAAAAATTTGGGGTCAAAAAAATGGGTGCGTCTTATACAGTGGTTTTAGATTTTTTTAGTTGCATTTCCCGCTTTTTCGCGCTTGTTGTCTTTGCGCTCATTGTTTGGCACTTGTTACCGGTATATTAGGTTACGTTTTGCCACGTTCTGCCCAGAAATGGCTCAGAAAAGATTTTCGTACAGTGCTGAATTCAAGTTAAAAGTGATCCAGTTTGCAAAAGTGAATGGAAATCGTGTTGCTGAACGTAAGTTTGGTCCTCCTCCAACTGAGAAAACAATTCGAGACTGGCTACGGGAAGAAGAAACCCTACTGAAAACGCCACGGCAGAAGAAGGCCACGAGAGGCAAGTCAGCAAAATGGCCTTCTTGCCTAATTTAGAGAGGGAATTGAAGATATAGACTGAGGAGCAAAGGGTAGTTGGAATTCCTGTATCCGCAAAGATGGTTCAGCATGAGGCAAGAAGAATTGCTGATAAAAAAGAAGTTACTGATTTCAAAGGAGGACACAATTGGTGCTTCAGGTTCACGAAACGGAATGGACTAAGCATGTGTACACGCACTAGACTTTCCCAAAAGATGCCTGAAAGCTATGAGCAGAAGGTCCTTGAATTTCATCGTTTTGTCAAAGTCCCTCTTCAATTTGATGTCCCAAGTAACAGAACTGTTGATAAGAAGGGTGTGAAAACTGTAACTGTGAAGACAAGTGGACATGAAAAGAGCCATTATATAGTTCTAGCTTGTTGTGCCTACGGAACCAAGCTGCCTCCTATGCTGATTTTCAAACGCAAAACAATGCCAAAAGAAGGCATTCCTCGACGAGTGATTGTCCATGAACATGGACAATCACTCGTCGAGGGTCGGATGGATCAGGATGGGGAGATCTGGTTTGAGACAGTTTGGAGCAGGAGACCAGGTGGGCTCTTATGCAAACCTGCCCTATTGGTGCTTGATCAGTCCAGGGCACACATAACAAAATAATTAACGAAACTAGGAGGAATATTGTCCACAGGCTATAAAGCAAAGATATTAAGCACAAATTCACCCATTATTACCTTACCAATTAAAAAATTAAATGATACGTGAAAATCGGAAGAATATACCTGATAATCAGAATAATTAATACGTACTGTAATATGTACATACAAACTAGTTGACATTTGTGGGTGGGGGTTAAAATTTAAAAATAAAAAGATAAGCAATCAATAACAAAGAACACAGCACAAACAAACTGCAAGTAACACAATACACGCAAGTGAGAACAGAGTAACGAGTTACAAAGCTTTAAAAATAGGAATGAAGAGAAGAGCTGAAAATTAATTTTTTTATATGATTGCGAAGATTTCATGGAAGTGTAAACACATTTTACCATAATAACCCACAGAATTCCAGCTGTCGGTATTATCGCAAATTCAGTAAGATCGAGTTTACTGTCCGTTTATAATGAATAAATAAATTTTCTGTTTATACTCCGGGACGACCAAACGGTCAGAGGAGTTATGATAATTTCACTAACAGAAAAGCCCAATAAACAGGTGACTGCTAATTGTTTTATGGTTGTGACCTCCAGAATTTCGACCGAACCATGTGGTACTGTCGGAGACAATCGTATGGTAATCTTCAGTGCTGCGGTCTCCTGCCCTGATTAAATGGCATGCTGTCCCAATTAAACGAAGTAAACCCTGGCTATTTTCTCGATTGGTTTCTGTTTTTTAAGATTTGCCCCAAATAAACGGCTGCCCCGATTAACTGGTGGCCCAAATAACCGGAATCCACTATATATATATATATTCACAAAATATGTTTGCAATATACATTACATATCAAGAATAGAAGAATAGGAAATATGTTGATTCTCCATACAGTATCTTTTCGATGAAACTCAATTTTCCTATGTCTACAGCAGTTCGTGCTGGTCCATTATTCAAGAAAATGCTTCTTAAGACAAGTCACGAAAAAGTATGGTTCTGGTAGTATTAAAGCATTGTCATTGATATTTTGCCAGATATAACTTCTGGAGTAGTACAGTTTTGGAAAATTGTACCATATTACATTCCATTTGATGGTAGCAGTGATAAATATATATAATATTTTTGTTAATAAATTTTAATTGCTTTACTTTACTGCCTAGCTTGAAAGGTGATTCTTCAAGTTGGAAGATGGGATGTTTAATGCTTTCAGAATTTGAACGCAATAAAATACTGACAGAACACTCCGTTGCAATATTTACCAAATGAATTTGATCACAGAATCCTAAATTTTGGAATATATTAGTGGAACATGTATTGCTAGTCTTGGGAAGGAGTAATTCATTCTGATAAACTGTCAGTCATACCTCACTTCAGTAATCATAAAGTATAACAAAAGAATAAAGAAATAATCTCCATGAACAGATAATGCCCTTTTTTATAAAGTAGACACTTAGCAAAGATTAAGTACAATCACAAAAACAGTAAAACAGTAAAAGAAGGCTAGTGAGTGTTATGGCAATATGTTCAAAATATGGATTGTAATTTCTTACTTAAGCTTTAAAAAATGGGGGAGGAGAATCATTATTATTGGACATAGGGAAAATATTTTTAAAGTAATTTTTATTATCATCATCATTATTATTGATTAATTTAATCGTCATTCATTTATTACTTTGTTTCAGAACTCTGCAGGGAAAAAAAAAATAGTACTTTTGACATTTTTAAACGAGAACTGTGTTTTTGTATCTTCTGATCCAAAATCTGCTTAATAAATAATAGGAATGATTGGAGAGTAGGATCTTCAGTTCAAGTTCACAGAATAATGAAGTATATTCTTTTCTGCTATATTTCATTTTTCTTGCAGCATAATACCAATTTCACATAGATTAGTGTATTGGCAGTATAACACAAGAAAGCATAATTATAGTGCCAGCAAAAAAAAAAAAAAAAAAACAATGAAGGAAAAGAAAAAAGCATTTTTCTTCTCCTTCCAATAATTCCCCCAAACCTTTATTAAATTTATTCATACTACCAATTCATAGCAGTAGGTGGAAGTGTATTCCAGCAATTGATTGCTCTTTCAGTGAATGAAAATTTCCACACATCTGTTCTGCAGTCAGTTTTCCAATATAAATATTATGTCTCGTGAGTTTCATCTGAGAAAGAGTAAAGATGTCTTTAACATTTAGTTTGCTTGTCACTTTGAAGCAGTGTTTCTCAACCTTTTTTTTTAATTATTGCTCCCTAAATGGTTTTTTAGACATTTTTTTTTTCTCAATCGTCCCCCCTCCCCATGAAATTTTAAACAACAAAATACTTTATACTTATTCTTTTTATTCAGTGGGATCCCTGAGCCTGATGCTTCTTAGCTGAAAGTTCAATGTTTGGTATGATGTTAGCAAGTTTAATTCTAATGTCTCATGAACATATATCAATTCTGTTTCTTTCCTTTGTTAATATTTTATTTACTGAACTAAAACCACTTTCAACCACATAAGATGTTGGAAAACAAAGAAGTACTTTGGCCATTTCCAACCACATTGTTGGATAAAGAAGTTTAGTTAGTTATATTTGATCCCCACAACTTAGCCATTACACCTTTTTCGAATTTATATCTTCATTCTTCATTACACCGTAATTCAATGAGTTTTTCTTGAATTTCTTCACTAGCAAAACTGGCATTGCATCCAGTTGGGTTTAACATCTGTGGCTTTACTTCAAAAGAAAATAAAGCTGAAAATCTATTTTTCAATTCGCCTTTTAAAGAACATAAATGATCTGAATAATTCTTAAGGTCATTCTCGGTGAGAGATTCATTGATTTCAGCTAAATCTTGCATAGCATGAAATTGTTTTCTCATTAAATTGCATTCAAATATTTCCAGTTTTTCAGTGAAGGCTTTTGAAACGCTTTTGCAGTCTATCACAGTAATTAATTTCCCTTGAAGTTGAAGTGATACTTCATTAAGTTTTCGAAAAATCCAAGTGCTGCGGTCTCCTGCCCTGATTAAATGGCATGCTGTCCCAATTAAACGAAGTAAACCCTGGCTATTTTCTCGATTGGTTTCTGTTTTTTAAGATTTGCCCCAAATAAACGGCTGCCCCGATTAACTGGTGGCCCAAATAACCGGAATCCACTATATATATATATATATTCACAAAATATGTTTGCAATATACCAAGCCATACAGTATACGTTGTTTTTGTGTTTGCCTGTCTATTTTGCTAAATCAGTATCTCCTGCATTTTCTAAAAAAACTAATTATCGTGTCAAAAAGGTTTACAAATCTTGTTAGACAGTTCCCTTTAGAAAGCCATCTGATTTCTGTATGTAAAAGAAGCCTCACATATTGTTGTTCATTATGAACACAAAATTTTCTGAAAAGGCGATCATATTTGCTCTGTGACTTTATTTTATTGGTGGTTTTAATAAATATACTGATGGAGTTGAAAAAGAACTGGACTAATATTTTTTGCGACCAGATGATGTCGGTGCACAGTGCAGTCTATTGTAAGTACTTCGGGACATACTTCCTTTAGGTAGGCTATAAAACCTTTGTCTTCCAACCATGGAGGTAGCACCATCAGTGGCACAGGATACCAAATTTTCCAATGGTAGTTGTTTTTTTAATAAAACATATTTTTAGAGCAGCAGAAATGGATGCTTCAGTACATTCAGTTTCTATAGATTTTACAAGCAACATCTCTTCTTGCAATTTACAATCATCATTGAAATGATGCACATATACCATTAGAAGGGCCTCATTGTCAGTAACTCTGGCTTCGTCAATCCGAATAGAAAATTTTCTCGTTTTTAGTTTGTCAGTTAGCTGCTGTTCAATGTTAACTGACATCTTATCAATATTTCTTCGAATTGAGTCGCTCTATGGCAATGTTTTTAAAATACTGGAAAGATTTTGATGCATCACTGTTGAAATTGAGTCTCTGTTGTGGGCAGTATAAGTCTCAGCAACTGTATGAGCACTGCCCGCCAATTTTACAAGACAATCATTCCATCGTAATTGTTTTGTGTGTTTTTCTTAAATAAGGAAGTAACGATGTTACATTGCTCAAAATTCTGTTTTAAATATTTTAAAATATTCAATATGTTTTTTTTTTTATGTGAATCCCAAACACGAGAGGTATTAGAACTTATAGTACTTAGTACTGTGCTTGGGTTGGAGGTTGAGAAGACGAAAGAAGATATTTGTTGACATTTGACTTGAACTTCTGTAGATTGTAATTTTCAGTAAATATGTATGAAGGAAGGTTGTTCCAGAAAACGGCAGTTGAATGAATAAATGAGGAAGATGAAAAGTTGGTTCTGTGGGTTTGAAGTTGGACAGTAAATGGATGTTGGCTGGTGGCGGCACGTGTTTGGACTGTTTTGAAAGAGAGAGCGGGAATTATAGAAGCCAATTCAAAAGAACAGTGCCCATGGAATTATCTGTAGAAGAGGCATGCAGCAGAAACAGTACATCTATGAGAAAGCGAGTGGAGAGACTCTGTTAGAGATGAATCATTAATTAACCTAACTGCCTTCTTCTGAATGGAATCAAGAAGCCTAAGAGAGGTTTTTGGGGGCGCCACCCCAGATGTGGGAACAGTATTCCATAGTAGGATGGATTTGCAATTTATACAGAGTGAGCAGCTGTTTGAAAGAAAAGCACGCCGAGAGCGAAAGAGAAAACCAAGTTTTTTAAATGCAGAGGAAGCAATATTTGTAATGTGCTTGTGCCAAGAGAGATTAGAAGTCATGGTAATCCCCAAAAGAGATATATCATTTTGCCTAGAAATTGAAGTGTCACTAAAGATAAGCATAGGAGCAGAAGAATCCTTTTTGCGAGATATAAGACAAGACTGAGTTTTAGAAGGGTCGAAATCATCTAAGTTGTCTTTGTTCCACTGGAGAATTACCTGAAAATCTGCTACCACTTCCTTAAATGGAATTGGTAGCAGATTTTCGAGAAGTTAAAGCTGATTGAGCAGGACAAGGTTTCTCAAAATGGAAAGTGGAATGCAACGTGCTATCATCTGCAAAACTATGGATAGGATTTCGAGTCAACGGAAGAAGGTCATTAATATACAAGAGGAAAAGAGTGCGGGAAAGAACTGAACCCTGGAGGACACCGGTATTAGTGGAGAAGTTAGAAGACAGAGAGCCATCTACCATCACCCTCAGTGAGCAATCGGAGAGAAAACGGGATAACCAATTACTAAAACCAGTTAGCAAACCATAACATGGAAGCTTGTTTAAAAGACCTTTTGCCGAACACGATCAAAAGCCTTTGAGACGTCAAGAGCAACTACTTGTGTTTCACCAAACCTTTCTATTGAATTAGTCCATAAATGGGTAACATAAGCCAGAATATCACCAGTGGATCGACACTGACGGAATCCATACTGGCGATTGTTGATCAGACGGAGGGTTTCTAGGTAGAAGGTTTCTAAGAGTTGGCGGTTAATTGATTTCTCCATTAGTTTAGAAAGAGTAGAAGTAATTGCAATGGGATGATAATTGGATGGGAAGGATTTGTCAGTTCCTTTTTAGGAACTGACTGGATATGAGGAAATTTCCTAGCAGAAGAAAAAACACCTTTGGAATAAGAAAGTGAAAAAAGCCGGCAAAGAATAGGAGTAAATTCAGGAGCACAGGTTTTGAGAACAAGTGGAGAAATACCATCGGGACCTGGAGCTTTCTTAGCATCAAGATTCATCAAAATCCTTCAGATATCCTTTTGACGGAAGACCACAGGAGGCATTGAATGGAGCGTGTTGGGAATGATGGGAGGTGTTTTACCAAGATCATTAATACATGAGCTGTAAGAAAAATCGGATACTAGGAGGTCAGCTTTATCCTTGGCTGAAGTGACAACAGAACCATCTAGTTCGGACAGAGGTGGGAGCAAAGATGGGCAAAAGTTGCGGCCAATAGTTTTGGCAAGAGACCAGAATGCTCGGGTAGAAGCAAGTTTTCTACTCTTAGCTTGTTCAAACTGTAGTTTGGACTGATTAATAACTGCTTTACAATTGTTGCGAGCTTTGGTGTAGGCAGAAAATGAAACTGGAGAATTAGAAACAAGCCAATTACGATATGCAACATTCTTCTCTTGAACAGCCTTAGCACATTTATTGGAAAACCAAGGTTTAGATAAAGGACGAGATTTTAAAGTTGAGTGTGGGATAAAGGATTTCATTCCTGCAAGAATAATTTCACTGACACTATCTGAGCAAACGTTGATATAAGAAGTTTTGAAACAGTAATCCGACCATGGAAAAGAAGAAAAAAAGTCTCGCAAGTCATCCCATTTTGCATTCTTGTAATGCCAAACTACACGAGGTTGGGAATAGCCATGAGATAAAGGTTCCATTGGAGAAGAGACAATCACCAAGTTGTGATCTGAAGTGATCATGTGTACTTAGAAGGGTTGTTTGTGAGAAAAAGATCAAGTGTATTGGCTGTATGATTAGGATTGTCAGGTATTCTTTTAGGTAAATGAACAATCTGTGCTAGGTCATTAGTAATTGCAAGAGCCTCAGCATCTGGACCTGTTGGGTCGGTGTGACTAGAAAACGGAAGCCAGCTGGAGTTGTGTACATTAAAATCACCAAGGAAAATTACCCCACTGTTAGAAAAGTTGGACTGGAGAAAGTACACATGATCACATAGGAAGTGCTTGGGAGGCTTAGATCTTTTCGCAGATAAGCTTGCGCTGTTAGTTTGACAATACATGGGTGTATTCAATAGTAAGAAAAAGTGGGTGGGATATGCTGTATGAAGTAATGAAATTTTTGGATATGGCGTACACGTGGGAAGAATATACCCAGATCCTTGACATAATGTGGCCTCGACAATGCTTCCCACATACACACTACTCGGACTCCCTCCAGTCACTATCTGGCAGAGTAGAGGTAGCAAGATTATACACTAGCTGATCCGAAAAAGCCTCCAAAGAGTTACCAATAGGTTCGGTCCGGTGTACTAACTAGCAGCCGGCCTGCGAACACCGATTTACCAACTTTACAGGATGTTTCCTTTTTAAGTGATCTAAAATTCTTGATGGTTTCATAGCCTCATTTGATAAAGAACTCTTGCACATAAGACATGGTGAGAGAAAACGATCACAAGCAGTGGCTATCAAGCCTAAGAGGCAATAGAAAGGAAGAAGTAGTACTTGCCAGATTGCGAATAGGACATACCCACCTAACTCATAGTTATTTACTCACTCAGTATGACCCTCCACTATGCAGCAACTGTCAAACTCAACTCACAGTAAACCACTTTATCATTGAATACCCATTATACTTGAGAGAATGACAAACAGCTTTCTCTTCACATCTATGTTCCTTTAATAGACTAACCTTACAGCAGAAAAAGGAAACAATAAATCAATACTAATTGTCGCTTAGAAAGTAGAAACAGTGGACTGAAACATTTCCTCATCCCATCCATGCCTCATATATTGACCACCGAAACAAAAGAATAAACTATGCCGCCGCCAAGGTCGGAGCTGTTGGAAAATGTGCAAACGGCAAGGGTTGCGATTAGGCACAATTCCAGGTTAACTGTGCCTTTTCCTCCCAGCCACACTTTTTTTTTTTTACAGTCACTGTATTTTATAATAATATTTATAATTTCCATTGCATTATCTGTCCGTCTTTGTGTAATAACTCCTCCTAGGGGACAGATTTTTGTGAATTTTTATGTTTTGCTTTTTTAAAAAAAGATTTGTTGAGACATCCGAAATTTATTAAAATTAGACATAGAAACTGGATAATTATGATTTTTTTAATACACATATTATAGGCCAGTGGTTCCCAAACTATTGAGATCTATGGACCCTTTCAAAAATCAAAAAAAGTTCACAAACACCTTCAAAAATCCAAACAAAAAAAAAAAAAAAAATGCAGATCCCCATATATAACATATGCATATGTTATATGCATGTGTGTGTATATATATATATATATATATATATATATATATATATATATATATATTTACACACACACACACCACTGCTTCACAGACCCCTTTGAACTGGTCTACGGACTCCAGTTTGGGAAACGCTGTTATAGGCTATTATATACTATATATTGCAGCTGAAGCACTGGATATTGTTGTTGCTGCCATACACCTGTTGGATTTATGAATGGGCAGTGTGGTGGATGTGCAGCAAAGTAAAGTAATGTTTTGTTCTTGTGTTACATGTGAAATTTGAGGAGCTTGTTTCTTTATCAGTTTATTAAGCATATGTATCGTGAACTATTATCAATTACTTATGTTGATTACAACAGATATGTTACTTTTCACTTGTTATTAAAATGAAGGGGTAAATAACTAAAGTGCATGCGCTATGATCTGAGGATCAAGTTGCTATTTGCTTACTTTATTACATCACAGAAGATTCACAAAATATGTGTTGCATTTCAGCTTTTATTAGAAGTTTGGAGGAAATAATCAAATTGTTATATAACACTAAGTGAATATTATGTTGTGAGAGGTGTTGTTGCAGTGAATTGAAAACATTTACTGTCATATACAGGGTATGTCAAAATTATGTTAACACTTATATGGAAAAAACATTGTGTTCATAACAATGAACAACCAGTTGAGACCTTACATACATAATATTCCACATATACAATACAATAAATATTGATTAATGTTGATTACAATAAATGTTTTTTTCATATAAGTGTTAGCATAATTTTGACAATGTTTTTTCCACATAAGTGTTAACATAATTTAGAAATACCCTGTATTATTAGTTAAATAACTAATAAACAAAGATAATTAGTTATTTACTTTTCATATCAGTTAAAACACTGAAAAAAAATTCACTTAGTTTTAGAAATAAAAATGTAATGCACCTGAAATTCAGTACATTACCCAGCTTGTTAGTTCTTTTGCCATAAAATTTTTTTTTTTTAACATCCTTCATCAATTTTATTGGTTGAAAATTCCTTTACCACTTTAACTTATCTACAACTTTAGTAAGCCCAATACTTGCTAATATACCTAGAGCTCCTTTAGTTATAGCAGGTAATAAGAATTGAAGAAAGCCAACAATTTATTGTAACTGAGCTAATTGTAACAATTTATTATCAGATAGATATACTTTATAAGGTTGATATGCCATTTATTTAAAATAAATTTATTCAAGATATAATTCATATAATTGTTTATGTTCATCTTGAGTGAGTACTTCATTTTCCAATAATATGTCCGGAATTTATACAATTTGATTTCTGAACTCTGCTATTATCTTCAGCTATTTTTGATGCAATACTCATTTCTAATTTTTTGTATAGTTCATCCTTATTTTTGAGTATACTAATCCTGAGCCTTTGTATTCTAATGCTGTTAGTATTAAACTAATACTCTTCTTATACTTTCCTAAATGTTCTCTTTCTTCAGCTATGATTTTTTTTTCATATAAGTGTTAACATAATTTTATCAGAAGACCTACATCTTTTCTTTCCACCTGAGGATTTTAGTTTTAATTGTTTTTATTTATTTCTTCTATTTCAGATGTTTCTGCTCTTTGTGTTAATTTGCTAGGCATCTTTAATTCATTAGCTTCTATATGTTATCTGTCTAAACCTTTATCAGGATGCTTCAAAAATACAACTTCTGCAGTAGTTTTAACTAAATCTAAGCTATTCTGTGTAGGTATACTTTCAATAGCTTTAAACTATACGTGTAGGCGTAGCTTCTAACTTTTCTGTAATTGGTTTTGAAAATTCATAATGAGTGTTGAAATGGGGGTGACTGGGGGGAGTTTAGCTCCAAATGGAATAAAATCCCCCCAAAGTGGAAAAATAGTAATTTTTATTTTAATATTAATATAAATATGTTCCAGTCATCATTTTTTTCTTGTATGTATGCCTCTAATACTCATAATGTTGTATGCATATCTTTCATCAATTTCACAAGATATACACATATGAGCATGCGTGGGACATTAGCATTAGTTGAGGCATATGATGCAAGAAAGCAAGCTTACACAGCATTAACCAAAAAAAAAAAAAAAAAAACCCCTTTCCCATTTCATCCATTGAGTCACTCCAAACGTTTGTCTAGTTCATCCTTAAATTTATTTAATCTATCAACTTCCACAACAACAGATGGAAGTCTGTTCCACCAATCAACTACCCACTGGCTAAAGGCAGACTTCTGCACATCTATTCTACAACTGTCTTTCTTCAGTTTGAATCTATGCCCCATTAGGTTCTTAATCTGAGCTAGTGGAAGTATACCATCAGCACTGAGCCTGCTCAAAACCATTCACAGCCTTATATATACACACCTTGATCAGATCACCTCGCAGGTGCCTAGTCTCCAGATGCTGCAACTTGCAGAGCTTAAGCCTTTCTTCGTAAGCGCACCCCTTTGTTCCTCTCACCATTCTTTTTGCCCTTCTCTGTACTCATTCTAACAACTCTACATCCTTCCTAAAATGAGGCTTCTAGACCTATATATAATATTCAAGGTGTGGCCTGACAATTTTACAAAGGGATAATCAGCTCCTCGTCTCTGCTAGCAAAATTCCTATATATCATTGACAAAACTACATGACTTGCTCTGGCAGCCCATCTGCAATGCTCAGAGAACTTCATTTCTGACTGCACAATCACCCCCAGGACCAAATAAGGAGGATGCGGAAAGGTCAGGGCATGACCACCGCATATCCCTGGAGCAATATGGCCTTAGTTGCTAATGCTCCTAAAAACAAATAATAATAACAACAACAACACCCCCAGGTCTTCTTCATTCTCCACCTCCTTGAGTGTAGTACCACACAGTTAGCATTAGCATTAGCATTAGTAGAGGCATTTGATGCAAGAAAGCAAGCTTATGCAGCATCAGCCAAAAAAAAAAAAAAAAAAAAGTAACATAAATAAATAAAAATAACCACTTCCACTTCACCCCTCTGTTCGTTCGAAATACCTGTCCAGCTGAGCCTTAAACTTATTTAGGCTATCAACTTCCACGACAAGGGATGGAAGTCTGTTCCACCCACCAACCACCCGCTGGCTAAAGGCAAATTTCCGCACATCTATCCTACATCTGTCTTTCCTCAATTTGAATTTATGCCCTCTCAGGTGATTTTTCTGAGCTAGAGGAAGAATCCCATCAGCATTGAGCATGCTCAAACCATTCAAGGCTTTGTACACCTCTATCAGATCACCCCGCTGGTGCCTAGTTTCCAGACACTGTAATTTGCAAAACTTAAGCCTTTCTTCGTAAGAGAACCCCTTTGTCCCATTCACCAATCTAGTTGCCCTTCTCTGTACTCGTTCCAGCAGCTCTACATCCTTCCTGAAATGAGGCCTCCAGGCCTGTATACAGTACTCTAGGTGTGGCCTGACCATTGCCTTATACAAGGGAATAATCACCTCCTTATGTCCAGTTGTTACATTTCTCTTTGGTTACTGCTACCCATATGGAATACTTTGCATTTGTCAATGTTAAACTTCAGTTGCCACTTCTCAGCCAATCTGCCTAACTTTTATAGATCCTATTGCAGTAGAATACTGTCTTTACTGTCATTAACAACCCTACCAACCTTTATAATCTGCAAACTTAGACATTAAGCCTGATATACCTTTATCGATATCATTGATAAATACACAAAACAACAATGGGCCCAGCCCTGGAAGACTCCGGGTTATTACCGGAGTCTTCCGAACCCTGGAAGACTCCGGTAATAACAAACATAGAGAAATGTCCGTTTATTACCACTCTCTGCCATCTCCCACTCAATCATCCTTTCATCCATTGCAGTAACTTGCTCTTAATGCCATACCGCTCCAATTTGTACAGCAGTCTTCCATGTGCAATAGTATAAAAAGCTTTCCTGAAATCCAAGTATATGATATCAAAATTATTTTTTGTATCCAGTTCCTTTGTGACCACATCATAGTATCCAATGAAATTGGTCAGACAAGACTTCCCCTTAACAAACCCATGCTGCATCTGAACTGTTACTGCTGTCTCGTCTAGGTAATCCTGTATCACCTCTTTAACCAATGATTCCATTATTTTCCCCGAAACAGAAGTTAAACTAACAGGTTTATAATGATTTGTGTCACCCTTTGAACCACCTTTGTGAATTGGGGATGCGTTTGCACATCTCCAGACTGTGTGGACTTCCTCTGAGTACAAGGTTGCTCTCATAATTATAGCTAAGGGTTTGCTTACTTCCATTGCTACCTCCTTCATTATAACTGGATAGATTCCATCTGCCCCAGTGCCTTTTTTATGTTTAACTTCAACAATTTCTCCTCCACTTTGTTCTCAGTTATTACAAAATCATTAAGCACCCTGCTACAATTTGATAACCTTCTGGCATTGTCAAAACTTAATAACTCCTCATGTGTGAATGTAGATGCAAAATACTCATTCATTTTACCAGCTACTTGAGCAGGATCATCGATAGTTGAACCATCTATGTTAAGTGCACCAATCTGATTCATCCCATTCCTTCTAGAGTTTACATAAGTAAAGAACTCTTTGCTGTTTTTCTTTGCATCATTTGCCAAAGATTTCTTGTAATCTGCCTTCGCCTGCCTAAACTCCTTCGTGACTAGATTACAGACTAGCTTATATCTGCCATAGGCTCCAGTGTTGCCTGATAATTTATATGCATCTCATGCATTTTTTTTTTCTTTGCCACGAGGCTCATTAATTCATCTGACATCCATTTAGGCCTGAACCTTGAACAGTATTTCTTAGTTGGTATGAAAAGTCTAGTATCCTCCAAGATTAAGTCCCTGAAGGCTTGCCATTTAGAATTCACTGTTGGTAACATCATCAGTTGATCTGACTGTATAGAATTTAGAAACTGTGTGAGACCACTGTAGTCACCTTTACGAAACAAAAACCCTTCCATTTACCCTTGATGGTAGTTACATCTTAAAGTAAATTCCACATCAGTACACTGTGATCACTGTCACCTAGTGGTTCCTTTATCTGCAAATTCTTAATGCATGAATAATCACTGCTGATAATCAGATCAAGGGTATTACTCCCTGTGGTTGCTTGTTGTTTGTTTGTTATTTGGTTTTTAGGAGCATTAGCAACTAAGGCCATATTGCTCCGTGATATGCGGTGGTCATTCCCTGACCTTTCCGCATCCTCCGTATTTGGTGGTTACGGGCTCGAACCCCGGTCTAATCAAGAAGCGTGTGCTATGCACTGCTGCTCCTTCCCACTTGGTTACGGAGGCGCCAACCTGTGGTTGCCCCTCGAACATGTTGCTGTAGAAAAGGATTCTCCAATAAATCCACAAAATCCTTGCTAGTGTGCAAGTGATTATCCCACATGTTCCAGTCAATATCTGAAAAGTTAAAATCCCCCATTACAAGACATTCTGATTTACTGGTCCATTCTATTTCTTTGCACAACTGTTCATTGTACTCATCAGATTCATTAGGCCTATAACATAATTCCTACTCTCATATTTATTTTCGCAGTGTTTATGTCACCAAACAGATCAACATTGCACTGTCCACCCATGTCAACTCGATGCACTTCCTTAGATTTTATGTGTTTTTTAACTAACAGCATAACCCTTCCTCCCTCCCTTCCTATCCTGTGTGTCCTTTCTGTACACATTGTACTCCCCAAATTCCAATTCTACTCTGCTTATATCTGTGTGACACCATACCTCTGATATCCCAACAATACCTGCCTTTGATGTCTTGATCAGCACTTCAAATTCCTCAATTTTATTTACTATACGTCAGCATTAGTATACATGCACTTGTTTTTACTCTTAATTACCCTAACACAGCCCATGTATTTACTTGCTCCATGATGACTCACAGCAGCTCTTGAAGGCCCAGCAACTTGCTCTCTAGGCTGCTGCTCATTACAGTAGAAGTAATTCAAGTATCACTTTCACCTCTGCCTGCGGCTACCGTTAATCTTTTAGTCTGTGAATCCCCCAATCTAGCAGTTTTCTGACCCACCTCACACTGCCTCGATAGCATCAGCAAATATTCTAGTACCTTTTCTATTTAAGTATATCCCATCCCCGTAGAAGCAGTCTCTCCTGTTAACAAACTCGGACCACGCTGAAAAAAATTCTACCCCATGAACCTTGCACAATCTCTCCAGGGCCGAATTGATTGACAAGGCTCTCATCATATACTCCCTCTTATCGTGTCTGGGCAGAATTGTAGATACTTTCAAATTTAACTCTAACTCGCAAATTTTTTTCAGCATTGACCTGTACTTGTTAAGTAAATCTGCAGGTCTCTTACTCTTAAGATCATTAGAGCCAACATGTACAACAATATCACCTTTTGTGCCTTTTAAAGATGATATCTGCCCTACAACATCATCAACTTTTTCCCCTGGCAGATATACCCCGGTCCTGTACCCTCCGTCTTTTTGAATAATATATTCCCCGTCTCCCTGACGATAGAGTCACTGACAATAACCAATTCCTGTGGGACCAGCACATTCTACCTTGCAGATTGCCACTGTGTTACCTGATGCACAGGAGCGAGCTGTGGTGTTGAGTTGGGTGGCCGAGAGCTTGACGGGCCCACATATTAATTTCAGGCACCTCCGTAGCCAGGTGGGAAGGAGCAGCACACGCTTCTTGATTAGACCGGGGTTCGAGCCCGTCACCACCAAATATGGAGGATGTGGAAAAATCAAGGGAATGACCACTGCATATTCCCGGAGCAATTTGGCCTTAGTTGCTAATGCTCCTAAAAACCAAACAACAACAATATATTAATTTCTTTGAGGGCATTTACCCTACACCTCACACTCTCATAGACACCCATCAGATGGTGCCTAATTTCTTCACAGTCTCTGCACCTAGCACAAACAAAGACACCCTCCTTGGCTTGATCATGTCCTGTTCTAGATAGGTTTGCAAACATTTCACATTTCGTGCATTGTTTTACACTGGTACGCTGGAGAATCATCCCCTTCAGTTCTCCTGCGAACCACAGCACTGGCTATTCTGTGAAGGCTGCTTTGCCGCTCTAGTCTGGGTCATGATTCTGTTAAGTATAATTTAATTAACAATGAACTTTAATAAGATAAATAAATTTAATTTTACTGATTAATTGATAATACTATACTAATCTAACAGATTTCTAATACAGTGCTACGTTTTTCTCTATCTAGTTTTACGTTAAATCTTGCACTACTCCATATCGTATAACAGTGGCATCGAGTAGCGAATGTAAAATCTACAGACACTAAATATTAACTTTCAAAATCGCTATCTAAATTCAAAAATAAACCTTGGAGTTTGCTAGAACTATAAAGCTACTTATAGAAAATAATTTAGTATAACAGTTTAGTCAATAAAATGACTAAATATAAATGAAAACTTAGTGTTCGCTGGAGCTGCAAAAATCTTGGTCAACATGGTAATAACCTCGTACCAACTATTGCATTGGGCCCATGTGGTACATGTCTTTAATGTATTTTATCCTGGCATACGTCAATTTTGTGCAAGTTAAAAAACAGAATTGGAATTGACTTTTCGTGTTGTTCAAGGCGTTCTATTGTTTTTTTAGGTATGAAGTTTAAATATTTTTAATGCTGTTCATTTTTTATCATTTAATACTTAACAGGTTTCATTTATAAATGCAAATTGAATTATCCATCAGTTATGGTCATAAAACGGTACAAAGGAGTCTGCTTTAATTTTTTTATAAGCCAAAACTTAGTTCTGAAATAGAAGCAGAAAATAAAAATGTAATAATTATCAAGGAAAAAGAAGAGAATGAAGAAAACATTGCATCACCAACAGAAGACATAAAGAATAGTAAACTCAGCCACTAATCCCGACACAGATGAAGTGGAGATTCTTGTTTGTTGCCACAACAGCCAATGTTGATAAGATGTTTTGAGGGTATCAACATTTCAGATGAAGGAAAGATATAGCTTGGGAGAAACCTAAATAACTTCAAGCAGTGTATCAGGGTAGTAAACTATAGAAGACTAGTTAGTCTTAACTATGTCTACAGTAATGTAAGGTGTGTTCACAATAAAATGGCTGAATTTGAACTCCTGGTTAGGACAATTAATGCTGACATATATAGGGCTAACAGAAATTTGGTGTCACCTGAAAATTGGAAATGATGAGTTCCACTGCAGTATATATAATGTATTTAGGGAAGATAGAAGAGGTGGAGGGTGTCATGCTTATCAAAAGCAGCCTGACCACAAAAAGAGTTTTCACTGAGTCAGAAGTTACATCTGCCATTATAGAATCTGTGTGGTGTGCATTAGTTGGAAACAAAGGTATAATGAGAGTGGGAGTAATCTACAGAATAGAAGATTGTGAAGAGAATGACAAGAGTCTCTATATGTAAATGGAATAAGCAAGCAATTGTGAATGTGTTATTATCGTTGATTTCAATCTGCCTCACATTGCTGGAATAAGTGGGAGGGAAACGCCATGGGGAAAATTTTTTTAAAATAAATTAGATGATTGTTATTTGTACTAGCATGTTAGAGAAAGTACTAGGGGTGAGAATTTCTTGACCTCACCATTGCTAATGAATTAGATGACATCACAGGGTTTAAAGTACACAAACTATTTTCAGGAAGTGATCAATCAATTGTCAGAAGATGAAGGAAGATGCATTATTTAAAGGTAAACACACAGGTTTTAATTTCAGAGGAGGGACTTTGACAGTTTAAGACACTATACAGCCTCTATTGATTGGGCAGATTGCAAAGTGAGGGTGAATACACTTGAATTACAGAATATATTTAAAGCAAAAATCATAGAAGCCATGAACACATACATACCATTAAGAAAATACTGCAGGAGGAGGCCAAAATGGATAAGTGTGGAGCTCCCTGGACAAATAGAGCAGAAAAAGATAGCATGGGATAGTTAAAAAATGGTTAAAAGTAGGTACAATTTGATCTGTTTCACAAATAAGGTCAGGTAGGCCAAGGATGAATATGAGAAAGCATTGGCTAAGAGAGCAAAGAATGGAGACAACGAATTTTTCACGTATATGAATATAATGAAGAAGAAGAAAGCAAATCAGATCGGACCCTTATGCACTTGGTGTTGTAAAGTCTTAGATATCCTAGCTGATGTTGCGAATGAATTGAATAGGTACTTGACGAAAGAAGCTTCATACTGAAAAGAGGCTGTGCAAGTGCAGCAAAACCATATGAAATAGTGATTTTGTAATTACAGATGATGTTTATTAGAATAATCTTTGAGCTTAAAAGCAAGTAACACTGTTTATAGATTGATGCATATACCCAGCAGTTTTGAGAGAAGTCATCAGGGAGTGTACTGAACCATTGAGGCCTCCAGACCTGTATGCAGTACTCAAGATGTGGCCTGACTATTGTCTTATATAAAGGTATAATCACCTTGTCTCTGCTAGCAGAATTTACAACACTAAGTGCACAAGGGTCCATTGACAATACTCCATGACCTGCTCTGGCAGCCCGTCTGCACTGCTTGGAGGACTTCATATCTGACCGCACAATTGCCCCCAGGTCTTTTTCATTCTCCACCTCCCTGAGTGTAATACCACAGAGTTGGTACGTTTCTCTTGGGTTACTGCTACCCATATGCAGTACTTTGCATTTCTCAAAATTAAACTTCAGTTGCCACTTCTCAGCCCATCTGCCTAACTTTTTCTAGATCCTGTTACAGTAGCATACTATCTTTACTATCATTAACAACCCTGCAAACCTTGGTATCAACTGCAAACTTGGACATTAAACCTGATATACCTTCATCGATATCATTAATAAATACACAAAACAACAATGGTCCCAGCACTGAACCCTAAGGTTCTCCACATTAGTTCATGTAGAGCAGTGTCCATTGATTACCACTCGCCGACTGGGGTAGCCAGGTGGGTAAAGTGTTTGCCTGGCAACCCAAAGGTCGCGGGTTCGAATCCCACCTTGGGCTTGGATCAGAGTAAAATGCAAAAACTTTGGGAGGTGCATTATGACTACAGAAGCCGATGTGCCAACAACTTACAAAAAAAAAAAAAAAAAAAAAAGATTACCTCTTTCTGCCATCTCCTACCACCTTTATCCATTGCAGTAACTCGCCCTTAATTTCATACCACTACAATTTGTTCAGTAGTCTTCCATGTGCAACAGTATTAAAAGCTTTCCTGAAATCCAAGTATATAGTATCAAAATTATTTTTTGCATACAGTTCCTCTGTGACTGCATCATAGTATCCAATCAAATTGGTCAGGCAAGACTTCCCCTTTCTAAAACCAGGCTGTGTACGAGCTATAACTGAAGTCTTGTCTAGATGATCCTGCAGTGCTTCTTTAACTTGTGCCTCCATTAATTTTTCTGCAACTGACATTATACTCACAGGTCTATAATTACTTGTGTCAGCCTTTGATCGTCCTTTGTGAATTGGGGTCACATTTGCACATCTCCAGTCTATGGGTACCACCCCGGAGTCCAAGGAAACTCTCATAATTATGGCTAAAGGTTTGCTTACTTCCTTTGCTGCCTCCTTTAATATAACTGGATAGATCCCATCCACCCCAGGTGACTTTCTTGTGTTTATCTTCAACAATTTCTCCTCCACTTTACTCTCAATTATTAAAGATTATCTAGCTTACTGCCAGAGTTGAATACACCTCTGGCATTCCCCTTGCTGAATAATTCCTCATGTGTGAATGTCGATGCAAAATATTCATTTAGTTTGTTAGCTACCTGAGCAGGATCATCGATATCAGATGGACCAATCTGATTCATCCCCTTCCTTCTAGAGTTTACATAAGTAAAGAACTCTTTGCATCCCTTTCTCGTAATCTGCCTTCGCCTGCCTGACCTCCTTTGTAACTTGGTTACAGATCAACTTATATCTATCACAGGCTTCTGTGTCACGTGTTAATTTATATGTGTCCCATGCATTTTTTTCTCTGCCATATGTCTCATTAGTTCATCTGACATCCATTTAGGCCTAAAACTTGAACAATATTTCTTAGTTGGTATGTAAAGCCTAGTAGCTTCCAAGATAAGTTCTTTGAATGCTTCCCATTTTGAATTTGCTGTTGGTAACATTATCAGTTGGTCCCACTATATAGAATTTAAATACTGTCTGAGACCACCGTAGTTGCCTTTGCGAAAGCAATAACCCTTCCCTTTTGCCCTGATGGTAGTTACCTCTTTGAGTAAATTCCACTTCAGCACACTGTGATCACTGCCACCTAGTGGTTCCTCTATCTGCAGATTCTTAATGCATGAAGAATCACTACTGATAATCAAATCAAGAGTATTACTCCCTCTAGTTGCCTCCCGAACATGCTGATGTAGAAAACGATCATCCAATAAATCCACAAAAGCCTTGCTAGATCAAGAGTGACCAACCCACAAATTCCAGTCAATATGTGGGAAATTAAAATCCCCCATTATAAGACTCTCTGATTTACTGGCCCACTCTATTTCTCTATACAGTTTCTTATTATACTCATCAAAGTCATTAGGCCTATAGCACACTTCTACTCTCAATTTTTATCTCCCAATGCTTATGTCACACCAAACTGACTCGACACTGCACTGTCAAGCGATGTCGACTGGCTTCACTTCCTTGGACTTTATGTGTTTCTTAACTAATAGCATAACCCCTCCTCCCCTCCTGTCCTGTCTATCCTTTCTATACACATTGTATTCCCCAAATTCCAGTTCCGCATTCCTTATATCTGTGTGACACCACGTCTCTGATATCCCAACAATATCTGCCTTTGATGTTTTGAGCAATACCTCAAATTCATCAAATTTATTTACCAAACTCCTAGCATTGGTGTACACGCAGGTATACATGCACCTGTTTCTATTCTTGGCTACCCTAACACAACCCATGTGTTTACTTGTACCGCAATGACTTCCAGCAGTCTCTGAAATATCCTGCATCTTGTTTTCCAGGCTTCTGCTCTTTCCAATAGAAGCAATGCAAGAAGCACTTTCACGTCTGCTAGTGGCTGATGTTAATCTATTAGTCCTTGTATCCCCCAAAGCTAGCAGTTTTCTGACCCGCCTAACACTGCCTCGATAGCATCAGCAATCGAGGCATTCTTAGTTGGTATGAAAGCCCAGTAGCTTCCAAGATTAATTCTCTGAAGGCCTCCCATTTAGAATTCACTGTTTTTAACAACATCAATTGATCCCACTGTATAGAATTCAAAACTGCCCAAGACCACTGTAGTCACCTTCATGAAAACAAAAACCCTTCCTTTTATCCTTTATGGTAGTTACTTCTTTAAGTAAATACCACATTAGTAGACTGATCGCCTTCATCTAGTGGTTCCTTTATCTGCATATTTCTGATGTATCCGTCATCACTGCTGATAATCAGATCAAGAGTATTACCTACTCTGGTTGCCCATCGAACATGCCGCTGTAGAAAACAATCCTCCAATAAATCCACAAAAGTCTTGCTAACATGCAAGTGCCCAACCCACAAGTTCCAGTCAATATCTGAAAGTTAAAATCCACATTTTAAGACATTGTGATTTACTGGCCCACTCTATTTCTCTGCACAGTTGTTCGTTGTGCTCAGGGTAATTAGGCCTATAACACACTCCTACTTCCATTTTTCCATTCCTAGTGTTTATGTCACACCAAACTGACTCAACATTGCACTGTCCAGCCCTGCCAACTGGATGCATTTTGTTAGATTTTATGTGTTTCTTAACTAACAGCATGAACCCTCCTTTCCTACCCTGTATATCCTTTTTGTACACATTGTATTCCCCAAATTCCAATTGTGCATTGCTTATATCTGTGTGACACCATGTCTATGATATCCCAACAATATCTGCCTTTAATGTCTTGATCAGCACTTCAAATTCATCAATTTTATTTACTATACTTCTAGCATTAGTGTACATGCAAGTATACATGCACTTGTTCTTAGTCTTAATTACCCTAACACAGCCCATGTATTTACTTGTTCCATGATGACTCCCAGCAGTTCTTGAAGCCCCCAGCAACTTGCTCTCTAGGCTGCTGCTCATTACAATAGAAGCAGTGCAAGAATCACTTTCGCCTCTGCCTGCAGCTACTGTTAATCTTTTAGTCTGTGAATTTCCCCCAAGCTAGCAGTTTTCCAACCCACCTAACACTGCCTCGATAGCATCAGCAAATAATAAGTAAGTGTGTCACAAACATATTATAATAAAAATATAAATTTATTATAATGAATAATAAATGTGAAAATGTTACTGCATGTAATAATGTTTTGGTGCTTATTTTATTGTATTTTTGGCTATATTTTAATTATGAGTCTTAAAATTTAATTAGATATATAATGTTAGAATTAAAAAAAAATATTATAATTAAATAAAACAGTCGCTGCTCTTTAACAATTTATTATTGGGAAGGAAATTGTGAGTATATAACTATTAAATTAAATTAGGAAACACGTGACCACCAAAATAAATACTGCAAATTAATTAATGCTGTCAAGGTTGTTGGAGTTAGGGGAAAGGCAAGGTGCTGTTCTGTTAGATTCTATGAAATGAACCTAACTGTCCCAATAAAAAAAAAAAAAATAATAAAATAAAATAATACAAACATAAAAATAAGAAAATAAAAGAAAAAGGAGGACTAAGGCAACAGTCGCCCTCAGAGGCTTGCTGAAAGACATAGTCGGTCACACATGCAACAATGTGGGCTATTAAAATAATAACACAGTCCCACAGAAAGAAACAAAGATCCTACAAACACTTTCCCTTCAAGGGGCAGTGGCACTTGTGAACTCAGAAAAGGGTGTCATTTAATAACCATTAAATTACTTAAATAAATTAAATTTATTCCTCAGAAGATGTTGCCTGCAGCATATTTTAAATAAGTAATATTTAGTTATTTAAAGATATTTAAAAAAATAAAAAATTCTGTTACTAATAGTAGTAAACATTTTTTTATTTATAATACTGTTTAGCCATAATTATCACTTGAAACATTTTTTGAGATTTATGTTTAAAAAATTTATTTATTTTACTTAATTCCTTATGCACAAAATAGCAATCATCACATCATATTCCTGTAACAAGCAACCAAACACATCATTCCACGCACAGCCAGCATTCATACCATCAGAGTTCTCCAGCTCATGGTCCTTCTACATCACCAGGTGTTCATAGTCCAAGTGCTCCACAAGCAAGCCAACCAGTGGAATTTAATCATGCTATTAATTATGTTAATAAAATAAAGGTAAGTATTGATTTGTAGTTGAATTCAGTATTTACATTCTTAGATTATAAATTAAAGAAATCTCTCTCTCTCTCTCTCTCTCTCTCTCTCACCTCCCCATCCTCTTGGAAACTTAAGCTTTTCAGCCTGCAGACAGAAATCCTCCCATCAAAAAGAACCACTTTACAGACACAGCATGGATATGTTATTGTTTAAGTTTCCTTTCGGTACCTTCTTCAGCATTACTCTGAGAACTACGAGTAATTTTTCAGTTTTATCTTTAAAAACAAGTGCAGTTGTCTATATTTTCTATACGTTAAAAAAAGAGAGAGAGGGGAATTTATGAAAGTTTATTGAATAACACTAACATCAAGTAAGAAATGACAATATTTTCGCTTCATTGAAATAAATTCCTTCTACAAATGGAAGTTTTCCTTCTGCTCACTGTTTACAACAAACAAGCAGATAGAATGTTACCACTCTCTCAGTAAAGTTGAACTGTCTAATTTATGTTTCACAAAGTAAAAGTTTGGTTGAGTTTTATCCTTTTTAAGTTGTGTTAATAGCAGTTTTACTCTTTCTTCTTTATCAAAGAGGATGAACTCTGTTTAAAATCCAATACTCTATGAAGTTTACTTTAACTGTCCTGAATGTTCTGTTTACAATAACAGTACAATTAAGCAGCATTTAGGGCTTTACATATGCCATAACTTGCTTTGTTACTTTGTCTCTTTGTTCTTCAACAACGGTTTAAAGGCTTTTAAAGGCAAAACCTTAACTAGTTAATTAGTCACAATTTTTATTAACCATAACCTTGTGTAGCAAATTAACTCACTTTATTGCAGTAGATGAAAACTAATGCAGTAGATTGTCAGTTATCTGGAATAATTGATGTCAGACCTTTTCTGGATAGCCAAATTTTCCGGATCATTGATCATAAAGTAAGATTAAATAAATTTAATCTTACCTTACGATTAAATTAAATAATTAAGATTAATTAAATAAAAAAATAAATTTATAAACCAATCTCGGAAAGCAGAAATCCAGGCATTTTTATACAAAACAGGAAAATGAGAAAGATTTTTAAATGCTCTGTTTTTTCGACTTACCAATAAAGAGCATGGACTGTGCATTCCAGTAGTATTTGCACACACAGCAATTGTAACTCTCCCTTTTCTTATCTTAAAACCTGGTGCAGGCATTTCTCTTGGCGCCTCCGTAGCCAGGTGGGAAGGAGCAGCAGTGCGTAGCACACGCTTCTTGATTAGACCAGGGTTCGAGCCCGTCACCACCAAATACAGAGTATGCGGAAAGGTCAGGGAATGACCACCGCATATTCCCGGAGCAATATGGCCTTAGTTGCTGATGCTCCTAAAAACCAAACAACAACAACAGCATTTCTCTTTTAGTGGCTATGGTTTTTCACGGTAATGCTATCCATTATAAGCCTGTCTCATCAACGTTATAAATGTTTTCTTTCTTGTAATTTGCCATAACTGAAGCAAACTTATGACACTACTGCCGATTTTTCTGCAGGAAGTTTCTTGCCTTGAATATCTAGTTCACATATACTGTGTCTCAGTTTAAAGTTTTTGAGCCAACCTGTGCTTGCCTTAAAATCTTCATTACCTCTTAATTTTCTATTAAAATCTAGTGCTTTTTCACACAACATTGAGCCAGAGACTGGTTCACCTAAACTTTGCTTCTGAAGAAACCGCAAAAAAGTGCACACTCTCTAAAGCGGCATTTTCAGGTTTAAACATCGCCTTTTTCCTGATAGATCCTCCTTCACTATCCATAATCGACACAAATTCTGTTATAGCATTGGAATTTTTCTTTGTGTCATAAATTGTTGAAGTCCCCACATTAAACTCTTTGGAGAGATTTCCTAAATTTCCACCTTTTCTAATTCTATTAATAATTTCTGTTTATTGTTGCAATGTTAAAACTATGTGTTTTCTTTTCGTTCACATTTTTCCGTAAAAAATTGAGAAAACTAATAAATTGCATCGTTTTGGGCTGATATTATTCTTACTGAATCTGGAGCTAAACTAATCTGAAGTTCACTCTTGGTTTCCGAGAAAACCCAGTAGTCTCTGTGATATTTTTCTAAAGCACATTTCTGAAGGTCACATAGAATTCTAGAGGTCACAAACATAAAACAATAAAAACAATTTGTAGTTTTCAGGTTATTGGGCTTTTTGTTTGTAGAATCTGTTATCAACGGGCCATAAACTCGATCTTTCGTTTATTAGAATCAAAATTCAATTTGCGAACATGATCTCTATAACCAGCACTTACTGTATTATCATTAATTAAAAAAAAAAAAAAAAAAAAAAGAGAAGAAAGATCAGCCTTTCAAATTATTCTGGATATCTGACGTTCTACTGTATATATATTAAAAAAAAAAAAAAAAAAAAAACCAGTCTGTCTCAACTTAATTTTATTCTTCAAATGATTCACATATATAATCTGTTGCAAGTGGGAGCATACTTCATATCATATCAATTGTTGCTCCAAGCACTGACATAACAGAGAGTGCAGGCTAACGTTTAATGAACCATGCTTTTGATATCACATCATTAAGCTATACACCGATGAGCCAAAATATCATGAACAGTGAGTCATGCAATCGAAGCAACTGCAGGTGAACTATGGCGCATGTGCGGGTCTGGACACGGTATAAAAAAACACCTGATACTGAGCTCTATTAATCAGCATTACTCTTGTTCTTCAGATGAGAAAGGCAGCGGACTTAAGTGAGTTTGACAAAGCCCAAATTGTAATGGTCAAAGCATATCAGAAACGGAACGACCAGTGGGATTCTCATGGTTAGCACCTACCGAAAGTGGTTCAAGGAGGGGGAAACCCACGAACTGCCGGCAAAGTGTTGGACAACCACGGCTGATCAATGCTCGAGGTGAGTGAAGGCTCTCCTGGATGGTACGTGGCAAAAGAAGGGCAACTGTGGTGCAACTCGCCAGTAATTGGAATGCTGGTGATGGGAGTAATGTGTCACCACACACAGGACATCGAACCCTGATGAAAATGGGCTGTGTAGCTGCAGGCCGCTCCAATTGCCCATGCTAACCACGGTTCATCAGCGACAATGCCTACAATGGGCACGCGAACATCGAAACTGGACCTTGAGTTATTGGAAGAAGGTTGTCTGGTCCAGTGAATCATGTTTACTGTTGCACCATGTGGATGGCCGGGTACATGTGCATCGTTTACCTTGGGAAGTGATGGTGCCTGGATGCACCGTGGAACAAAAACAAGCCAGTGGCGGCGGTGTCATGCTTTGGACGATGTTATGCTGGGTTACCCTGGGTCCAGGGTATCCCAGCAGAACATCACCATTCATATGCCTGGCACTGATGTCTACCACCTACCTAAACATCATTGTTGACCAGGTACACTCTTTCATAGCAACAGGCTTCCCCTCTGGCGGTGCCATCTTTCAGCAGGATAATGCGGCATGCCACACTGCCCAGATTGTTTGAAACTGGTTTGCGGAACATGAGGAAGACTTCCAAGTATTGCCCTGGCCTTCAAATTCCACAGACATCAATCCCATCGACCATCTGTGGTGTGTGTTGGTACAGCAACTCCAATCTGCGGTGTCTCAACAACGGACCTTACAGGAGTTAAGGGATCTGCTGGTTATGTGTTGGTACCAGATACCACAAGACACATTTATAAATCTTGTAGCATCCATGCCTTGCCTGATACAAGCTTTTTTCGCTGCACGTGGAGGACTAACATCATATTAGGTAGGTGGTCATAATGTTTTGGTTCATCAGTGTACATAACATATTATAAAAATCATTGCAATTCATATCTCATATGATTTGCTTTAATAATTATTGCATATTTGAAACAGTAGTATGACACAAGTACATCCTTCAGCTTCACATTAGATTGAATAAATAAATAAATAAATTTACAGCAAGGAAATAGATAACTTATCATTCACTAGATTATTATAGTGATAAGCATATTAGGATTAGTAACAACAAATGATGCTAGGAAGCCAAATGACCTATCCATCCCTTCTAAAACCATTACCAAATATTTTCATTTCCGCTGTTATATATGTTAACTGTTTGCAGTCAGTTTTTATTGTTAGACTTTTAAAATAATTGTTAATCCTGTCACACTTTCTACTTATACAGGTTTTTGTATTTAACATCTATATTACACATTTAAGGAAGTAGATATGACACTGATCTGTTGTATTACTAGCAAATAATAATGTTTGCATGCTCATAGATGACAGTAATGTTGAGGAGGGTTAACAGTGTGTAGCCTTGTCTGTCTGCCTCCCACATCTGTTTTTTTTTTTCAGTAACAGAAACAGTTGTGCTGTGAGAACATATGCAGTTTATCTTCTTTTTATTGCATATACAATGGATTCTGATTATTTGGGCCACTGATTAATTGGGGCAGCTGTTTATTTGGGACAAATCTTAAAGAACAGAACCCAATCGAGAAAATACCCAGTGTTTACTTCGCTTAATCGGGACAACGTGCCGTTTAATCAGGGCAGGACAATAAAACAATTAGCAGTCCCCTGTTTATTGGACTTTTCTGTTTGTGCAATCTATTCTAAATGGGCAGTAAACTCTATCTTACTGCATTTGTGATAATCCAGATAGCTGGAATTCTGTGGGTTATTATGATGAAATGTGTTTACACTTCCATGAAATCTTTAATCAATCATATAAAAAATAAATTTTCAGAATCTTCTCTTCGTTCCTATTTTTAAAGCTTCGTAACTTGTTACTTTATGTGAAACTTTGCATAATTGGGAGAGCCACCTAATCGGGCCAAAATGCACTAGTCCTGATGTGTCCCAAATAACTGGAATCGACTGTATATGTGTGTGTGTGTGTGTGTATATATATATATATATATATATATATATATTTTTTTTTTTTTTTTCCCTCTTGTGTTTTTACTTAGTTCTTGTATTTTTATTGTTAAAATGTTAGCAGACAGAAAGATAGTGTTTGAATCATCTCCCTGACAATTTTTGCTACATACCTGGACAAGAAATTCAGTCGAAAAAAATCCATAGCTTTAATGAATGTATAAATTCTTTTTAACTTTGGTTGTAAGGTTGGTGATCAGGACAGAACTTGGGCTCCACATATGTTCTGCATTATCCACAAACCTGAGGATAATAAGTGAGAAAATTAAAAGTATGGTTTTATAGTACAGGTAATCCTTGTATAACACTGTAGTTAGGTTCCTAAAAAAATCTCGTGTAGTACGAAACCATGTTATACAGGACTAAGAACCAGTACAAAAAAGGAAGGGGTACGTTCCAAGAGCTAACAAAAATGCACCATTTCATCAACAAAATGTTAACCGAACTAACAAAAATAGAACATTTCATTAACAAAATGTTAACAAAACTAACAATTCATTTCATTAACAAAATGTTAACAAAACTAATAAAAATACACAATTCTAGGTTTGTGTATCTTCAGTCTCTTTAAAAAATCATTAACCTGGGTTTGTTTGTTTTTGCTTGATAGATCTTTGTAAATTTCATATGGAACCAATCATTTTTGAAGCTCCCTTTTGAACTTCGGGATCCTTTCAGTGTTGAAGAATCTGAATTCAAAAAATAAGATTGTAATATGCCATTTCCAACAAATCTGCTTCGCCAGCCTCTTTTTCTACCAGTAATTCTTGAACATCTTCAGTAATCATATCTTTTTTTTTTTTTTTTTTTTTTTAGCATCAGCGACTAAGCCTATGCTACTCTGTGTGTTCTGAGGTCGTGTGTTCCATTTTTCAGGATGAAAACCCAAATGTCCTGGGAGAAAAAACATACTACTCTTTCCTGAGACCCACTAACTCAGCCACGTTGTGAAAAAGATTCCTCTTGTCATCGACGGGATTCGACCTTAGATCTTTTCCACCTGGTGTGGGGGTGACAGCAGTTCTACCAACAGTTGATACCCAAGGGGTCTTCAGTAGTCATATCATCAAAACCTTCCAATCCCACCGACTTTCTTACCATTGTTTGGCACATAATGGCCTTTAGCTCTCCTTGCGCCGTAAAACCTCCAACAACAACCTATTGACTTAGCAGGTTCTAATATTGCACTGATTCCATTTTCTGCTGGTTCAACCATGAACTTACTATGGCCATACATTTTTCCAACACATATTTAATGTTGATTGTTTTACATTTTTGAGTGATAAAGCTAAGATTCCGATACAGTCCACAATTGAAAAATGTTTCCAGGCATCCATCACTTTAATTTTCCATTAATTTAATTCGGAATCAATTTTTTCCAAAATCCATTGTAAAGATTTCTTGATGTAATGAATTTCAAAGGTAGATATAATGCCGTGATATAATTAAAGAAATTGTACTAGGTGGTAGGAACACATAACTTCAATGTTTGGATGACTTAAATCTTTTGGATTGCCTGGCACGTTATTCAATAGTGATAAAACGTTTAAATCTAGATTCTTCCACATGTTTAACACTATAGGACTAATACAGGGATTTCCTAACAAAGGAAAAAAATGGGAATTTTTCAATATTTTTTATTTATTTATTTATTTATTTTTTGTATAACAATTAGTGAGTCAAAAGTGGAGATTCACAAAAAAGAGTGGAATTGTTGAAAAATTACATCCAACATAATGGCAGAGTTTTTCCTCCCACAGAAGCTCAAAAATACCATGTTATGTGAGTTTGCCACAATTCTCTAACTGTGTTGGAGCGAAACTATGTTATATAAGTACCGTGTTGTGTGAGGATTGTCGCACTTAAATCAATTGTGTTAGAGCGAAACTGTGTTGTAGAAGTACTGTGTTACATGGGGGATTGCCTGTATAGAAAAAACCCCGCAGCCACATTGATGATTGCTGTTTCTGCTTGACAAAACATATCTGGTGTCCAGAAAAAGCAAGCACGGTATCAGCTATCCTAACTTATCATCTAATACAGGTTGTTCGACATAATGAAGATCTACCAAAAAGAGATCTCCCAAAATCATGACATAAAGTCAGCAGTGATGCTTATAGTTAGGATTCTTACATTGCACGACTTAGTTCATGATTTAAACTTATCTTACTAATATCCATTACTAATATGCTTATCACTATCTAGTGAATGTAAGTTATCTATTTCCTTGCTAAAGAGAAAGCAGAATTTCTTGATTCTAGTTTAGAACACTGGAGATTACATGAAGGAGGAACTGAAATTATAGTATGTCAAAAACATCATGAAATATTTTCAATATATATTTTGTTGTGAAAGATAGCATGTATTTCTTTAAACATATTAATCGTGTTCTGAATGAATTGAGTATTGAATGCAATCATAGTGAATGATGTGAGTATTTATTGATGCCTCAAAATTAAGTTTAAAAGCAGTGTTACTATATAGTAAGACTTTTGTGGATTTATTGGATGATTGTTTTCTACAGCAGCATGTTCGAGAGGCAACCAGAGAGGGTAATACTCTTGATCTGGTTATCATCAGTGATCATTCATGTATTAAGAATTTGCAGATAAAGGAACCATTAGGTGGCAGTGATCATAGTGTACTGATGTGAGATTTACTTAAAGATATAATTACCATCAGAGGTAAAGGAAGGGGTTTTTGCTTCCGTAAAGGTGACTACAGTGGTCTCAGACAGTTTTTAAATTCTCTACAGTGGGACTAACTGTGATGATGTTACCAACAGTAAATTCTAAGTGGGAAGCATTCAAGGAATTAATAGCGGAAGCTACTAAATGTTTTATTCCTATTAAGAAATATTGTTCAAGCTAAATGGTTGTCAAATGAACTAATGGAACTCGTAGCAGAGAAGAAAAATGCATGGGATGCATATAAATTATCAGGCGACACAGAAGCCTGCTAATTTATATGCGAAGGCAGATTACGAGAAATCTTTGGCAAAGGATGCTAAGAAAAACAGCAAGGATTTCTTTACTTATATAAACTCTAAAAGGAAGGGGATGAATTTGATTGGTCCACTTGACATCGATGGTTCGACTGTTGATGATCCTGCTCAGATAGCAAACAGACTGAATGAGTATTTTGCATCTACATTCACACATGAGGAGTTATTAAGGTTTGAAAATGCCAGAAGGTTATCAAATTGTAACAGGGTGCTTAATGATTTTGTAATAACTGAGAACAAAGTGGAGGAGAAACTGTTGAAGTTAAACATAAGCAAGATAGGTAAATTGGATCTATCCAGTTATATTAAAGGAGGCGGCAAAGGAAGTAAGTAAACCCTTAGCCATAATTATGAGAGCATCCTTGGACTCAGGGGAGGTCCCCACGGACTGGAGATGTGCAAATGTATCCCCAATTCACAAAGGGGGATCGAAGGATGATTGAGTAATTACAGACCAGTTAGTTTAACTTCTGTTCTGGGTAAAATAATGGAGTCATTGGTTAAAGATGCATTGCAGGATCATCTAGACAAGACTGCAGCAATAATTCAGACAGCATGGTTTTGTTAAGGGAAAGTCTTGTCTGACAAATTTGATTGGTTATTATGATGTGGTAACAAAGGAACTGGATGCAAAAAATAATTTTGATATCATATACTTGGATTTCAGGAAAGCCTTTGACACTGTTGCATATGGAAGACTACTGTACAAATTGATCTGGTTAGAATGGTATTAAGGGTAAGTTGCTGCAATGGATAAAAGGATGGTTGAGTGGGAGAAGACAGAGGGTGGTAATCAATGGGTGCTGCTCTTCGTGGACTAATGTTATTAGTGGAGTCCCACAGGGTTCGGTGTTGGGTCCACTTTTGTTTTGTGTGTTTTTCAATGATATTGATGAAAGTATATCAGGCTTAGTATCGAAGTTTGCAGATTATAGAAAGGTTGGCAGGGTTGTTAATAACAATAATGGCAGTGTGCTACTGCAACAGGATCTAGAAAATTTGGGCAGATGGACTGAGAAGTGGCAACTGAAGTTTAACATTGAAAAATGCAAAGTACAGCATATGGGTAGAAGTAACGCTAGAGAAAAATACCAACTGTGTGTGGTAATGCACTTAAGGTGCTAGAAAATGAAGAAGACCTGGGAGTAATTGTGCAGTCAGATATGAAATTTTCTGAGCAATGCAGACAGGCTGCCAGGGCAAGTCATGGGGTTTTGTCAATGATATACAGGAATTTTGCTAGCAGAGAAAAGGAGGTGATTGTCCCTCTGTATTAGGCAATGTTCAGGCCATGCCTTGAGTACTGTGTGCAGGTCTGGAATGATGTGCGGAAATTTGCCTTTAGCCAGCGGGTGGTTAATTGCTGGAACCAACTTCTATATGTCGTTGTGGAAGTTGATAGGTTAAATAAATTTAAGGAGGAACTGGACAAACATTTAGAGGGGATTGTTTTGTATTTTTTTTTTTTTTTTTTTTGGCTGATGTTTCATAAGCTCATGCACTTGCTTTCTTGCATCACATGCCAGTACTACTACTACAATGGAAATGCATTCTCATCAGTTCGTCTACTTTGTGTTGTTGTCTTGAAAGAAACATAAGATCCTGAGTGTAATAAAGTTTGATGCCTTTGTTGAGAATGTCTGTGGTGAGCATAAGGAATTGGAATACTCACTGGTCTGCAGGAAGATTTCACAAAATACTGTTGTTTTCTATTTTTGGGAAAAAATCACACAACAAGAAAAACATAATATTGTGCAGCAGTGGGAAAAGAGGGAGGAATTTTTACCAGTGAGAAATAATATAAAACTTGTTCCACAATGGTTGATCCAAAAAAATGATCCTTCTTTCTTTTCACCTTTACTTATAAATCTTGGATTAATGAAGAATACTGTTAACATTGTAAATGAAAAGGAAGTGTAATCTTCTACCTAAAGGAAGTGTTTTACAATTTACCAGATGTGCAAAATTGAACGAAGGGATTTTCATTAGGCCTCAAATAAAGAAACTGCCCAAATATGAAGTATTTAAAACAAAGCTACAGCATATGGAACTAGCAGTTTGTTCTTGAATTTCGTTGAAGAAGGAAAGATGATAATTATCAATCTCTGGAGTCAACTTTCCTGCAATGTAATGAAGCTATGGGTTGTAAAATGTCCTTGAAAATTTACGTACTTCGTTTGCATCTTTGCATCTCAGTTTTTTTAACCCCAAAATTTGAAAGATGTAAGTGACAACTAGGAGAAAACAGCAGGACCTGTTCATTATGCAAAAATGTACTAGTGTTGCTGTGATATGCCATTTTGAGAGAAATTTTCCCTCTTAAAAAACCATTCTGGTTTTTTAAGAGGGAAAGCAAAATGGCTATAAGAATAACTCCATGAATTTTATTTTTATAACCCTCAAGGAGTTATAACACCACATATTTTCGAAGTAAATAGAATATATGTGGTAATATTTTATTTGTTTGATTAAAATATTGAAAACAAATGTCTCATTTTTAAGATACATTTGAAATTAGTTCTTTAGTAAGCCACTAAAATTTCAGTGCATACATACAAACATAATTTAGACATAATTTTACTATTTTTTGAATAAGTAAATTTCATTTTGAATTTGCAACCTTTGCTCTGGAGGTATGATGGGGGGGGGGGGCTTGTTTATAACCACTGTATTCAACTTCACGAAAGCAAAATCCCTTTCCTTTACCCTTGACAGTAGTTATATCTTTAATTAGCTTGCTCGTGGGTGGGAGTGAACATAATATATTGATGAGCGAGCTACTTCAAGTTGTAACTACTTTCAAGGGTAAAACGGTTCCTTTAATGATTTCTGTCATTGCTTATCGAACATGTTGGTTGAAATTAATCCAGAAAAGTCTTGTTGCTGTATTATTTAGGCAATATCTTGAAATTTAGTCTCCAATTTATTTTGATTTATTGGCCCACTCAGTTTGTCTGTATTGTTGTTGTTTGTGGTATTTATTTATCATAGCCTATAACACATTCCTACTCTCATTTTTGTCAACCCATTGCTTTATCATCATCATCATCATCATCATCATCATTATAGGTGGTAGATGGCTTTCATCAACCGGTGAAATACCACCACTTTGCTTATTGGAGGCTTGAAGTGGTGAAACCCATGTTTAGTCTCTAGAGCAAAGTTTCCGGCATCCCCCTCCCCCCATACTTCTCCTTCAACCCTAACCCAAGCACGGTACTAAGTACTATAGGTTCTAATACCTCTCGTGTTTGGGGTTCACATAAAAAAAAAAAAAATCCATCATCATCATCATCAGCCATTTTCAATCCACTGCAGGATGAAGGCCTCTCCAGCAACTTTCCAATTTCTTCTGTTTTGTGCGGTGGCCATCCATTTACTACCCACGAACTCGTGACTTTCATCTGTCCCTCTCCGCTGTTGTCTTCCAGGTTTTCTTTTAGCTCTTCTTGGGTACCATCCTGTTATTTTCTTAGTCCGTCTGTCATCACGTCTTCTAGCTATGTGTCCTGCCCAAGTCCATTTCTGTTCTTTAGTTTTGATAAGAATGTCCTTTATGTGTGTTTGCTGTCTAATCCATTTTTTTTTTTTTAAATCGAACAGTCGGATTCCTAATATAATTCTTTCCATTCTTTGCTGTGTAGTTTTCAGCTTCTCTTCCATTCTTTTGATGAGTGTCCAAGTTTCACTTCTATAAGTCACGGTGGGGAGTATACATTGGTTGATTGTTTTACATTTCAGAAAAATTGAGATATTGCTCCTCAGTATGTGACTATATTTCCTGGATGCTATCCATCCAAAATTTATCCTTCTCTTCACTTCCAGCCATTTACAGTGAAACTTCCCTTTAACGGACAGCCATGGGGAACGAAAATTTGTCCGTTAGAGAGAAGTGTCCGCCAACAAGAAGTCTGAGGGAGAAAAAAAAAAGAAAGAAAAAGAAAAATCGTTAAACGTTTAATGTAAAATGAAATTAAAATATATACAGATTTTGAACAATATTTTTGTAAATAATATACAATTACATACACAAGAGATAAAGAAAAATCGTTAAACGTTTAATGTAAAATTAAATTAAATTATATACAGATTTTGAACAATATTTTTGTAAATAATATACATACAATTGTGCTATGCATATTATGACTTTATGTTAAGAAAAATACATACAGTAATCACTTATTTTCTTCTGCACCCTTTTCCGGCTGATAATTTTGTTTTCAATATTTGTTTGGAGTGAAGAAACCATTGAAAGTTCTTCAGTATCTTCTTCAGCGGCGAAAAACATTTTTAAACGATTGATTTGTATGAGCGCTTCTTCTGTTTTCATCGGTGGTTCATCGTTAATATGTTCTACGACAGAATGACCTCCTTCCATTTCTTCATCCTCATGAGGAACTTCTTGAAAAATATCGATGATAATGTCCTTGATATCTAGAGCACCATCTTCTGTAGTGAGGTTCGAGTCTATATCTTTGTAGCCAGGGTCACTTGTAGCTGAAGTATCGTACATTATCAATAGATGTTGAAGTTCTTGTTCTTTTTGTTCACAACTTCAATTTTTGCTTTTGAGAAGCCAGACTTTACAAAACAGTTCACGACAGTTTGTTTTCTAATTGTGTATACTGAAGAGGAAATCCATTGAATTGCATCTAGGATGCTGATTTTCTTTGCAAGGTCACTCGCACATGTTACATCGTTCATGTTTGCAATGAGATGTCTTTAAAACACGTTTTCTGTAGTGAAGTTTAAAATTTTTTATTATCCCTTGATCCAAGGGCTGACACTCTGCAGATGTGTTTGGTGGCAGAAAAACGATTTGAATGTTGGACAATTCAATGTGCGGGTGAGATGCAGCATTATCCATGAAAAGAATAATTTTTCTCTTTTGACGAATCATGTTTTGGTTAAAGTGACTTATCCATTCGCTGATGATATCTCGTCACATGATATCATCAGCGAATGATGATATCTTGAAACAACGAGGATTTTGTGGTTTTCCTATAACAAGAGGTTGTTCAAAGTCTCCCAGCATATTTGTACACAATAGTATAGTCAAGTGTTCCTTAGAAATTTTTCTGCCCTGGCACTTTTTGTTTTTTAGGCTCATTGTTTTTTCAGGAAGAGCTTTAAAAAACAATCCTGTTTCGTTACAGTTGTAAATATCCTTAGCTTCAAAATCACAACATAAATCTTCCAATTTGATGGTCCACTCTGTTACAACCCCCAGTATCAACAGACCCACCTTGACCACTTACGGTTTTCCAAGAAATTTTATGCCGAGTTTTGAACTTGTCTAGCCATCCCACAGAAGCTTTGAACTCATTTACTCCAATAGATTTCACAACCTCCAAAGCCTTTTCCCTAATAATAGGCCCATTAATGGGAATTTTTTTAGCACGTGCGCGACAAAACCACTCATACGTAACATTGTCAAATTGAAGTCCAACAGTTTTCGGGAATGATTTTTGAATTTTGGCAACACGGATCATTTCCGTGTTGCCAAAATTGTTTGAGCAGTTCATTTTTTTTCTTTAGGATGTCACTTACCTGCGTCTTCCCGATTTTGAATTTTGCAGAAAGTTTGCGAACACTATTTTTTTGCCGATCATACGCATTAATGAGTTCGACTTTATCTTTTAAAGTTAAATGTTTATGAGAAGACATTGTGCACTTCACACAACACTGAACAAAACTGAAAACTGAAACTGCAAAGCCGAAAGGCCGATGAAACCCCCCCTCCTGCACACACCGAATTCATCAGAAGTTTTACACGTGCCTTAAAATTCTTGAAAAAGGCTTTAGAACCGCGACGTAAACCTTGATAAAATTCAGAGAATTGAAAATAGAAAATAAACACACGATTGAGGCAATACTCTCTAGTTAGTGGTCATATGTTCTTGGGGTGTCCCCATGGCATCTTATTCATTGTGATCAGGTACACAGTGGCCCATGGATCCTGGTTTCCCACCGAGGAGACAAGATGCTCCGCAGGACAGCTTCTTCCACTGCCTGATCATTGCAGTGTAGGTGTTTTTTGTCTCCCGGTATTGCCTATTGCCGCTTAAATGTTTCAACATCCTGAGGGGGCCCTGTTTGCCTTGCCCACTGAAAGGTTCGTCTTCTCCTTTGCACTTGGTTGCGTAGAGCGTCTCTCGACCACCATGGCACCGCTCCTGTTTTCGGGTTTTCTTTTTTATGGCTTGGTTGGCCGCGTTTATAATGTCTTTGGTCACTGCATGCTGATGAGTGTCAGGATTTCTTGTCTGAGTACCATCCTGGTGTAGGTTCTGCATATTTAGTATGACTTGCTCTTTGAACTGATCCCATCTGGCATGATCCACTGCAAACCTGTGCTGCTTGAAGTTGGCAATCAGTGGCTGCTGCAGGGCTCGCCGAATGGTGAAGGTAATTGCACGATGGTCTGATGTGGTCCATTCCTCGTGAACCACCCAGTCCACGGCGGACCTGGTAGCTAATGTCACATCCAGTGTTGCCTCCCAGAGGGTGGAGGCAAAAGTTGGTAAGTTGTTGGGGTGATTCAGGACTATAAGTCCACTGGCACTGATGTATTCTTCTAAGTGCACTCCATTCCTGGACCCCCTGTGCTCCTGGGTGCAGTTTGCAGCTAAACCAAAGGGGGGGGGGAACAACAGTTTACGTCGGCTAAGATGAGTACTTTGTCTTTTGGGAGCTCGGTTAACGCTTGGTTGGGGTACTGGGTTGCTGGTATTATATTCTCTCCAGACCGACAATAGAGAGACCGACAAAATTGTACATCTGCCTGTACAATTTTGTACCCTAAGGGATATCCCCGGACTTTATTTGCAACTGTGTAGGGTTTCTGAATTAGTAGAACATCGCAGTTTTCTTCTTCTGCCTTTTTTGTGATTTGGCCTGCAACTGCATATGCTCTTTGGGCGTTTATTTGCATACATTTTTGACTCTTGTTGTTATATCCTTTATTCAGAGTTCCTATAATTGATTCTTTCTTGGTGGATGCTCTTGACTATCAGGTAGGTGGGACAGTTTGTATCGCGAAGGGAGTGTGTATGCGGCATCTTCAGGTCCCTGCAGTTCACACAAACTGGATCTTTACCCTTGTTTGGGCAGGAGTTGAAACTGTGTCCCTTTTCCCCCGCAGTGGCTGCAGGTCACAGTTTGGGAACACATAGGTGCTGCATGCCCAATTCGGCAGCAGCGGCAGCATTGTGGGACTGCTACATGCTCCCTGTATCGATGTGCTCCCCAGTTTATGTATATTCGGGGGTGCCTCGTTATGATTCTCCAGGCATCCGGGGTTAGTTCAATCACCCAATTTATGGTGCTACCGTTCCTGATTTTTTGGCTGTACCGCTGTTTCTGTGTCAACCTCTGGTAGGTCTTGTTGCAGGTTTTGTCTGTAAATCTCTTCTGTAATGGTGGTTGATGTTGTGTCCTTTTCCCGGTCATACACCACGATGGACGGGCCTTTCTGCCTTGGTGGTTAAGCTACCAATCCAAGGGTGGATATTTTGGCATTTTCTAAGATGCATTTACCGTCATTGCTGGTCACAGTTCCAATTATAACTCCCGTGTTTCGAGTTTTCCTAATGGACTTTATTCTTGTGCTCTTTAGGTCTTCTGTGAGAGAGTCCATCACAGCTTTCTTAACATCTCCACTTGATTTGTGTGTGCCCGGTGTAGTGGGTTTGACCACTACTAAGTGTGGTTTTGGGAGTAATGTCTTTCTCGGTGGCGGTTTGCCTCTGCTGTCTGGCCGGAAGGCATTTGCCTCAACGCTTCAGAATAGGTCGGGGAGCGTTGTGGCATTTCATTTTACCCCGCCTCGAAAGAACGCTTCTAATTTAGCGTTGGCCTTTTCAGACTCGATATGAGCCTTGAGGAGAATAGTTTTCATCTTAGTCTGTAAGGAGACAATATCCGCTCGTGGCCATGTAGTAATTCGGTTGTTCTGTTCTTTCAGCAAGTTTTCAAGCTCAGTTCTGAGAAACAGGATTTGTTCTGGGACCGGTCCTTCTGGCAGGGTAGCATCAAGGAGTCGAACTTCTTTCAGTGGCTATGTTGTTTGGGTTCGTAGCTCAGGTTGGGTCTTGTTATGGTCAGTCTGAGATCTGGTCTCTCGTTTATGCTTTGCAACCATGTGTTGCTTGTTTCTTTTCTTTGATGAGGGTGGTGGTTTCTGATTATATTCAAATTCTCTGGGGTCTCATTATTAATGGTCCCAGGCTCTTGACCAGCACAGTCCTCCGTTGAGAGGTGATTTCTGCTGGCATTTTGGACAATGTCGAATTTCCAAGATGTTCGGATTAACGAGATTATATTGTTATATTCTTGGGGCACAGAATGTGAAGGTGTTTGGTACCTGACACAAGTTCATGCAGTTAAGGATCCTGATTTATGTCCAGATTAAAGGAGGTGGCAAAGGAAGTAAGCAAACTCTTAGCCATAATTATGAGAGCATCCTTGGACTCAGGAGAGGTCCCCACGGACTGGAGATGTGCAAATGTGTCCCCAATTCACAAAGGGGGATGGAATGGTGACACGAGTAATTACAGACCAGTTAGTTTAATTTCTGTTCCGGGTAAAATAATGGAGTCACTGGTTAAAGATGCATTGCAGGATCATCTAGACAAGACTGCAGCAATAATTCAGACACAGCATGGGTTTGTTAAGGGAAAGTCTTGTCTGACAAATTTGATTGGTTATTATGATGTGGTTACAAAGGAACTGGATGCAAAAAAAATTTTGATATCATATACTTGGATTTCAGGAAAGCTTTTGAAACTGTTGCGCATGGAAATCTACTGTACAAATTGGAGAAGAATGGTATTAAGGGTAAGTTGCTGCAATGGATAAAAGGGTGGTTGAGTGGGAGAAGACAGAGGGTGGTAATCAATGGGTGCTGCTCTTCGTGGACTAATGTTATTAGTGGAGTCCCACAGGGTTCAGTGTTGGGTCCATTGTTGTTTTGTATATTTATCAATGATATTGATGAAGTTATATCAGGCTTAGTATCGAAATTTGCAGATGATAAGGTTGGCAGGGTTGTTAATGACAGTAATGGCAGTGTATTACTGCAACAGGAATCAGAAAATTTGGGCAGATGGGCTGAGAAGTGGACTGAGGTTTAACATTGAAAAATGCAAAGTACTGCATATGGGTAGAAGTAATCCCAGAGAAACATGCCAACTGTGTGGTACTACACTTAAGGAGGTAGAAAATGAAAATGACCTGGAAGTAATTGTGCAGTCAGATATGAAGTTTTCTGAGCAATGCAGACAGGCTGCCTGGGCAGGTCATGGGGTGTTGTCAATGATATACAGGAATTTTGTTAGCAGGGAAAAGGAGGTGATTGTTCCCCTGTATAAGGCAGTAGTCAGGCCACACCTTGAGTACTGCGTGCAGGTCTGGAGGCCTCATTTTAGGAAGGATGTAGATTTTCTTGATCGTGTACAGAGAAGGGCAACAAGATTGGTGAGGGGAATGAGGGGATCCTCTTACCAGGAGAGGCTTAAGTTCTGCAAATTGCAGCAGCTGGAGAACAGGCATCTGCGAGGTGATCTGATTGAGGTGTACCTTGCCTTCAATGGGTTGAGCACGCTGAATTCTGATGGGATTCTTTCACTTGTTCAGATTACGAACCAAAGGGGGCATAAATTGAAATTTGGGAAGGACAGATGAAGAATAAATGTGCGGAAATTTGCCTTTAGCCAGCGGGTGGTTAATTTGTGGAACAAACTTCCATCTGTCGTGGAAGTTGATAGGTTAAATAAATTTAAGGAGGAACTGGACTGGATTGTTTTGTAAAAATTTTTTTTTTTTTTTTTTTTTGGCTGATGCTACCTAAGCTCATACACGTGCTTTCTTGCATCACATGCCACTACTACTACCATGCCTCTGCTATTCCTGAAATATTTGTATCTGATAATTTGATCAGTTCTTTAAATTCATCAAATTCATTTATTTACTATTCTATTATACTATACCTACAGCGGATTTTACCCTTAGAAGCCCCCATCCAGCACATATTAGCTTCTTCCATGAGGTCCCCCCCCATCCCCCAAGAAGGTCTTTTAACCACCTTGCTTTCCAGACTTGCATGTTCTGCAGTCTGATTATGTTCATCAAAAGAAAACTGGGGCCAGAATCGACTTCTAAAATTAAGAGAATTAACTTATATCTGTAAAAATAAATCAGTATGTCATATATTTTTACATTTATTTACATAAACTGGCTGGTTTATGTAAACTGGCTAGCATATTTACCAAAATATGCTAATTTACATAAACTGGCTGGCTGGTTTATGTAAATTAGCATATTTTGGTAAAACGTAACTCCTTCTGTATCTAATAACTATTACATGATGTGAAATCTACTGTGACATGATTTCGAATTTTCGAAATCTATGCATAAAAATTGGTTAAAAACAGCATTTAAATTCTTGGAGGTAAAAATTGTGTTGGCTAGTTTAATCAGATCAAGAGTATTGCTCCCTCTGGTTGCCTCTCGAACATTCTGCTGTAGAAAACAATCAACCAGTATATTCAAAAAGTCTTGCTAATATGTGAGTAATCAATGCACAAATTTCAGTCTATATCTGGGAAGTTAAAATCCCCCATTATAAGACAATATGATTTACTGGCCCACTCTATTTTTCTCTTCAGCTGTTGTACAACTTGTTGTACTCATCAGAGTCATTAAATCTATAACACACTCCTGCCCTCAACTTTGCTTTCCCAGTGCTTATATAACACCAAACTGACACAACACTGCACTGGCTACACATATCAACTGAATGCACTTCCTTAGATTTTATGTGTTTCTTAACTAACAACATATGATCCCTTCTCCCTTGCTATCCTGTCTATTCTTTCTGTACACTCCCCAAATTCCAGTTCTGTATTCCTTATCTCTATTTGACACCACACCTCTGATATCCCAACAATATCTGCCTTTTGTGTACATGCAAGTATAGATGCACCTGTTCTTACTTTTAGTTACTCTAACACAACCCATGTATTTACTTCTTCCGTGATGACTCTCAGCAGTCCTTGAAATCTCTAGCACTCACTTTCCAGGCTGCTCATTCCAGTAGTAGCAGTGCAAGAATCACTACTGTTACTAGGTGGCAGTGTATGAGATGACAACAATTGCTGTTATCCTCTTTTTTTTTTTCTCCTTAAGAAATCAAGAATGTCTAGATCAATAAAGAATATGAATTTAAACAGTATTTATCATAAACGTATACAGTCACTTCTAGACCCATCTCCTTTCATATATTGACCAACACTCCAGAGTAACAGGTGCAATTTAGCCATAGCAGCCTTTGCACCAATAAATCCCACTGCACCTCTGCCTGTGGCTGTAGTTAATCTATTAGTCTGCATATCTACCCAGGCTAGTAGTTTTCTGGCTCACCTAACACTATCTCGATAAAATCAGCACATAAACTTACGTACACCATAACTTAGCTGTAACTTGACAAGATTTTTATATAGGTGCAGCAGTGTTCCAAGTATATTAAATGCCAATTGGAAAACTGGCATTAAATATTATCATGGAAGTAATTTACTCCAGTAAAATTATCACTTATTTCTGGTATGATTTATAACTGAAATTTCACCTATAATCATTTTGCAATCCCCTCCCAACTCCTAAATCTCATTCAGACCCCCTAACGTGAATTAAAAAACACTGTAACCCACATTCAAATGCTTTCCTATGACCATCCATTTTGTAATTGACAACTTCAAAATCAGCTCAGCTGGATTCGTACCTGTTTGAGTAAAACGTGCAATGACACACACACACACACACACACACACACACACACACACACACACACACACACACACACACACACACACACCTATTTAAGCCCATTCCTTTAGAAATAATTCCTCTTGTTAACAAGCACAGATCATGCTGGGAAAAATTCTATTCCATGAGCCTTGCACAAACACTACCTCTCCATGGCCAAATTGATTAACAAGGGTTTCAACGAATACTCTGGCTAGAATTGCATTGATTTTAGTTCTAACTAGCAACTTTGTTTCAACGTTGCTCTGTACTTGTTAATGATATTCTCAGATCTGCCACTCTTAATATCTTTAGTGCCAACATGTATTATCAACCTTTGTGCCTTTAAAAGATGATAGCCTCTACAATGTCATCTATTTTAGGCTCTGACAGATTATTCTATTTTCCTATATTCTATATTCCAATTCTGTTTGTCCATTTTGTACAACCATATTTCCTATTTCCCTGACAATCAAATTACTAACTATAGCTTCTTCGCGCGTTCTTGATGGGGCCCCTCTTTTACTCCTTTGAGTGTATCTGAAGGCTTTCTCCCTATTCTTCAAGCTCTCATATAATCCCATCAGAATGCTGAGTTCTGGTGAGATTATATGAGATGCACTTAAACTTTTCTTGCTGTTTACAAAGAACATGTACAAAGGCATTCCTAACAGCTGTATCATGTCCTGCTAGAGGTTGCCTTCCAAAAAGAGCATGTGCAGCACACACACATAACATAATCCCAATTCATAGGAGGGCTTCCTTCTGAAATTATTCCCCCGAATGAAAGCATTCCCACTACTTGGAGCCCTTTGCTGCTCTAGTTCAAGTCACGATTTTAGTTTAAATTTAATTTAAAAATATCACACAAAACTAAGAGATTGAAAAGGATTATGCTTCTCCAATCTCACTTATTTAATGGCAGTACAAACTATGTACTTTTTTAGATTGTATTACTTACCATGTGAAAAAGTAACATTATTAAAACACATTTGTTTTGTTATTACTTATAGTACAATGGTACTATAAGTCTTATGGTACTAATAGTACAATGGTATATAAGTATTGTATAAGTACAATGGTACTTGGTCATCTTGCAACACAGAGGCAGCCCCCAAAGCAGAATGCGCTGGTCCCACAGGAACTAGTAGTTGTTGGTGACTCTATTGTCAGGGAAACGGGGAACATGCTTTGTAAAAAGGATAGGTGGAACAGGACCAGGGTATGTCTGCCAGGGGCAAAGGTTGATGACGTTGTAGAGCAGATATCATCTTTTAAGGGCACAAAAGGTGATATAGTTGTACACGTTGGCACCAATGATATTAAGAGTAGGAGACCAGCGGAATTACTTAACAAGTACAGGTCACTGTTGAAAAAAAGCCGTGAAGTAGGGTTGAATTTGAAAGTGTCTGCAATTCTGCCCAGACACGATAGGAGGGAGTATATGATTGAGAGCCTTGTCGATCAATTCAGCCCTGGAAAGATTGTGCAAGGCTCAAGGGGTAGAATTTTTTTCAGCCTGGAATGTACTTGTTAACAGGAGAGATTGCTTCTACAGGGATGGAATACACTTAAATAGAAAGGGTGCAAGAATATTTGCTGATGCTATCGAGGCAGTGTTAGATGGGTCGGAAAACTGCTAGCTTGGGGGGAGACAAAGACTAATGGATTAACAGTAGCCACTGGCAGAGGTGAAAGAGATTCTTGCACTGCTTCTATTGGAATGAGCAGAAGCCTGAAAAACAAGATGCAGGATATTTCAGAGACTGCTGGAAGTCATTGCGGTACAAGTAAACACATGGGTTGTGTTAGGGTAGCTAAGAATAGAAACAGGTGCATGTATACTTGCGTGTACACCAATGCTAGGAGTTTAGTAAATAAATTTGATGAATTTGAGGTATTACTCAAAACATCAAAGGCAGATATTGTTGTTATATCAGAGACGTGGTGTCACACAGATATAAGGAATGCAGAACTGGAATTTGGATCCATCGATGTCGAAGCCAGTCGACATCGATGGACAGGGCAGTGTCGAGTCAGTTTGGTGTAACATAAGCATAGATAAATCAAAATTGAGAGTAGGAGTGCTAGAGGCCTAATGACTCTGATGAGTATAATAAGATACTGTACAGGGAAATAAAATGGGCCAGTAAATCAGAGAGTCTTATAATGGGGGATTTTAATTTCCCAGATATTGACTGGAATTTGTGGGTGGTCACTCACACACTAGCAAGGCTTTTGTGGATTTATTGGATGATTGTTTTCTACACCAGCATGTTCGGGAGGCAACTAGAGGGAGTAATACTCTTGATCTGATTATCAGTAGTGATTCTTCATGCATTAGGAATCTGCAGATAAATGAACCACTGGGTGGCAGTGATCACAGTGTGCTGAAGTGGGATTTACTCAAGGAGGTAACTACTATCAGAGGTAAAGGGAAGGGTTTTTGCTTTCGTAAAGGCGACTATGATGGTCTGAGACAGTATTTAAATTCTATACAGTGGGACCAACTGATGATGTTACCAACAGCAAATTCAAAATGGGAAGCATTCAAGGAACTAATCTTGAAAGCTACCAGGCTTTACATACCAACCTAGAAATATTGTTCAAGGTTCAGGCCTAAATGGTTGTCAGATGAACTAATGAGACAAATGGCAGAGAAGAAAAATGCATGGGATACATACAAATTAATGGGTGACATGGAAGCCTATGATAGATATAAGTTGGTCTGTAACCAAGTCACAAAGGAGATTAGGCAGGCAAAGGCAGATTATGAGAAATCCTTGGCAAAGGATGCAAAGAAAAACAGAAAAGAGTTCTTTACCTATTTAAACTCAAGAAGGAAAGGGATGAATCAGATTGGTCCACTGGATGTTGATGGTTCAACAGTTGAGGATCCAGCTCAGGTGGCTAACAATCTAAATGAGTATTTTGCATCTACTTTCACACATGAGGAGTTATTCAGGAAGGGGAATGTCGTAGGTGAAGTAAACATTGGCAGTGAGCTAGATGATTTTCTAATAACTGAGAGGAAAGTGGAGGAGAAATTGTTGAGGATAAACATAAAAAAGGCACCCGGGGTGGATGAGATCTATCCAGTTATATTAAAGGAGGCAGCAAAGGAAGTAAGCAAACCCCTAGCCATAATTATGAGAGCTTCTTTGGACTCAGGGGAGGTACCCATGGTCTGGAGATGTGCAAATGTAACCCCAATTCACAAAGGAGGATCAAAGGCTGACACAAGTAATTATAGACCTGTTAGTTTAACTTCGGTTCCAGGAAAATTAATGGAGGCACTGTTTAAAGAAGCACTGCAGGATCATCTGGACAAGAATTCAGTTATAGATCAAACACAGCATGGGTTTGTGAAGGGCAGGTCTTGTCTGACCAATTTGATTGGATACTACGATGTAGTCACAAAAGAACTGGATGCAGGGAATAACTTTGATATTATATATTTGGATCTTAGAAAGGCTTTTGATACTGTTGCACATGGAAGACTGCTGCACAAATTGGAGAAGTGTGGCATTGTTGGCAAATTGCTGCTATGGATAAAGGGATGGTTGAGTGGCAGAAGACAGAGAGTGGTAATCAATGGACACTGCTCAACGTGGACTGATGTTATTAGTGGAGTTCCTCAGGGTTCAGTGTTGGGTCCATTGTTGTTTTCTGTATTTATAAATGATATTGATGATGGTGTATCAGGCTTAACGTCCAAGTTTGCAGACGATACAAAGGTTGGCATGGTTGTTAAGGACACTACTGATACTATGCTGCTGCAACAGGATCTGGAAAGGTTGAGCAGATGGGCTGAGAGGTGGCAAATGAAGTTTAACATTGACAAATGTAAAGTACTACATATGGGAAACAGTAACCCCAGATCAACGTATCAACTCTGTGGTACTACGCTGACAGTGGTAGATAATGAAAAGGACCTGGGGGTAATTGTGCAGGCAGATATGAAGTTCTCTGAGCAGTGCAGACGAGCTGCAAGAGTAGTTCATGGTGTCTTGTCAATGATATACAGTAATTTTTCTAGCAGGGACAGGGATGTGATTATTCCCTTGTATAAGGCATTGGTCAGGCCACACCTTGAGTACTGTATACAGGTCTGGAGGCCTTATTTCAAGAAGGATGTAGTGCTGCTGGAACGAGTACAGAGAAGGGCAACAAGATTAGTGAATGGAACAAAGGGTTGCTCTTACGAAGAAAGGCTTAAGTTTTACAAATTACAGAGCCTGGAGACTAGGCATCGGCGAGGTGATCTGATAGAGGTGTATAAGGCTTTGAATGGCTTGAGCATGCTCAATGCCGATGGGAATCTTCCTCTTGCACAGAATAATCACCTGAGAGGGCATAAATTCAAATTGAGGAAGGACGGATGTCGGATAGATGTGCGGAAATTTGCCTTTAGCCAGCGGACAGTTGGTTTGTGGAATAGACTCCCATCGCTTGTTGTTGAAGTTGATAGCCTAAACAAATTTAAGGCTCAGCTGGATAGGTATTTCGAATGAACGGAGGGGTGAAATGGGAGTAGTGGTTGTTTTTTTTTTTTTTTTTTTTTTTGGCTGATGCTGAATAAGCTTGCTTTCTTGCATCATATGCCTCTACTAATGCTAATGCTAATGTTGGCAGAATTTGAATGTTCTTGTAAACACAACACAAATGTTGGCAGAATTTGAATGTTCTTGTCAATACAACAGAATGTTGGCAAAAATGACTCTTATTTCTTAAGTGTTTACAAATGCCAACTAACAAATAAATTCACCAATTTAATCAGAGACAGAGAATCACAAATACTACTAATTTTAAATCAAAATTAATACTACACTACTAATTTTAAATCAAAAGTTGCAAAAAAAAAAAAAAAATAAAAATAAAAAAATAATTTTTATGCAATTAAAGAATGCTCCATTTAGCAGCTCCTAAAAAAAAGGTTGCACTTCCAGATAACCTCATCAACCTTTTGTGCAGAAAGAATTGTTTAATTCCATGCAAAATAAACTACATCGTACTGTAACAATGGTGGCAGAATTTGAATGTTGTTAATAAAACACAATGGCGGCAGAAGTTGACTGTGATTTTTTAAGCAATTAGAAATGCCGAGTAATGAAAAATTTACCAACTCCAAATTTCTCCAAATTTACCAGCTTAATCAAAAAATTACAGGTAATAACTGCACTACTAATTTTAAGTCAGAAGTTGCAAAAAAAAAAAAAAAATAAATAAAAATAAAATCTTTAAAGCCCTAAAAAAAATAGTTCCACTTTAGTAGCCCCCGAAAAAAAAATTATGCTTCCAGATAGCCTCATCAACCTTTTATGCAGAAGGAAATGTTCAATTCCATGCTACCAAAGTAACATATGATGACTGTAATCAAACTATTTTTTTTCCAGGTATTGTCACAATTTTTTTCTATGCCACTTGATATGCCAATGGTGATGCATTTGATATCATTCTAAAATGATATCAAATGTATCATCAGTTCATTCATCTGCTCTAAGGCCAGCTTACATTGCTATAATTGGAAGAGTTGCTTGTACTAAGTTATTTACCTACCACATTTATTGAATATTGATAGAGAGAAATTTTAGAGATTAATGGGGAAATGTTTCCCATGTTTTCATGGAATATATGTATTAATCCATTATGGACATGGGACTTGATAGATGCTTTTGAGAGGTGCACGTGTGGAGATTCCTACATTGCCCTTTAATGATCAAAGATGTGAAATTACTTCTACTTCAATAGTTCTGAATTCCCCCCATAATTTTCAAAAGAAATTGAATGCGAGCACCTTTGTGTTCTGTACCACTCTTTACATAATTTGTTTTCCATTTGCTAGTACTTCAGGAATTGACAGGTACCGACTTTGCTACAAAGTTTTGATCTAATTGTTTATTTAACGTTCAAGATTACTTGCCTTTCCATTCCCTTGAGTTAAGTAAACATCAACTCACACATTTTTTGTTGTTTTCACAAGGTATTGATGGTCAAATGTAACATGATATTCACTGAACTTGAACAGTACTGTGCAGGAAGTGCAAAAAATCTTAAGTAAAATTTTGAAAATAGAAGTGTGGGATAGAATCTAATATGTATGTCCATTTTTGAATTTCAGTATAATCTGATATGTGCATCCATTTTTGAATTTGAATAGGAATCTGATGTGTACATCCATTTTTCTGAATTTTTTTAGAATTTACACACATAATAAGCAGAAATGCTTGCACATGCAAACATTTAAATTTTTTTTGGCTTAACTGTCCATTTTCGTGTGGAAAATGGACCAGACTATTATATTTAAATGTTTATTTTTTCAGACTTTTTGAAAATAAAACAATAATAATAAATAATAATAATGAAATATACTACTTTTTATAAATAATATTTATTAAAAAATGAAAAGATACATGTAGTATGTATTGCAGTCCTTTAGAAAAATTAAGTACATTGACATTGACTTAAACATTGGCACCTCTGTAGCCAGGTGGGCAGGAGCAGCAGCAGTGTGTAGCACATGCTTCTTGATTAGACCGGGGTTCGACCACCAAATACGGAGGATGCGGAAAGGTCAGGGAATGACCACCACATATCCCTGGAGCAATATGGCCTTAGTTGCTAATGCTCCTAAAAACCAAATAACAAACAATAACAGACTTAAACATTGACTTCAAAATCAATATTAAATGAAGAAAATTGCAAAATGCATACTATATGACTAAATATATGTGTATGTATATTATCATTCTGAAAGTATGTTTAATTATAATCATAAATTAAATAACAATAAACATTCATTTTGAGCATTTTTTCATATTCTTATCATTCAGGAATGTGAAAAACTTTAAAGGGGTGCGATAATGAATTAATGAATTATTATATAGTGAAATATGCTATTTTCTATGCAATTGATATTGCTTTATTTTGTCCTTATCCATATAATGATAAGCAACCTCTGGCTACATCTGTCCAGGCTGTAATGGGTACTATTGCATTGTTTTCTTCTCCACAGTTTTGTAAAGATTGAAACATGCAATAAAAGATTTAATATATTTATAATATGGACTACAATCAACAATTGTATTCTAAAGAATGAGTTTTAGCCAACTTACAAAATTGAATTACAGTTCATTTTGTGCTAAACGTTTAAGATTTTCACATATTGTTTTTTCTTCTTTGTGAATTGTATATTTTTCCACATTTATGCATAAATGAATTTTGTAAATAATTCTTTGTTCTGAGTTTTTTCAGGATTATTTTGTTCAAGTGAGACTTAAGAAACCATTATTATTAGGCCACATCTGGTTGTATTTTTGTTACTGTGAAATTTTCATTAAAAAGGTATTCATTGTACTTTGATTTTATCTGCATGTGTGCTCTCCCAGTGCCAACTGTATTAGGTATGCCAATTATAACTTTGTGTAGGATCCCCTTTTTGTCTGCAATGAAACGTTGTGGCACTGATGTGGCCAATTTTAGTAATGTGTTGTATAGGTGACCCCTGCTTAATGCTGTTAATTTGTTCTGGAAAAACAGCGCCAAGTGAGCGCCACTTTCCTATAAGGTAACATATGTATTTGTGAGTTGCGGTCGGTGCCATAGGATATTTCCTAATCAATAATAAACGGTAGTGAAAAGATGCACAAATGTCGGTCAAAATATTTAATATTCAAATATTTGTTGTTGTTATTTGGTTTTTAGGAGCATTAGCAACTAAGGCTATATTGCTCCGGGGATATGCGGTGGTTATTCCCAAACCTTTCCGCATCCTCCGTATTTGGTAGTCACAGGCTCGAATCCCGGTCTAATCAAGAAGCGTGTGCTATGCACTGCTGCTCCTGCCCACCTGGCTATGGAGGTGCCTCAAATATTTCTGCTTATAAATTGATCGATCAATTAAGATAAAAAATTTGTTGATTTTAGGTTGTAATTTGATCCTCTTCCTGGTAAACTAAAAGGGGTTTTAATTTTAAATCCCCCGCAGCATTACCACCAACAATAAAGTCAACCGATCCTTCGTCGCTTTGAAACCTGGCATGTTTTTTTCTTCTTTCAATATGAAACTTCTTTTAGGTAGTCGTTTCCAAAAAAGTCCTGCTTCATCTATGTTAAAAACTTGTTGAGATTTTTAGTTGCTTACAGTGGAACAGCTGTCTTCCCCGCTGTAAAATTAATTTTTTATTTTTTATAATTGTTCTTATAGTTAAACTTGCCAGTCCTAAATTATGGCACACATCCCCTTGTCATTGACTGAAATTGATTCGCTTCAAAATGTCTAATTTAATTTTCAAATTCAGTCTTTTTCTTACATTTTCTTACATTTACAGATGTTGTTGCTTTTTCATTCTTATCCGCCATTATTAACTCTTCGAAAATGTCACTGCGTTCGTTGCATTAATTAGGCATTAATTTTGAATGTTCGAGTAAACTGTCCGTTACGCACGATGTCTAATACTGTACTGAGTGATGACTAGACTTCGGATAAATGCATATAACCAAATATATGACAAGCTAAATGATCAAATAATACTTGATCATTTTTTAAAATATCGATCTCGGAATACATAACAAATCACTGTACTGCAATTAAATTAGCATGCGAGAAAATTTCACTGAGCGTGTGAAAATTTCTCAAGTTGGCATGGGAAATGTTTTAATGTTTTGCTATTCATTTTCAAGCTATCAACTCCATCAACTGAAACAATTTCATTAAATATGCCAAAAATGCAATCTGTAAAAGAGCGTTATAGTGATTTGTGACAGCGTTATAGTCAGATACGGGTTATAATATAAGAACAGCGTTATAGCGAATCAGCATAAAGCGAGCTGCATTATAACGAGGGCCTGATGTATATTCTTACTGCACATTCAGTCAATAAACTGGTAACCATGAAAACATTTCTTCAATTTTTCCAAGATATGATTGTTGTTGTTATTGACTGGTAGTACCACATTTATATTCATCAGATACTAGATAGTACAATGCAGTAAACTTATTTTATACACAAATATAGATAGCAGATTACAGCGTAAAGTAAATTCCCTCATTGCTTTGTTTAGAACCAAGGTTTCCATTAGATTCTTATTATTATTATTATTATTTTTTTTTTTTTGCAAATTCATAAATATATAATTTTCAGGTTCTGTCTAATGAGCATAACCTTTTTCACCAATTTAAAAAATTCTTTAAGCCTTTAAAATGAACTGAATACGTATATAAATTTTCTGTTTTTGTTCACAATGATGAATGCATTACTGTAAGCCAAATTCCCACAAGATGCAAAATATGTCATCCTTGCTTGTGTTTTCAATTTCAGAAAGAATGGTGATACATATACTGACAAACACAAACATTTGACATAATATGAATATTTACTGAAAGAAGAGTCGTAGAATTACACCATTAGGCAAATACAGCACAAAATGGATGAATACAGAACTGGCTATTCTGATAGAGCAGAAAAATATGGCATGGGACAGTTACAGAGCAATGGAAAGTGAAGCCTGCAGGTTGATTGATCTGTAAAAATACCACAGAAAAGATGATGTCGGCAAAGGTTGCGTCGACAGCAAAGAATATGCTTAAAGAATTTTTCATGTATTTGAATATGAAGAAGAAAAGAAAAAAATAATCAGATAATGAGTTTGGGAAAGTCTTAATAATTGAAGAGGCAGAAGTGATTTTTACAGTTGAAAGACCTGTAATGAGCAGTGACTGCCTTGGTGACTGAGCTGTATGAAATTAGTGATATTAAAATTACAGATGGTTGTTTATTAGAAAAAATTTGAAGCCCAAAGGCAATTATAGCTCTGAGTTTACGGCATATACCTAGTAATGTTGAGTAGTAGGATAGAATGATATTACAGTAATATACAGTGATATACAGTAATCTTGAATATAGTGATAGAGTACAATGCTATTACGGTTAATTATGTACTTATAAGACATTCTTCTGAATTGTAGATGCACCAATTTTATGTAGACGTTTTTTATGTTAAGCGTCTATAGTTGTTCTTCCACTTTCCTCTCAGTTACCACAGAATCATTCCCCTCGCTGTTAGTTTGATAAACTTCTGTTACCTACCCCCTTCCCTAAAGAATTACTTCATATGTGAATGTAGATGCAAAATGCTTATTCAGCCTGTCAGCTTCCTGAGCAGGTTCATCAGCAGTTAAACTATCGATATCAAGTGGACCAGTGTGATTCAACCACCTTCCTCTACTGTAAATACGAGTAAAGAAATCTTTGCTGGTTTTTTTTTATTTTATTTTTTTAACTTTCTTTACCAGAAACTTCTCGTAATCCGCTTTTATGACTTGATTGCAGACTAATTTATGTCTACCATAGGCTTCTCTATCCCCTGATAATTTATGTGCATCCCATGCATTTTTCATCTCTGCCACAGGTCTCATCAGTTCATCTGACACCCATTTAGGTCTAAGCCTTGAACAGTATTTGTTAGTTGGCATGACAAGCCTAGTGGTTGCCAAGATTAATTCCTTGAATGCATTTGGAATTTGCTGTTGGTAATATCATCAGTTGAGTTATATTAAAGGAGGCAGCAAAGGAAGTATGCAAACCCCTAGCCATAATTATGAGAGCTTCTTTGGACTCAGGGGAGGTACCCATAGACTGGAGATGTGCAAATGTAACCCCAATTCACAAAGGAGGATCAAAGGCTGACACAAGTAATTATAGACCTGTTAGTTTAACTTCTGTTCCAGGTAAATTAATGGAGGCACTGGTTAAAGAAGCACTGCAGGATCATCTAGACAAGAATTCAGTTATAGCTCAGACGCAGCACGATTTTGTTAAGGGCAGGTCTTGCCTGACCAATTTGATTGGATACTATGACGTAGTCACAAAAGAACTGGATGCAAGGAATAACTTTGATATTATATATTTGGATCTTAGAAAGGCTTTTGATACTGTTGCACATGGAAGACTGCTGCACAAATTGGAGCAGTGTGGCATTGGAGGCAAATTGCTGCTATGGATAAGGGGATGGTTGAGTGGCAGAAGACAGAGAGTGGTAATCAATGGACACTGCTCAACGTGGACTAATGTTATTAGTGGAGTTCCTCAAGGTTCAGTGTTGGGTCCATTGTTGTTTTCGGTGTTTATGAATGATATTGATGATGGGATATCAAGTTTAATGTCTAAGTTTGCAGATGATACAAAGGTTGGCAGGGTCGTTAAGGACACTACTGACGCTATGCTGCTGCAACAGGATCTGGAAAGGTTGAACAGATGGGCTGAGAGGTGGCAAATGAAGTTTAACATTGACAAATGTAAAGTACTACATATGGGTAACAGTAACCCCAGAGCAATGTATCAACTCTGCGGTACTACACTGACAGTGGTGGAGAATGAAAAGGACCTGGGGGTAATTGTGCAGGCAGATATGAAGTTCTCTGAGCAGTGCAGACGAGCTGCAAGAGTAGCTCATGGTGTCTTGTCAATGATATACAGGAATTTTTCTAGCAGGGATAAGGAGGTGATCATTCCCTTGTATAAGGCAATGGTTAGGCCACATCTTGAGTACTGTATACAGGTCTGGAGGCCTCATTTCAAGAAGGATGTAGAGCTGCTGGAACGGGTACAGAGAAGGGCAACAAGATTAGTAAATGGAACAAAGGGTTGCTCTTACGAAGAAAGGCTTAAGTTTTGCAAATTACAGAGTCTGGAGACTAGGCACCGGCGAGGTGATCTGATAGAGGTGTATAAGGCTTTGAATGGTTTGAGCATGCTCAATGCCAATGGGATTCTTCATCTTTCTCAGAATAATCACCTCAGAGGGCATAAATTCAAATTGAGGAAGGACGGATGTCGGATAGATGTGCGGAAATTTGCCTTTGGCCAGCGGGTGGTTGGTTGGTGGAACCGACTTCCATCACTTGTTGTTGAAGTTGATAGCCTAAACAAATTTAAAGCTCAACTGGACAGGTATTTCGAACGAACGGAGGGGTGAAATGGGAGAGGTGTTTTTTTTTTTTTTTTTTGGCTGATGCTGAATAAGCTTGCTTTCTTGCATCATATGCCTCTACTAATGCTAATGCTAATGCTAATTTATGTCTACCATAGGCTTCTCTATCCCCTGATAATTTATGTGCATCCCATGCATTTTTCATCTCTGCCACAGGTCTCATCAGTTCATCTGACACCCATTTAGGTCTAAGCCTTGAACAGTATTTGTTAGTTGGCATGACAAGCCTAGTGGTTGCCAAGATTAATTCCTTGAATGCATTTGGAATTTGCTGTTGGTAATATCATCAGTTGGCCCTACTGCATAGGATTTAAAACCTGTCTGAGACCACTGTAGTCATCTTAAAAAAAGCAAAAGCACTTGTCCTTGGCAATAGTTATCCCTTTAAGTAAATCCCACATCTACATATTGTGATCAGTGCAGCCCAGTGGGTCTTTTACCTGCAAATTCTTAATGCATGAAGAATTGCTGCTAATAGTCAGATCAAGAATATTGCTTCCTATTTTTGCCTCTCTAGCATGCTGCTGTAGAAAATAGTCATCCAATAAATCCACAAAAGTCTTGCTAGTGTATGTAAGTGACCAGCTCACAATTTCCAGTCAATATCTGAAAATTGAAATCCCCAATTATAAGACATTCTGATTTATTAGCCAACACTATTTCTATATATTTCTATATAGAGTTGTTTGTTATACTAGTCGTTTATTAGGACTAACACAGTTCTACTTTTATTTTTGTTTTCCCAATGTTTTTTAAACAAAACTGACTCAGCATTGCACTGGCCACCAGTGTTCCCTGGAGACACTGCCTTAGATTTAATATGCTTAACTAAGAACCTCCCTCCCTTCCTGTTCTTTCTGTATTCATTGTACTCCCCATATTCAACTTCTGCATCTGTTATGTCTGAGTGACACCATGGCTCCAATATCCTATACTGTCTGTATTTAATGATTTAATCAGTACTTCAAATTCCTCAGATTTATCAATCAAATGTTGCTTTAGCAGATTATGCAAGATTTTCCTTGTCCAGTTCCACAATCTCTTTATAAGAAACTTTTGGGGCCAGATGTGTTTTGGAATTAGGAATTTTTTGGATTTCAGAATTGTAGTACAGCACATGTGCAATATACTACGTAAAACTCTATAGAGGTCTGTGGCAGCACCCTGTAAGCAAACATTAGTATTTGTGCAGCAAACCTTAATGAATATATACTGAGTGGGATAAATAAAGACTGTAAATAGTATTACTATTTATTTGACAGTAATAATTTGGTAAATGAAATAGTTGGCTAAATAATTGACCATAAATATTTTAATACAGTTTATTTGTAAAGAAAGTGCTCAATAAAACTTTAAACATATACAGACTAAGCTATACCTATACATATACATGCAGTAAAGGTACATTATATCTGGCTTGAGGAACTTGGAGAAGAGAGTGCATCAGTGTGTCATCGTCATCATCATCAGCTTGCAGTCAGACATCTGAAGATGGGCCTGCAGCATTTTTACACACAGAGGAAAAGTCAGTCTGTCCTTAGCATCCTTAACTTCTGTTGGTGCTATCTCATCAGCTAATGCTTTTCTAGGAACATAGCACCAATACAGAGAAGTTTATTTCATCAGCATTATAACTGTTCAGGACCAAGGTTTTCATCAGATTATTATTATTATTATTATTATTATTAATTTTTTTTTTTTTTTTTTTGCAAATTTATTCCAGCTGCTTCACAATCAACAGAACCTTTTTCACCACAGCTATTTAGATATTTTATACCATGATGCTTCTTAAATTTCTGTAGTAAATTTCTGTATTTTTAATGTAAACAGGAATTTAAAAATTCTTGTTTATATTAAAAATAATCTTTATTATTGTCTAATGTTGAAAATGTAAATGTTTTCTAATCACTAAAAATATTTTTAACACCGAGATTTTTAAATTTTAGAAGAACCACAAAATTTGGTAAATGAAATAGTTGGAAGTTGCCATTTCCAACTATATATTCATTGAAATAGTTGGAATTTCACTAAAATTACCATTTGATAAATAAATAGTTCACTAAAATTGCCATTTAATAAATATTTGAAAATTTCAGCAATTAATCGTCATAATGTCATGATATAGACACTTAAAATGCAGCTGTGTGTGTGTGTGTGTGTGTGTATAGTATTGTTTGGGTTATTGTATTACTGTGACCCAACTATAATAAAATATAAGTATTTTTTCTATTCAAGTGATGCCTCTCACCCTCTTGAATCATGTGATTCACACGGTTCACTCTCCATGAAAAAACTTTCAGCTTTCAGAACTTTTTGAATCTTGGAATTTGGGTTAAGAGATTTTGGACTGGTAGTATAAAATTTGGAAAAGATAAAATGTTTGCTTTATGTATTTATGTCGATGTGATTTTTTAAAGTTTATAAATGATAGAAAATTTTAAACAAATAAACATAAGAACTGTGCATAGAAAGAAATGCAGAAATAGATGAAGCATTTTAAATGAAGATAGTAGTATCTGATGTTGTTTTTGTGGTAGATGAAGGTTTCTACATCCGACCTTTGTTTCTTTGGGCTACTGCATTCAGTCGATTTAAACAAGATTCCAATGCATTACTTCCAAAAAATAGCATCTAATGATGTCATACATGCTGAGTACGTTTGCATCATTTATCATAGAACATAGTCTTGCTCTGAGTTTTGCTAATCATTCTTGTACAATATTGAAAAATGTTTCCTTTTAGTAAAGTAACAAAATATGGATATTGAATTTAAAAAAAAAAAAAAAAAAAAAAAAATTTTCTTTCAAATTGGGCACACACACAGAGAGAGAGAGAGAGAGAGAGAGAGAGAGAGAGAGAGAGAAAGAAAAGAAGTAGTGATGCCTTTTAAAAATTTTTGATTGCTAAATGACAGTAATCAGAGTAATTCTAAGCTATATCCTGTTGTAGTAATTAAATGACAACTAAGTACACTGTTATATCACTTGAATGTATTTTAAATTATATTTATTGAATTGTTACCTGATCGGTCTACACTTCAAATACAGTAAACCCTCGCTATTCGCGGGGGTTACGTTCCTGAGAAATGTCGCGAATACCGAAAACGCGAATACTGAGTTATGGCTCCCATAGTAATAAAGAGGTTCCGTTCCAAAGTATGAAATATATAAGAAAAACTAGTCTAAAATTTTGTCTATGTATGTATTATATGTACCTTCATAATATGACTATGTACATAGACAGTACATAGTGAAATGCAAGCATATGGCATCGAAATGAAAATAAGAAACAATTTAATATTAAATGTAATATGCCTTTGCTAGCAAAAAAACTTATCACGCCAGTGCTATCACCAGTTTCGCTCAAGTGTTAATAAAGGAGTTTTGCCTTTTCACGAATGATGAGTGAACTTAACGGAATTTTATTTTGAGTTCGGTCTTCTATCCACAGGTTTAAAGCCTTTTCCATTTTTTCTAATTTAACATCACGAGTTACAGAGCAAATTTTTGAAGCAATTATCACGTTTTCACGGCCACTACGGCGGATTTTTCCTTCCGATTTTTTGATTGATCGTACCGTTGACTCATTAATTTTATAATGTTTTTTCCACTGAGGAGACACTTTCACCATTAGAAATTTTATCTAATAACTCAATTTTATTCGCTAATGTCATCACCTTCTTTGATATTTTCACATTTCTCTTGTTATTTGTAGCCATATTTTTGTAGGAGTTAGAAAGAACTTGTCCACAATAAAGTCACTTTCTTCCGTTAACACAGTCGAAAAAGTCCGTTTTACACTGCAAAACGGTAGATTTATCATTTTTGTAAGCATATCAATTTATAAATTTATTCAATTTATAAGCATATAAATTAAAAGCAAACGACGAAACCTTCCATGACAAGCGCATAACACATACTGAACAAGGATTAGCGAGAAACATCCACGCTCGCTATTTTGTCACTCCTCTTCCCCCCACCCACCGAGCGCTGTTTTGACCGGGAAAGATAATTTTATCCACGCCCATGTTTTTTATGGCGGAAAATATTCACGGCGCTTTAAAATTCACATTTTTTTAGGTTTCATTTTATATTAAATCGGCGATCGCGAAACCGCGAATACAGATACCGCGAAAAGCGGGGGTTTACTGTATTTATAATGTTTTGATGGTCTGCTGAACTCTGTTTTAGCCTTGGAGGAGGAGGGATATATATATATAAATGAAATTGCATAAAATTCTATAATCCTATTACAAGTGCCTTCATGTAAGGCAGTGTTTCCCAAACTTTTATGCTTGTGGACAGATAAAGGAACTACTAGGTGGCAGTGATCACAGTGTACTGATGTGGGATTTACTTAAAGACATAATTACCATCAGGGGTAAAGGAAAGGGTTTTTGCTTCTGTAAAGGTGACTACATGATCTCAGACAGTTTTTAAATTCTGTACAGTGGGATCAACTGATTATGTTACCAATAACAAATTCTAATTGAGAAGCATTCAAGGAATTAATCGTGAAAGCTACTAAAAGTTTCATACCTATTAAGAAATATTGTTCAAGGTTTGGGCCTAAATGGTTGTCAAATGAACTAATGAGACTCATGGCAGAGAAGAAAAATACATGGGATGCATATAAATTATCAGGCGACACAAAAGCCTATGGCAGATATAAGCTAGTCTATAATCAAGTCACAAAGAAGGTTAGGCAGGCGAAGGCAGATTACGAGAAATCGTTGGCAATGGATGCTAAGAAAAACAGCAAGGATTTCTTTATTTATATAAACTCTAAAAGGAAGGGGATGAATCTGATTGTTCCACTTGATATAAATGGTTCGACTGTTGATGATCCTGCTCAGATAGCAAACAAACTGAATGAGTATTTTGCATCTACATTCACACATGAGGAGTTATTAAGGTTTTAAAATGCCAGAAGGTTATCAAATTGTAGCAGGGTGCTTAATGATTTTGTAATAACTGAGAACAAAGTGGAGGAGAAATTGTTGACGTTAAACATAAGAAAGGCACCTGGAGTGGATGGGATCTATCAGTTATATTAAAGGAGGCGGCAAAGGAACTATGCAAACCCTTAGCCATAATTATGAAAGCATCCTTGGATTCAGGGGAGGGCACCACGGACTGGAGTTGTTGAAATGTATCCCCAATTCACAAAGGGGGATCGAAGGGTGACACTAGTAATTACAGACCAGTTAGTTTAACTTCTGTTCCAGATAAAATAATAGAGTCACTGGTTAAAGATGCATCCTGCAAAGCAGTAAGTCAGACACAGCATGGGTTTGTTAAGGGAAAGTCTTGTCTGACAAATTTGATTGGATACAAAGGAACTGGATGCAAAAAATAATTTTGATATCGTATACTTGGATTTCAAGAAAGCCTTTGACACTGTTGCACATGAAAGACTACTGTACAGATTGGAGCAGAATGGTATTAAGGGTAAGTTGCTACAATGGATAAAATGATTGTTGAGTTGGAGAAGACAGAGGGTGGTAATCAATGGGTGCTGCTCTTCGTGGACTAATGGTATTAGTGGAGTCCCACAGGGTTCGGTTTTGGTTCCACTGTTGTTTTGTATATTTATCAATGATATTGATTGAAGGTATATCAGGCTTAGTGTCGAAGCTTGCAGATGATACAAAGGTTGGCAGGGTTGTTAATGACAGTAATGGCATTGTGCTACTGCAACAGACCTAGAAAATTTGGGCAGATGGTCTTAGAAGTGGCAATTGAAGTTTAACATTGACAAATACAAAGTACTGCATATGGGTAGAAGTAACCCCAGAGAAATGTACCAACTGTGTGGTACTACACTTAAGGTGGTAGAAAATGAAAAAGACCTGGGAGTAATTGTGCAGTCAGATGTGAAGTTTTCTGAGCAATGCAGACAGGCTGCCAGGGCAGGTCATGGGGTTTGTCATATATGGGAATTTTGCTAGCTGGGAAAAAGGAGGCGATTGTCCCTCTGTATAAGGCAGTGGTCAGGTGAAGCCTTGAATACTGCGTACAGGTCTGGAGGCCTCATTTTAGGAAGGATGTAGATTTGCTTGAAAGTGTACAGAGAAGGGCAACAAGATTGGTGAGGGGAATGAAGGAATCCTCTTGCCAAGAGAGGCTTAAGTTCTGCAAATTGCAGTGGCTGGAGACTTGGCACCTGATTGAGGTGTATAAGGCCTTGAATCGATTGAGCACGCTGAATTCTGATGGGATTCTTCCACTTGTTCAGATTACAAGCCTAAGGGGCATAAATTCAAATTGAGGAAAGACAGATGTAGAATAGATGTGTGGAAATTTGCCTTTAGCCAGTGGGTGGTTAATTGCTGGAACAAACGTCCATCTGTTGTTGTGGAAGTTGATAGGTTAAATACATTTAAGGAGGAACTGGACAAATATTTAGAGGGAATTGTTTTGTAAATGTTTTTTTTTTTTTTTTTAGCTGATGCTGCATAAGCTCATACACTTGCATCACAGCCACTACTACTGCTCCTTTTGGCTTTGAAAAATAACCATGGACCCTCACATTGTTGCTTACATAAATATAGTGTCCGGATGATGGGTATCCAAAATTAAAAATATATATCTCAGATTCAATTTATTATGTTTACAATCTACCTTTTTCAAAATGACACAAAAGATAACTGAGTCACTATTTGCATATACAGTCAATTGTACCTAATAGGCTACTAGTGTTATGAATGGTTTTCTTTCTTCATCTCACAAAGTTCTTTAAAGTTGGGGATGATTATAGACAATAGACAACTGAATTCTCATGTTGGGTGTGACACCCAGCTTGTAACAATGTTTAGATTTTGTTGCTGCATACCTTGAAAATGCAGCTTTGCACAGATAAGTTGTGGGGAACGGAAGAAGCTTGAGCACTGAATATTTAGACACTTGCAAATATTCTTGAAGACCAGAATTCAACCAGAGGAAGCTCACCGAATTTCTGTTTCAAGCTAGTATCAGATGTAATATCTATCAAACACACATAATTTTACACAGACATGCCATCCGGTTTCTCTGAAACACAAAGTGGATATCAGTCCTAAGTATTACAGACCAGTTAGTTTAACTTCTGTTCCGGGTAAAATAATGGAGTCACTGGTTAAAGATGCATTGAAGGATCATCTAGACAAGACTGCAGCAATAATTCAGACACAGCATGGGTTTGTTAAGGGAAAGTCTTGTCTGTCAAATTTGATTGGTTATTATGATGTGGTCACAAAGGAACTGGATGCAAAAAATAATTTTGATATCATATATTTGGATTTCAGGAAAGCTTTTGACACTGTTGCGCATGGAAGACTACTGTACAAATTGGAGCAGAATGGTATTAAGGGTAAGTTGCTACAATGGATAAAAGGATGGTTAAGTGGGAGAAGACAGAGGGTGGTAATCAATGGGTGCTGCTCTTCGTGGACTAATGTTATTAGTGGAGTCCCACAGGGTTCGGTGTTGGGTCCACTGTTGTTTTGTATATTTATCAATGATATTGATGAAGGTATATCAGGCTTAATGTCGAAGTTTGCAGATGACACGAAGGTTGGCAGGGTTGTTAATGACAGTAATGGCAGTGTGCTACTGCAACAGGATCTAGATAATTTGGGCAGATGGGCTAAGAAGTGGCAACTGAAGTTTAACCTTGACAAATGCAAAGTACTGCATATGGGTAGAAGTAACCCCAGAGAAACGTACCAACTGTGTGGTACTACACTTAAGGTGGTAGAAAATGAAAAAGACCTGGGAGTAATTGTGCAGTCAGATATGAAGTTTTCTTTGCAATGTAGACAGGCTGCTAGGGCAGGTCATGGGGTTTTGTCAATGATATATAGGAATTTTGCTAGCAGGGAAAAGGAGGTGATTGTCCCTCTGTATAAGGCAATGGTCAGGCCACGCCTTGAGTACTGCGTACAGGTCTGGAGGCCTCATTTTAGGAAGGATGTAGATTTGCTTGAGCGTGTACAGAGAAGAGCAACACGATTGGTGAGGGGAATGAAGGGATCCTCTTACCAAGAGAGGCTTAAGTTCTGCAAATTGCAGTGGCTGGAGACTAGGCACCTGCGCGGTGATCTGATTGAGGTCTATAAGGTCTTGAATGGGTTGAGCACGCTGAATTCTGATGGGATCCTCCCACTTGTTCAGAATACGAACCTACGGGGACATAAGTTCAAATTAAGAAAGGATAGATGTAGAATAGATGTGTGGAAATTTGCCTTTAGCCAGCGGGTGGTTAATTGCTGGAACAAACTTCCATCTGTCGTTGTGGAAGTTGATAGGTTAAATAAATTTAAGGAGGAACTGGACAGGCAATTGGAGGGTATGGTGTGATTTTTTTTTTTTTTTTTTTTTTTTTTGGATGATGCTGCATAAGCTCCTACACTTGCTTTCTTGCATCAAGTGCCACTACTACTACTACTACTATTATCATCAGTAGAAGATGGGAAGTATTTCTGAAACACCTGTTTCAAAAAATTTAAACGTTCAACGATGCTACCATAAATAATTTCTTCCTGGCTAGATTCATTCTCTATCACAAAGTCATTCAGAGTTGAAAAGCACTCATAGTGCCTTTTTTCTACACACCTCCAAAATTAAAGTTTTCATTGAAATGACTCAATTCTTCCCTTGTTGTGAATATTGACATGCTCTTTCCTTAGCACGAGAGATTTAGTTCATTAATTCTTTTAAAAATGTCTGCTAGGTATGCCAATTTCTGCAGCCAAGATGTATTTACCAAAAAGTCAGAAAGATAAAATGGATGAACAATAAAAAAAAACAACAAAAGAATAAATTTTCAAGTGAAGTTCAAAAACTCTAACGAGAACTTTTTCCCTAGTAAGCCACCTTATTTCTGATGAAGCAGCAGTGTTGTGTCCCCACTGCACATTTCTTCACAAAGTAACCTAAACACTGCTGTTAAGTGACCTAGATTTAATGTGATTCAGTATCTTTACAGCATCATCCAACACAGTTTTTAGATCCCTTTCACTTGTTTTGGCAACAGATGCTTGTAGATGAAGCATACGCTGACTACTCGAACAATATAGCGCAACTCATTGATACGTGCCACCATCCCTGCCATTTTTTTGTCATTGCTCTATATCCATCAGTGCACGAGCGCGCGTGCACACACACACACACACACACACACACACACACACACACACACACACACACACACACACACACACACACACACACACACACACACACACACTCGAGTCTTAAGTGTTCGTTTTGGAAGAAGAGTACAGCATAGGTCATCTTTTCCTCATCAACCAGAAAAGCATATGATTCCTTTAGAAAACCATATGACAGTTATCACTGGTAATGTCCCTGTTATGTTAGATGTAAAAACTGGAGTAGCAAGTAAGTTAAAAGAGAAAATTGAACACTCGATTGAAATAGGCTGTCCTTATCTGATTAATCAGGCAGCACATGAAAAGAGATGTCATGCTGTCTCCTAGATAAATATTTGTCGGACATATTCCAGTCTCAGTCATGTCCATTTCCACTTACAGCCTGCGAAACCCCTTGTACCTTTTCTGACGGAATCCCAGTGGTTGAATGAACCAATTATTGGTTGATTCAAGCGCTGCTCATCTCATTTATCCTAATTATTCGCTGTATGATTTCTTTTGCTTCAAATGTGGTACTTGTGCATATGCCTGCTGTGATATTCCTGTCAGAGAACCAGTAATTTGGAATGTCCTCTTTTGATCTTCTCAGACTTAAAATCTCTACCCAACTCTGTCAGATTCATCTGGTACCTCTATTGTTCTCCTAACTCCAGAAATAATTTGGAACTCCTCTCTTTGAAACTTGACTTTTTCCATTCCAACTTTTCTAATAGTGAGGTAATTTTTCTTTTTATTTGATTTTAATGTTCACAACTCTCTCAGGCTTCTGTTTCCAATCACCAGACCCAGCTGGTTGCAATGCTGAGGCTTTTGCAATTACTACAATACCAGAAAATCCTAACTACTCAGCGCAACCCCAGGGACTCATATCTGGTGAGTATGGGCTTGGGCTTGGCACACCCAGGGTCCTGAGCTTCTGACTCTCTCTCTCTCTCTCTCGGTTTTTTTTTTTTTTTTTTGACTAGTGTAGCAGCATAAGCCTTGGGCTTCCTTGCACCATATAGCTAATAATAATAATGATAATAAAACACTTGATCCTTTTCTCACAAAAATCCTTTTAAGTACACGGTTGAGATGAATGGTTCTCTAGTTGTCTCAGATCCCAACTTGGTGAAGTCATCTTCACCAATAGTACCTTTCTCTCGTGGCCATACTCAATCTCATGTTTGGCATTACAAGAATGCAAAATGGAATAATGTGTGATATTTCTATTCTTCTTTTCCTTTGTCAGATTAGTGTTTGAAATCTTCTAATTAGTGTTTGCTCAGATTGTGTCAGTGAAATTATCTGATCAACCAGATAATTCGCTGTATGATTCCTTTTGCTTCAAATGTGGTACTTGTTCATGATTTCCTTTATTCATGCATGAAATCCTTTATTCCATGTGCTAAGGCTGTTCAGGATAAAAATATTTCATATTGCAGTTGTATCTAAATCTCCAGCTTCATTTTTTGCCTATACAAAAGCTTGCAACAATTGCAAAGCAGTTATTAATTAATCAGTCTAAACTAGATAAAAAAGCTTGCAACAATTGCAAAGCAGTTATTAATCAATCAGTCTAAACTAGATTTCAAACAGGCTAAGAGTAAAATAACTTGCTTCTTGTCCAAATGGTAATCAGGCATTTTGGTCTCTTGCCAAAGCTATTGGCTGCAACTTTTGCCCATCTCTGTTCCCACCTCTGTCAAACCTAGATGGTTCTGTTGCCATCTCAGCCAAAGATAAAGCTGACCTGCTAGCATCCTACTTTTTTTCTAACTCGTGTATTGGTGATCTCGTATACCACCTCCTGCCATTCCTAGTACACTGCATTCAATGACCCCCCCCCCCCCCCCCCCCCCCGGTCTTCCATAAAAATGATGTCAGAAGAATTTTTAATAGTCGATGCCATTTCTCTGCTTGTACTCAAAACCTGTGCTTCTGAGCTCACTCCAGTTCCATGTAACCTTTTTTCCACATGTGTCCCCCCCTTCTTGGAAATTTTCACCCTTTTTAGGAACTGCCTAAGAAGGGTGAAAATCCCTCCCATTATGCTTACTTTTTCTCTTTCTAAAGTAACGGAGAAATTTATTAACTTTCAACTCTTAAACTATATAAAAAACTTCCATCCAATCAATGATTACCAGTATGGTTTCCGTTATTGTCAATCCACTGGTGATACTGGCTTATGTGTCCCATTCATGGACAAATTCAGTAGAAAAGTTGGCGAAACTTAAGTAGTTTCTTTTGACATTTCAAAGATTTTCGATCATGTTTGGCATAAAGGTTTACTAAATAAGCTTCCATCTTGTGGTTTACGAACTGTTTTTTGTAATTGGGTATCTAGTTTTCTCTCTGACTGCCCACTTCAAGTGATGTTTGATGCCTCTCTGTCCTTTAACTTCTCCACCAGTGCAAGTATTCCCCAAAGGTTAAATTTTTACTCCAACTCTTTTCCTCTTTTTATATTAATGACCTTCTTCCATTGATCGGAAATCATATCCGTAGTTTTGCTGATGTAGCACATTGCATTCTACCTTTCAGTTTGAGAAATCTTGCCCTGTATAAACAGCTTCAACTTCTTGAATATCCACTATGAATTCCAAAACTTTTGATCTCCTGGTGATTCTCCAATGGGGCAAAGATAACTTAGTTGACTTCAATCTTTCTAAAACTCATTCCCATCTTATATCTTGCAAAAAGGATTTATCTTTTCCCATGCCTATCTTTGATGATTTCTAGACAAGATAACATATCTCTATTAGGAATTACCCTGATTTTTAATCTCTGTTGGCATAAGCACATCACAAATATTGCTTCCACTGCATCTATAAAGCTGTGTTTTCCTCTTTCGCTCTCAGCATTACTTTTTTTTTCAAACAGCTGTTCGCGCGTACAAATTGCAAATCCACCTTAACATGGAATATTGTTTCCACATTAGGGGCAGTGCTACCAAAACCCCTCTCTCGGTCTTGTAGATTCCATTCAAAAGAGGTCAATATTGACCTCTTTTGCATGGAATCTTAGAAGCCTAAAAGATCAGTTATGTTAATTAATGTCCCACATCTAACTTCAGAAGAACATGCCATGGAACTATAGATACTTCCATGGCATGTTCTTCTGAATTGTCTTCTGTAATTTATGCTGTCTTCCAAACTACTCCAAACACATGCTGCTACCATTCAACATCCTTTTACTGTCCAACTTCAAACTCACAGAACCAACTTTTCTTCTTCCTCATTTATTCATTTTTCTTTTGTTTTCCGGAACAACCTCCCTTCATATGTGTTTTCTTAAAATTATAATCTACAGAAATTCAAGTCTACTGTCAACAAGTATCTTCTTTCTTCTTTCATTTTCCCAACCCTCAACTGATGCATGGTATACTAAGTACTGTAGGCCTAATACCTCTCATGCTTGTGGTTTTCTCACACACACATATATATAAATATATATTTATATATATGTGTGTGTGAGAAAACCACAAGCATGAGAGGCACACAAGCAGTGTTACAAAGAAAGGCTGATTAAAATTATTATTAAATAATATATACCCCCTGAAGTGGCAAAAACCTTGAAGCATGTATACACTGTCTTTGGGTAAATGTTTAAGTAGATTTTTAAAATAATTGCAACCTCTGATAAGTGTAGGAATCCATATGAACACTTTCAAGGTCATCAAATTGAAAAGTACAGTAAGCAGTTGGAGTGATTTGCACAGACTCGCATCCAAATCTCATTCATTCATAATCCTAAGGAAATTTTGTGAAAGGATACGATAATGAACATCTCAAGGAAAACATTAATTACAGATTTCTGGTGTAAGCAATCCTGTACAGTCTAAGCAAGCTGATAGACAGATTATATTAACACAGTCAGAAATTTTTTTTTTATTATTTTCTGGTTTGATTAATCATTTTAAATGTTATGCTGGTGTTTGAAATTCTAAACAGAGTTCTTCAGTCAAATGTGCCCCAATCTGTATGCTGAGATTATTACTCCTTTGATGTGTTGAAGAATGTGATATGTGGATTTGCTAGGCTAACAGTTTTAAAATCTTACACTTCTATTTTGGAAATTGTTACCAATGCACACTAAATTAGAAGAATGATTTTGACTTGTTCACAGTCAGTTCTCCTACCAAAGTCATTGTGTCATAGTCATTGGATTCCCCAGTTGGATTTTTTCCCCTTTAGAGTTTCATTAAGAACCAGATTTATCAAAGATAGTCTAAAAGGTTTGTTCTTTTGTTCAGTGATGAATTTCTTTATTGTTGCATGTGCCTACATGGGAGCACAAGTTTGCACCAAAAAAAATCTTATAAATGTTGAGGTAACATAGCTTTCAACAAATGGTAATTCATTTTCAAGTCTAAGGGTATTAGTAGTTATCAATATGACTTTTGCCTGATTCTCTGTAAGATCTTATGAAAGAAGAAAGTATGGATATATATGTATCAGGGTCTTTAGTGGCAGAACTGACTAGCATAGAAGGAAAAGAAATTTAACAAATTGTGTCAAATCATGCTTGGCAATTTAGGACTATTTCACAGCAATGTTGAGCATTATCAGATATTCAGCCAAGTGAAAAGAAAGTGGATAGTTGTTTAAGATTTCCACTTTCTGAAGAAACTTTAGAAATGCTCTTCGCAAGCAAGTCCAGAAGGCTGTTTTTTTTTTTAATGAAAACTCCAAACACGAAAGGTATCAAAACCTATAGTACTTAGTACCTGTGCATGAGCTGAAGGAGATGAGAGGAAACTTTGCTCTGCAGACTTTATTGTGAACAAAATTTTATTCAGCAGCTATGCACAAGCATAACACTGTCTTCCTTGTAGCACTATGCTTGTAGTCATAATCATTTTTTATTGTGTGACAGACAGTCTAAAAGAAATCCATCAATTTCTGATCCACTGTATTAAAAGACCAGTACTGTGTTGTATCCTAATATTAAATGTGTGTTTTGTTTTCAGTTCATAGTCTGGATTTAAAGAAGTATGCTTTCTGAAAATATTTGGATAGCAGATTCAGAATTAGTAGCTTGCACATATGTCTGACAGTGAAAGCATGAATATTTTGTGTGCTTTCAGTCATGCGAAAGTGTATCATCCATTTTTCTCTTAGAGAAACTGCCACCTGGGTTATGTATCTTGAAATGTTTTTGCAAAGTCATATCACAGATATAACATTTAGTCATCTCTCTCTCTCTCTCTCTCTCTCTCTCTCTCTCTCTCTCTCTCTCTCTCTCTCTCTCTCTCTGATTTGAGTTATATGTGAGCTCTTGCATGAGAATTTAGTTTTATTTTGCTTTTTTTTTTTTTTTTTTTTTTTGTATCATAATAAATATGGTGAAATTCCAATGACGAAAGTAAATATTTTCATCATTGGAAAAACCCCTCTTCTTTGTGTGGCAAGATATCATTCTAGGGATAAAGGAAGAAAAATCTGCCAATAGCAAAAATACTGAATCCGATGAAAATGAGGGAAAAAAAGAAAGAAAGAAAGAGTGGAAATGAGTTAAAACATGACCTACGTTTTTGGCAATGTGAGGCTTGTCTGACTTATTCTTTCCAGGGGGCTGGCGGGAGAGATGCTCACATGCAGAGAAAAAGTAGGGTGGAAACCCTCTCTGAGGATATTCATAGCATACTAATTGTAAATAAAATAACGTGTGGTAGAAGGCATTTGAAAAGTCAGCTAGAAGGCTGTGGGCTCCCTTCCATTTCCGTTCGAGATAATTTTTCTTAGAAAAGCATGGGTAAAATGCTCATACTCATAATCGCTCGTGGGTTTACAATAAAATTGAAGATCTTAATTTTCATTAGTGTTTGATTTGTTTTTTTAAGTAGCAAATAGACAAGATTAAAAGTTGTGAATCCACTTTTGAAATATTTTGTGTACTATAAATCTTGAAAATACTAAATCCTTATGGGAGTTGATGTTTTTAAATATCCTATATATATATATTGTATTAAAACCAATAGAGATAACAGAAAGATAAAAATCGTTTAGACAAAACAAATGCACCAAAGTGTGCAAAGCAGCAGCAAAGGATGCAGATGTATATATAATAATATAAAAAATGCCTATGCCCCCAGACATATATATATATATATATCTCCTACAAATCTTATGCATTAAACAGTAAATTGAATAATGTTCTCAGTTATACAATATTCTTATTGCTTTTTTTTTTTTTTTTTTTTTGCCCATACTTTTTTATATATATATATATTTGTAGATGATATATTTTTCAAACTGAATTTTAGAATTCAAGGTAAGTTATATAACTTTACTCACTTCTGAAATTACTTTACAACTCAGTTATAAAATAAGTTCTGCATTTTACATTCTGTTTTTGAAACACAAAAGGATATAATATATCATCAGCCAAAAAGTCAAATCTAGTGCAGGGCATGTTCTCACTCACTATGCAATGACCATGCCTTATGTTATTCATCATAGAGCTGTTACATGGTGTCAGACTTTGAGTGAATCATTCCAGTGGAACTGTGACAGAAGACATCTCTTATTGCATCTGACAATTTGCCAGTCTTTAATGAAATAGAGCATATCACTGGCAGGTGGGATGGGGGGGGATCTTTGGATATGGATATGGGTACAAATATAATAATGGATGTTTCCTGCATTCCAGTGGTAGGAGAATAAACAAGTTTCATATTATTCATCAGCCACATAAAAAAGGTGAAACAAGACATGGGTTTCTCCCCCTTTCACAGGCCTGATTTTGTATTATATTATGGTGAGTATCATACAGTTTTTGTTACCTTCTAAATTTGCCAGTGAAGAAGAAATCAAGGGCACCATTAACCTTTATATTTTCATAGATATCAGAAGCTGGTATGTATCTGGTATAAACATAGTTTAGAAAATGAAATGTTTCATATTTCTGTATCTCTAAAAGCAAATATAATATACTGTAAATGGAAGTATAATAACAAGTAAGTATCCACTTAGCATAGAAAGTGAATGATAAAGACACTATTAATATACAATGGGGTGTTATTGAATGGTAGACTTTAACAGATATGGTTCAGTTATAGTTTAGAAAATTAATATGATTCATATTACTATGTCTCAAAAATCACGCAAGCATATCCATGCACACAAAAGCACACACATGAACAGAGCCACACATAAACTTCATAACGAGTACCCACATCTGATGGAAAGTGAAAGACAAAGAATTTACTGATACAATATCAGTATTATTAGAGGCTTATCAAATGGATTGCTTTTCTAGTCTTTTAAAGCTGTTAGGGCAAATCATCATTGGATTGTTCTTTATTGATATAGCCTTCAAAGATTAGAAATACAATCTTTAAAGCATTCCACATTTTGTAAGCTATGTGTCATTGTCAATTATGTCCATAATGACAAAGCTATTTTCATCAAGGATGACGTTGCCATTATGTTAATAGCTGCTTTGTCTTTCATTCTCTGTGGTAAGCAGATACTTAGTTTGTTTTTGGACTAATTTTGCTTTGGAATTTGACCTTATAGGAACCAGCTGTGCTCCTTTTCAATTCACTATATATATAGAATGGACACCCCCATCCCCAAGCTTTACAATATGTGGTAAGCGGCGGTGATTGTGGTCACGTTTGCAAATTGAATTTTAATTCTATTAAATGGCGATTCTAATAAGCGAAAATAGGAGGAATATTATCCACAGGCTATAAAAGTAAATATCACACATTTACACTTTATTATGTTACTAATTAACAAAATTAAATATGTGAAAATCAGAAAAATATTTTCCACAGGTTAGCAAAATAAAAATAAATTTATGCTTATGTACATAGCTTAATTAATATGTACAATAACATGCAAATACTAACTAGTTAATATTTCTGTTCACTAACATTTGGGGAGGGGGGAAGTAACATTTAAAACAGTAAAAAAGATAAGCAATCAATAACAAAGAACATGGCATGCACAAATTACAACTAATGCAATATGTGCAAATGATATATGGAGTAAGAAGTTTATGAAGCTTAAAAAATAGGAATGAAGAGAAGATTCTGAAAATTTACGTTTTTTCTATGATTGAAGATTTCATGGAAGGGGAAACATATATCACCATAATAATGTAAAAATCCACAGAATTCCAGATATCGGTATTATTGCAAATGCAATAAGATCGAGTTTGTTGCATTAACAGAAAAGCCCAATAAACTGGATACTGCAAATTGTTTTTATTGTTTTTTGGTAGTGACCGCCAGACATGTGCCTTAGAAAAATATCACAAAGGCATTCAAAATTGATTATTATAACTGAACATATGATAATGATGAAAGTGTACCGTATTTTAATGATTTGAAATTAAAGTGGCTGATTTCACCAACCAGCGAGCACATTAAATGGCTTCTACTTATTTCACTTTATGATGGGATGGGCTTACGATTGTCTCTGACCGGACCAGGTGGTACTTCCTTTCAGCAAATAGCAGCGTCTGTAAACATGTTGGCCGTGTGTTTTGTTTTTGCATCTTTCAGTTGAAGTGACTTTTTGGTTTGGCTTTAATCAATATATTAGTTTTAATCAACCTTTTTAATCAGTATGTACAGTTTTCATTATAAAAATCACCTTTTAGAGAGATAAATAGCTTAGTTATATAGCAAAAATTTCATTTTCTGAGGTCCTGGAACAAATTACCAAAAGAAAAAAAAAGAAAGTGTTATTGGGTTCACATTACAATATATACATGATATGGTGGTGTCTCTGGAATGGATTAATATTGTAAAGCGGGAGTCCACTGTACTGCTTACAGAGTGATGTTTAATGCAGGAGAAGAGCCAAAGAGATATGTTATTTAAGCAACTGTAAATAGCATTAATTAGCATAAAAATACACCACACCATACTCACTGAGCAAATTGTACCATTTAGTAATAGTAGTAGTAGTGGTATGTTTTTTTGTGCAATATTTTTAATAAGTCAGCCAAGCTCTAGAAGTCTTAATGAGGAAAGTCTCTGCATGGAAATGCTTAATTCTGAGTTTCCTACATGGTCGACATAATGTGAGGAAGTGCACCACAGGTTGGATGCTCATTTCTCAGAGCATAAAAATGTTTTTTGAAGTCTTTGTAAGAATTATCAAATGTAATAATAGTAACAATCCAACTTGTAATTTAACAACCTTTTCTTTACATTCTTCCTCACAATCTGTTTCTTTCCCTTGAATCCATGTTGATATTTCTTCTTCTATTGCCATGATATTCAGCCTCCTCTTCTTATAGCATTAATTCCTCACTATACTATGGTTCTCACAAATTTATATGCTTTTTACCAAATATGGTGGCAAAATGTGTTGCACACATTTTGACACCAAGTTGCTAAAATGCTACATCACAGTTGAATTCTGCAACAAAAACCAGCAAAACCACTTGCTTGCAAAATGTTTTACTTGTATTTTGTACATTGACCATGTTACAAAACCCATCTGTAAGCTTCAGGGAATTTTTAAATCACAATCCTGCCACAGATCGAATAATCCATTTTAAAAGCAGAATGTCGTGTATAGCATATAGTTCTTCATGTCAGGCTTTAGCCAGATGTACTTTGAACAAAAGGTTACAATGACAACATGAACTAAATATCCTCTATTTACCCTGGGCATTGGAATTGGCACATATTATTATTGGCACAAGGTATTGCCTATACAGCAATACCTTGCTTGTCACAGACTTAAAATTTCAATTAAGTTTAAGTCTGTGACAAGGCCGTTGGTATCAGTTCCATAATAGTCATAAATTTTATTGTTTTATGACTATAATGTTCCATAAAGACCTGTATGTCGAGAAAAAGAGGAGACGATTTCACCAGACTTCATTATTGAAATACCTAAGTAAACAGTAATGGTTTTTTTCTCATCTCTCACGATGTTACCTTTTCATTAATAAAGTTTTTATTTCAAATCCTTGTAATTGGCTATCAAGTGTAAATTGTTTAATTATTTATTATAATTTGTTTATAGACTATTTCTTTGGTACGTATTCAATTAAAACTCATTATAATTATACCTCAATCAGCACGGTTTCACATAACGCAGAACAGTTTCGGTACCGACTATCAGTGCTATGCGGAGTATTGCTGTATTTCATTTTGATATTTCTGACTATAGTGTGTCCGTTCATTCTTAAATTGAGGGTAAAAGAAATTTACTAATGAAAATTTATATTTTCATAAGTCATGAATGGTATTCTTAGCAATACATAAGAAAAATAAAAAGGAAAGTCCTTTAATTTAAACCATTAGTCCTCTCAAATTTAAGGTGTATATACTGGATTAATATTTGTTCTTTTTTTTAAAACTCTTATCAGATGAATAATATATACAATTTGGGAAATGTCAGATTGGTTTCTGTAATGATTTATAAAGATTCATCTGGTTAGGATACAAACAACAGATCCCTACTTCCTTGTTTTGCATAATCACTGTGAGTAACAGTAGTTTTATTTCATATACATTTATTTAATAATAAAAAAAAAAAAAAACTGTACCACTAATTGATTATTTCATTCAGTACAATGTCACCAAGAAAAAAGAAAGGAATGGACTATTCACAAAACCTGTTTATGGTGAAACAAAAATTATACATTCTTCTTTTATGTGTATTTTATCTGCTAACAAAATTTCAAGGAAATTGATATGTTGGCAAAAACATTATAGATTGTAAGAACTGATGAAGAATAGAAATCGCAATAAATATTTTTTTTTCAGATAAAAAAAAAAAAAAAAAAAAAAAATATATATATATATATATTGTCAGTCCTCGTATATCATGATAGTTGTGTTCCTTGAAACCCTCATGCAATACAAAATCTTGTATTGCACGAGGATTTCTAAATGAATAACACGCTCTATGGGGAAAAATAGGGTTATGTGCCGATCACCCAAGATTGAAAACACATTTGTAACCAAAACCTTACCAAACACAATAAATAATAGTAATAAAATACGTATTTTATTACGATACTTCGTAGTCATAATAGTCGAATATTACTAATAATAGTCGTAATAATTACGTAATTTATTATATAATAGTTGTAAAATTTATTATATAATAGTCGTATTTTATTATGACTATTACAAATATTGCTAATGCTTTTGCTTCTATCGTAAACTTGTTCTTTGTTTGATTTTCTATCCAAAATGTCCAAACAGATGATAGCCATTCCATCTCTTCCAATTCTTTGTGTCTTAATCTAATGGAATTTAATTACACTCTGAGTTATTCCTGCTATGAAAGTTGTTTTTATTTTCTCTGCATTCTTTCTAATTCTCAGCATTGCCTCATCTAGGCCTGTTGCACGTGCAATATCACATTCTTTCATTTTGCTTATTACGTTTCAGAATTTCATATTTTTTTCTCTATGGACAGAGGCGGACTGGCCATAAACCTTACCGGCGAAACCCCGGTGGGCCAGAGGCCAGAAGATGATGGAGGACGGCGTGATTTTGGCCATAAACGCTAGTATGAGGACACTACAAATTTTTCCTGGTAAGAATTTTTGACAATATGAATATACAGTCCACCTTTGTCTATCCATATTGCTTTTCTTTTTCTCTCTGAATCTGCCTGAAAAGGAAGCTTCCTGGTTACACCAGGAAGCTTCCTTTTCACACCTTTTAAGTATTTTACTCATTTTTAGGGAATAAAGCACAATTACAAAATGAGGAGGCATGCTTGATACACATAAACAAATCTGTGCAAGTGTAGCAACTGAATAAACAACACCATAAAGGCAAAGACACATTATTAACACCTCACTAGCTCACATTTTACTGAAGCACATTTCTGGAGATCACTACCATAAAACAATAAAAACAGTTTCCAGTTACATTTCTGCTGGTGGATCTGTTATAAACTTGATCTAATTGCATTTGTGATAATACCAATAGCTGGAATTGTGTCGGTTTTTACGTTATTATGGTGAAATGTGTTTCCCTTCCACTGATATAAAAAACAAAATACATTTTCAGAATCTTTTCTTCATTCCTATTGTGTTATGTTCAGTTGGGGTGATTCTGCGTTGGACTGCTATTTCTTGTAAACACAAAGGCGAATCGTGCATAAGCAAATTCAGTTCGTGTTATATACGACATCGTCCCCCTATTTATAAATCTTGTATGATCGAATTCGTGTAGTGTAAACACGTGTTATATACGACATCGTTCCCCCATTTATAAATCGTGTATGATTGAATTTGTGTAGTGTAAACACGTGTTATTCGAGGACTGACCCCCCCACACACACACGGGGGTATCAAAAAGTTTGTACCCTTACCTAGAAATAATAGCCCTAGAAAGGTGAAACTTCACAGGAACTTTAATTCTTTTCTATGTACTCTCCATGTATAGTAACACATTTCTCCCATCTATGGATCAGTTGTTTGATGCTTTGTTCATAGAAGTCTGCACTTTTTGCCTGAAACCATGATTCCACTTCATTGATGACTTCCTGAGACTAATCAAAGCAGCATCCATGTAATGGTTTCTTCATTTCTTGAGACAAAAGAGTCTGACACTGCTAGGTCGGGAGAATAGGGTGGGTGCTGCAGTTGCTCAAAGACACACTAGGCAAGAAAGTTCGTGTTGGCTTCGGCCTTAGCATTTCTTCACTCTTAGAACTGCTTTTATGTATTGGTGATATGGTGCCACTTCTCCAATCCAAAGGAATTTCGCCAGAGTCAAACGATGCCCCCATAATTAACGTCAAAGGTTCAATTCACTCTCTGGGTAAATTACTAGGTATATGATGGGGTATAGGGTGGGTGCTGCAGTAGCTCGAAGTCGCACTCGGCAACAAAGTTGGTGGTAGCAACAACCGTGTAAGGCGGTGCATTGTCTGACAGAAGTGGACACCTTAGGTTACCATTCCACGCCTTTTTTTTTTTTTTTTTTTTTTTTTTTTTCCAACTTCAAAGCATCTTGTAACTTTTTCAAAAGATTTCTGTAGTATTCTCTGGTAAGTGTGGAACCACGAGGTAGGTAATCTGTTAGGATAACCCCTTTTTTGTCCCAAAACACGGACAACATTACCTTCTTCGCATATGGATGGTCTTTGCCTTTTTGGGAAGTGGGGAGGAGGTGTCCTTACACTGCTTGGACGTATCTTTAGGCTCCGGAGCATACTGGTACACCCAGCATTCGTCATATGTCACCAATTGATCAAAAAAGTTCTCAACATCCGCATTACACAAATTCAATACTTGGCAAGAATATTGCATTCGACATTTCAAAGGGGTCAGCAATCTTGGAACCCATCGTGCGGAGACCTTAGACGTGTGCAGATGGTAATGTAAAATGCTGTGGGCAGACTCTTAACTAATTCCCACTGCATTTGCAATGAAATGAATTGTCACCAGCTGCACAACCTTTGCAACCATCTCACTGTCTGTGGATGTTGATGGCTTGGTACACCCAGGCCATCAACATCCACAGACAGTGAGATGGCCTTCTCTTGGCTTGTAAAAGACACTTGTACGACTGCATTGGAACTACTATTTCTACTTTTTTACAGTGTCATAGGATGGACAATTTTACCCATACACAACTTCCATTTCTTCTTCAATTTCTTGAGCTTTCTTGCCCTGCAGATGGAGGAACATGATCACTGCTCGATACTCCACTTTGTCAACTGTAGTGTCCTTCTTCAGATTCCAATTCAGATATGATCACCTATGGCAGTGGTGTCCAACTTATGGCCTCCAGGCCATATCTGGCCCGCGAATAATTTTTATAAGGCCCTCTTGGCACGGGAAAGTGCCGAGAGGGCCTTATAAGCATTTTAGAATTGCCCACTGCATGCAAGGCAAAGCTGAATACGAAGATATGCAAGCATCAAGCTCGACTATATAAAAAGCACACACCTAGTCCAGTGCAGTCATATATACGCTAAATACATTTATATATGTGTCAATCTTTTCATATTGTGAAATTCTGCTATTTTAATATAACTTGCTCATTGTAGTGAAATTAGGACTAATTTTTATTGATTTTAAAAATCATCCTTAAAAATGCTCCGAGAGAGGAAAGTCGATTTTTATTGCCATGTTTTTAATCAAAGGTGGACTGAAGACTATTTCTTCATTTAGTTTGATGAAAAAGCAGTGTGTTTGATGTGTAAAGAGACTGACAGTTTTTAAAGAATATAATTTAAAATGACACTATGATTCCAAGTAAATCTTATTGTCAGTGTAAAGGAGTATTGCGAAATAAAAGTGTTCCAAATTACAAAACGAATTAAGAAAACCACAAAACACACTGAAAACAGATCAATCGAGAAATTTATTTGCTGTAAGTGCTAGTTATGAAGTTGCACATTTGATCGCTTTTGAAAGTAAACTGCTCTGTGATAGTGAATTTGTTGAAAGTTGTGGAAGAAATTTGTCCGGAGAACAATTACATGATACAAGACATTAGTTTGTTTCGATAAACAGTTATGCAAATAGTAGAACATATTGGAAAGAATTGGTTCGAATAACTTTTGGAAATATAAAACATGAAATATTTTAGTGTGGAACAGGATGACAGTACTGATATAAATGACACAGCCCAACTCCTTATCTTCATATGTGATATCAATGAGAGTTTTGTACAGTTGAAGATTTAGCTGATTTACAGAGTATGCACGGAAGAACTGCAGGTGAAAATCTTTTTAAAAATTTTTTCCATTCTATTGAAAAGTTTGGATCAAATATTAAAAACCTGGTAGGAGTCACAATTTACGGTGCAAAAAATACGATTGGTAAAAACATTGGTCTTATGAGTAGAATAACCAAGAAAATGATAGACATCAGAGTTGAACTTCCGAATGGAATTCACTGCATTGTGCATAAAGCAACTCTCTGTGGAAAAATATTGGATGTCCAACACGTTATGAATGTGGTTATTTCAGCTAAATTTTATATGATCACTTGGCCTTAATCACCGTATGTTTCAACAGTTTTATTTAGAAATTGAGGCTGAATATGAAGATGTAATTTTACCTAGCCTACTCATGGCAAAGTGCCATATTGTTTCTTTAAATTGCATCATGAAATTGGTATTTTTATGACAATAAAAAGTGAAACCTATAAAATAATTATCAAATAGGAAGTGGCCATTTGATCTTCATTTCTTACAGACATTTGTAGTGATTTAAATGCTCTTAATTTAAAACTACGAGGAAAAGGGAAATTAGTCTGTGATATGAAGTATGGTGACATAAAATCATTTCAGAACAAGTTATTGTTTATATTCAAATTGAGCAAGACAATTTAGTTCACTTTGAGTGTTGTATCGAGCTAAAAGAGAAACACACATTTTCAAAGAATCCTTGCCTCTCGTTATTACAATTGCTTTTTGATGAGTTTGAAAGTCGATTTGCTGATATAAGATCCCATGAAAAAGTCATAAGCTTGTTTGAGAATCCATTTACTTCTTTTTTCTGAAAACTAGAATCCCAACTTGCAACTTGAAATTATTGATCTTAAAGCCAAAACCTGGATCAAAAATAAGTATATAGACTACTATTAGTAAAATAATAAGAGGAGTTTACCTCAATATAGTACGTAGAACACTTCTGTATGATACCCTCCAGAAATTAAAACGGAAAAACCAAAAAAATCAACAACTTAGCGGTACATTAGAGTAAAATATAAATAATTAAATAATCAAGGAGGTGAGGAAGGAAAATCGTTTTGAATATTTTCGTTAGATTCTTTTAATTGCGATAATTTGATTTTTAATTGTTTTAAATTGATTTGAATTGTGTTAAATTGATTATTTAATTATTTATATTTTACTCTAATGTACTGGTAAGTTATCAATTTTTTTCGGTTTTTCCGTTTTAATTTCTGGAGGGTATCATTCGGAAGTGTTCTACGTACTATATTGAGGTAAACTCCTCTTATTATTTTACTAATATTATTATCAACATAGAACATATTGAGTATTACAGCTCTGATTCATACTATCTAAATATATAGACTACGAAAATAAGCTACTTGAATTCTACAACTCCTTGCCATCTGAAGATTTTGCGCTAATAAAAAAAATTCCATGAAAATTGCTACTTTGTTCAGATCAACATATGTTTGCGAGCAAATTATTTCACACATGAAATCAAATAAATATTTATAAAGGAAACAGAATAAAACAGATGAACTTCTTCGTTCCGTATTGAGAATTGGCGTCTCAAATTTTCGATCATATTTTGAACAGTTATCTAAAAATATCCGGCCTCAATCAACTGATTAAATGTTATCTTTTGTTCAGTAAATGTTATTGTATATTATTCTGTATTATTTAGCACAGAGAGGAACCGAAAGTAAAAATAAAATGAGTTGTAGTTCAGCTAGGTTTAATGTTATGTTAAATACATACGATAAACAGTAAAAACAGAATATGTTAGATACATACAGTAACTAGTAATACAAAAAGCTTTCGGCCTTTATGTTGCCCTTCATTGAAAGTTTTGAGAATGTAGAACTTAAGAGCATGCAATGGCAGTCATGCAACAACTAACTGTTGGAAGTTGAAGTTTGTGGTTGTGACATATGGGAATGTTGTCACCATTTGTCAGTCATGAGAATGTTTGCTTCAATAATAGGATGAACACGACATCCTCTGTTTCTATTGATGGAAGTTTATAGCACATGATGTGCAGTGACTCCTACCAGAGGCTGCACTGGCAATGGGGGGACCAGTCGACAAACATGACATTGCAGCGGGGTCAGTGTCATGTCGGGTTGACCAGCAGTCAAAAGCAGAGTATTCTATGTCTACTAAGCGAATGGCTCTTTCGTGTTCTGAAATATGTTTGCAAAGTCTTCTGCCAGTTTCCCTGAAGAGGCAGCCAGTGCAGTCACAGCAAGAAATGCGATATATTCCACTCTGTAGTAAGGTGCGAACTGGTGTTTTCACTATGTTATTGTATATATCGTACTTAATAAAATTTTCGAATATTTTCAATTTTAGGTGCATGATTATATTTATTTATTCACCTCAATATTGAAAGCAGTGATCCTTTTCAGCTTGTAAATTTTGAAAAGTGAGCATTTAAAAGCAAAAGTAAAGTATTTTTTAATGAAATCTAAAAAATAAATCACTGACAGATTTGTTACTCATAAAAGTGTTGGAAATTTGCCTTTTTTTTATATACAACATGAAAATAAAAAATTAAAAAAAATGGTAACATGAAAAGAGAAGCTTCATTTTAACATGTAACAAGTTACAGAAAATTTAACATTAATTTTTCTTGAATCACCCAGTGCAGCCCAAGAAACAAATCTAACTTTGAATATGGCCACTGTACAGGAAAAGGTTGGACACCACTGACCTTCAGGAATGAAATTTCACATGTTAGTTATTAAATATGTAGACAACTTATATTAAAATTGGCATCTTCCTATTGATGTTTTATCTAGGTCACGGTATGAACTTTTGGATACACCCCTTTGTGTGCTTGAGCACGCACGCAACTGCCTAAAAGTAGTTTGGAATCACTGAATGTGAAAACGGTTTTTGATAACTTTTTTCCGAATTACCTGTCATAGTGTAAGGTTTAACAAAAAAAAAAAAAAAAAACACTGCAAAGTATTTTATGATTTTTTTTTTTATAAATTAAGCATTGAAAAATTTATAGCAAAGAATAACGAAATAATTAACATTAACAGCTCTACTGATTTTTCATCAAAATGTCCTTCATTACATTTTATCACTGCCTTACACAGAATATGGCATTTTGGTGATTAATTTTATAATAGTGTCTTGACTAACATTATTCCGAGTGATTGACATGATTCTCCCTAAATTTTGTAGAGACGGGCAGATTTCATGGACTTGTTGGTCTATATCAGGAGTGGCCAACTTATTATGTGATGCGATCTACTTTTTTCCTTCAAAATGCGCTGCGATCTACCATCTCAAAAATTTCATTGCACAAGGTGCACAAATCAAGGGATGACTATATATTTAAAATTCGCCGTGATCAACTGAAATTTAATCCGTGATTGACTTGTTGGCCACCCCTGGTCTATATGATCCTATTAAAGTGCTGTTGGGTTTAAGTTAAGTGATGGGGTAGCCACATCATAATTTTTAATATTCCTTCCTTTCGTTTAGTTGCTAAAAAGTCTCTACACAGCTTTTAACTGTTCTTTGTATTACTGTCTTGTTGTAATGTACATTTCTTTCCCAAAGTCAAAGTCTAGAAGATATTGCATTATGTTTTTCTAGTCTTCTTTTCTTAAAATTCTCCAATTCTGATGTTGTCACTCACTCCAGAAAAAAAGAAGCAATCCCAAATCATGATGTGACCACCACTGTGCTTGATTGTAGGCACTAAACAATGTGGAGCCATTTTTACATTCAGTTGAAAGTCTTCACAATAAACTCTGCTTTTGGATCCAAAAATTTCAAAATTGGGTTTGTCTGTCCACAGTATGTTGTCCTACTACTCTTAAAGTGTCCACTGTTGATAACTCTCTACCCAAACCAAATGTTTCTTTTGATTTTCCGGTTTTAATAAAGGTTTATGGACTGCTCCAAGACCATAAAGTTCTCTTTGTATAGGATGAAGTTTTACTTGGGAGTTTGTCTTTTCCTGTTGAACTCAGCTCAGATTTCAATTGCAGTAAGTTCTTGATTGCATAACAACGAAGGGTTTGGCTACTTCCTTCCCAAAAATCCACCCCACCCATGGTGGGGTGGATTTGTGGGAAGGAAGGAAGTTTAACATTTGTCAATGTTAAACTTCATTTGCCACCTCTCAGCCCATCTGCTCAACCTTTCCAGATCCTGTTGCAGCAGCATAGTGTCAGTAGTGTCCTTGCCAACCTTCGTATCGTCTGCAAACTTGGACATTAAGCTTGTTATACCATCATCAATATCATTTATAAATACAGAAAACAATAATGGACCCAACACTGAACCCTGAGGGACTCCACTAATAACATTAGTCCACGATGAGCAATGTCCTTTTGATTACCACTCTCTGTCTTCTCCCCCTCAACCACCCCTTTATCCATTCTCCCCCTCAACCACCCCTTTATCCATAGCAGCAATTTGCATCCAATGCCACACTGCTCTAATTTGTGCAGCAGTCTTCCATGTGCAACAGTATCAAAAGCCTTTCTAAGATCCAAGTATATAATATCAAAGTTATTCCCTGTATCCTGTTCTTTTGTGACTGCATCATAGTATCCAATCAGATTGGTCAGGCAAGACTTCCCCTTAACAAAACCATGCCGTGTCCAAGCTATAACTGAAGTCTTGTCTAGATGATCCTGCAGTGCTTCTTTAACCAGTGCCTCCATTAATTTTCCGGGAACAGAAGTTAAACTCACAGGTCTATAATTACTTGTCTGCCTTTGTTCCTCGTTTGTGAATTGGGGTCACATTTGCACATCTCCAGTCCATGTGTACCCTCCTGAGTCCAAGTAAGCTCTCATAATTATGGCTAAGGGTTTGCTTACTTCCTTTGCTTCCTCCTTTAATATAACTGGATAGATCCCATCTACCCCAGGTGCCTTTCTTGTGTTTATCTTCAACAATTTCTCCTCCACTTTACTCTCAGTTATTACAAGATTCTCTAACTTACTGCCAGAGTTGAATACGCCTCTGGCATTCCCCTTGCTGAATAACTCCTCATGTGTGAATGTCGATGCAAAATATTCATTTAGTTTGTTAGCTACCTGAGCAGGATCATCAACAGTTGACCCATCGATATCAAGTGGACCAATCTGATTCATCCCCTTCCTTCTAGAGTTTACATAAGTAAAGAACTCTTTGCTGTTTTCTTTGCATCCCTTGCCAAGGATTTCTCCTAATCTGCCTTCGCCTGCCTAACCTCCTTTGTAACTTGGTTACAGATCAACTTGTATCTATCATAGGCTTCGGTGTCATGTGTTAATTTGTATGTATCCCATGCATTTTTCTTCTCTGCCATGAGTACTGTTCAGGTGACCTCCGCTTAACGCTGATAAATCGTTCTGGAAAAACAGAGCGCTAATTGAATACAAGCTAGGGTAGCGCCGCATTCCCATAAGGTAACGTGTATTTGTGAGTTGTGTTCGGTGCTATAGGATATTTCCTAATCAATAATAAACGGTAGTGAAAAGATGCACAAATGTTTGTCAAAATATTTAATATTCAAAGATTTGTACATATAAAATATTCTGCATTACATACGTATATAATTTTGTGGTAACTACTTATGTTTATAAATTAAACTTACAATTCCAATTACAATAATGAATTTTATTGATGAATTTAATCATGAAAAATGTGTCGATTTTGGGTTGTACTTTGGTTCTCTTCCTGGTAAACTAAATGAGGTTTTAATTTAAAATCCCCTGCAGCATTACCACCCAACAATAAAGTCAACCGATCCTTTGCCGCTTTGAAACCTGGCATATTTTTTTCTTCTTTTAATATGAAACTTCTTTTAGGCATTTGTTTCCAAAAAGTTCCTGCTTCATCTATGTTAAAAACTTGTTGAAAAGTATAACAAATAATACCCCTCTTCAATAATTTTAACAAGTTCTTTTTTCCAAGTTTCGACTCCTTGATCTGCACTTGTTAAAATGGTTCCACATTTCTTTTTTTAGGTGAGTTTTCTTCAGGTCATCATATAGGTTAATCTCTTTCTCTCTCTCTCTCTCTTTTTTTTTTTTTTATAATATTTAACTTAAATGAATTCTGCATTGGATATTATCTTCAATAAAATTAGTTAGTCTCTCCATTTCAATCCTAATAGCTGGCCTAGCCCTAGTTGCTTGCAGTGGAACAGCTGTCTTTCCCGCTGCTAAAATTAATTCTTTATTTTTATAATTGTTTTTACAGTTAAGCTTGCCAGTCCTAAACTATGGCACACATCCACTTGTCGTTGACCAGAATTGATGCTCTTCAAGACATCTAATTTAATTTTAACAATCAGTTTTTTTCTTACATTTGTAGTCTTCGTACTGCGTCCAGATGTTGTTGCTTTTTTCATTCTTATTCGTCATTATTAACTCTTTGAAAATGTAACTGCGTTGGTTGTATTAATTATGATACAGTGTTCGAGTAAACTGTCTGTTCCGCACAATGTCTAATGCTGAACTGAGTGATGACTATACTTCGGATAAATGCATATAACAAATATTACAAGCAGTATACTTGATCATTTTTTAAAATGTTAATCTCAAAACTATGTAACAAGTCACTGCAGTAAATTAGCTTGCGAGAAAATTTCACTGAGCATGGGAAACACTTTAATGCTGTTTTGCTATTCATTTTCAAGCTATCTACTCCATCAAATGAAACGATTTCGTTAAATATGCCAAAAATGCAATCTGTAAAAGAACGTAATAGTGATTTGTGACAGCATTATAGTCAGATTCAGGTTATAATATAAGAACAGCATTATAGCGAATCAAAGTAAAGCGAACTGTGTTATAATAAGGGCTTGCTGTATACAAGTCTGGTGGCCTCACTTTAGGCAGGGTGTAGATCTGCTGGAATGGGTTCAGAGAAAAAGAAGCAGTTTGTCGAAGGGAATAAAAGGGTGTCCTTAGCGAGAAAGGTTTCAGCTCTGCAAATTGCAATGTATTGAGACTATGCACTTGTGCGGAGATCTGGTTGACATGTTTAAAGTTTTGAATGGATTGAGTAAGCCTAATGTTAATGATATTCTTCCAGTTGCATAAATTCAAGTCGAGGAATGATGGTTGTAGGATCGAAATGCAGAAGTTTGCCTTGAGTCAATAGGTGGTTGATTGTTAGAATAGGCTTCTATGTGTGTTGTGGAAGTGGATTGGTTGAAATTATTTAAAGAACTAGTCACATTATTCATTTAAAAAATAAAATAACTGTTGTTATTTTATTTTATCGGCTGATGCTCTATAAGCTTATTTTCTTGCATGATTTGCAGTCACTACTACTGCAACGACTGTCTTTCATGTCAATTCATGTCTTTACTAATTTTAATGCTAATGACTACATTAACATTAGTAAAGACATGATGCATGAAAGCATGCTTATATAGCATTAGCCAAAAAAAAAAAAAAAAAAAAAATTCTGATTTCACTCATCCACTCGCTCCAAATGTTTGTCTTGTTCTGCCTTGAATCTATTTAAGCTGTCAACTTCTACAACGACAGACGGACGGTTGTTCCAACAATCAGCCACACACTGGGTAAAGGCAGACTTTCACACATCTCTCCTACAACTGTCTTTTCTAAATTTGAATTTATGCCCTCTCAGGCAATTATTATGAGCAACAGGAAGAATCCCATCAGCATTGAGCATGCTCAAACCATTCAAGACTTTATACACCTCAATCAGAACTCCTTGCAGGTGCCTAGTCTCCACTGTAATTTGCAAAACTTAAATCCATTTTTCGTAAGTGCAACCCTTTTTTTCCATTCATTAATCTTGTTGCCCCTCTCTGTGCTCGTTCCAGTAGCTCTACATCCTTCTTAAAATGAGGCTTCCAGACCTGTATACAGTACTCAAGGTATGGCTGGACCATTGCCTCATACAAGTGGATAACCACCTCCTTATCCCTGCTAGAAAAATTCCTGTATATCATTGGCACGACACCATCAGCTACTCTTGCGGACGGTGTCGTGCCAATGACACCATCAGCTACTCTTGCGGACATTCATATCTGCCTGCACAATTACCCCAGGTCTGTTTCATTCTCTACCACTGTCATTGTAGTGCCACACAGTTGATACATTACTCTGCGGTTACTGCTTCCCATATGCAGTATTTTATATTTGTCAATGTTAAACTTCATTTGCCACCTCTCAGCTGATCTGCTCAACTTTTTTAGATCCTGTTGCAGCAGGGTCCTTAGTGTCATTAAAAGCCTGCAAACCTTCATATCATCTGCAAACTTGGAGATTAAGCCTGATATACCATCATCAATATCATTAATAAATACAAAAAACAACAATGGTCCCAACACTGAACCCTGGGGACTCCACTAATAACATTAGTCCACGAACAACAGTGTTCATTGATTATCACTCTCTGTTTTCTCCTACTCAATTATCCCTTTATCCCTAGCAGCAATTTGCCTCCAATGCTATACTGTTTTAATTTGTGCAGCAGTCTTCCATGTGAAACAGTATCAAAAGCCTTTTTAAGATTCAAATATAAGATATCAAAATTGTTCTTTGCATTCTGTTCCTTTGTGACCACATCATCGTATCCAAACAAATTGGTCAGACAAGACTTCACCTTAACAAACCCATGTTGTGTTCAAGCTATAACTGAAGTCTTGTCTAGATCACCATGCAGTGCTTATTTAACCATTTCGTCCATTAATTTCCCTGGAACAGACGTTAAACTAACAGGTCTGTAATTACTTGTGTCGCCCTTTTATCCTCGTTTGTGAATTGGGGTCACATTTGCGCATCTCCAGTCGATGGGTACCTCCCACGAGTCCCTGGAAGCTCTCATAAATATGGCTAAGAGTTTGCTTACTTCCTTTGCTATCTCTCTTTAATATAACTGGATAGATCCCATCCACCCCAGTTGCTGCCTTTCTTATGTTTCTCTTGAACAATACATTTCTATGTCCTACTAGGGCAGAAGAGAAAAAAATATATATAGCTTATTTCTGATTTAAAAAAAAAATTTTTTTTTCCTATTTATTTTTCAATATTAATGTTAAATTTAAACATTAATATTGAAATGTTAAATTTAAACATTATTAATGGACATTCCCATTTGCTCACAATTTTCACACATTGATCCTTTCAGAACAGTACATTGAATATGGTGGCAGGCAAACCTTTTTTTTTTTGTAGGTCAAGTGCACATATATCTCACTCAGGAAATGCCCCACCTTAATATATACATGTGTTATCTCATGCATATACATTGATAGGGGAAATAATAATTTATACAGCTTTCCAGAATTTTTCACACATATGAACATTCATTTACTCTCTGCAATGAGAAACAAATTGGGGTGGGAGTAATCTTTGTCATTGAAGTATTATCACTTTTACACCTCTCGTTCTCATCCAGCAATGTGGATGTGATTGAGAGCTCCAGTTAAGCATAGACACAAGTACTCAAATAAACCAGTTTCTATAGATGAAATGAGTAAATTAACATTTACTCATTTCATCCTATTATACTAATTATTCACAAACATACATTACATTTATGAAATAAATAAAGTATGTCACCCAGAAGCATAGGCATCCTAGCTGGATGAGAAATTTTCCCATTGGTTTGCATTACAAGAGTTTGCCCTGATTCCTTTTTCTTTTGTCTGCTAGCACTTGGATAACAATATCTCAGGGGCAATAGTTCTTCCGAGCTTTTATCTTAGCTATCGGTCAACTTATTCTGGATCTCTGTAAGTTTTTTTCTTGCGTGGTTTACCCATCACCAGAGTTTTTATAGCTTGGGACATCAAAAGGAGGCTGCATTAATTCCCCGGTTGCTTTCTTCCAATGGAGTCATCAGCATCTTTTCTGATAGTGCATATTATTTAAAAAACCTGTTCATTTGCACGATGGTGATTATCATTCTGTGTGGAAGACCCCATAAAGCAGTAGTACTAAGGACAAGTTGCTGCTGTGGATAAAGGGATGGGTTGAGTGGGAGAAGACAGAGTGGTAGTCAGTAAACATTGCTCTTTGTGGACTCATAACATTAGTCCATGAAGATGTTGGGTCTATTGTTGTTTTCTGTATTTATCAATGATATTGATGAAGGCACATCAGGTTGAAAGTTCAAGTTTGTAGATAATACAATCGTTGGCAGGGTGTTTAATGACAGGAATGACAGTATACTACTGCAACAGGATCTAGAAAAGTTAGGCAGATGGGTCAAGAAATTGCAACTAAAGTTTGACTTTGACAAATACAAGGTACTGCATATAGCTAACAGTAACCCCCAGAGTAATGCACCAACTATGTGGTACTACACTGGGGGTAGTATTACCCAGACCACCCTTGATAAATATTTGGGGGTAATTGTGCAGTCAGATATGTAGTTTTCTGACCAGCACAGATAGGCTACCAGAGTTGCTCATGGGGTGTTGTCAATGATATACAGGAATTTTGCTAGCAGGGATAAGGAGTTAATTTTTTCTTTGTATAAGGCAATGGCGAAGCCACACATTCAGTCTGGAGGCCTCATATTAGTAAGGATGCAATGCTGCTGTAATGAGTACAGAGAAGGGCAATTGGATTGGTGAGGGGATCAAAGGACCGCTGTTACCAGTAATGGGTTAAGTTTTGCAAATTACCGCATCTGGAGACTAGCCACCTGTGAGATGATCTGCGAGATGTATAAATCCTTGAATGGTTTGAACAAGTTTGATGCTGATGAGATTCTTCCTATTGGTAAGATTATACTCCTGAGGGGTGATAAATTCAAATTGAGGAAAGAGTTGTAGAATAGATGTACGGAAATTTGCCTTTACCATTGGGTGGTTGATTGCTGGAACACATGTCCATCTGTCGTGGAAGTTGGTAGCTTAAATAAATTCAAGGAAGAACTGCACAAATTTTGAAATGAAAGGGTGGATGAAATACAGATTTTTTTTTTTTTTTTTTTTTTGGTTGATGCTATATAAGCATGCTTTCTTGCATCATGTGCCTTTGCTAAAGCTAATTTCAGAGAAAGTTATAAGTTTAAATGGTCTTTTGTCTTGTGCTCCTAGATTTTTTTGTATTTTTTAGTTATAATATCCTCCTTACTCTTATCTTTATCTATATCAAAGATTAAAATTTTGCATACTCTTGTTTTCGGATTATCTGTCTTTAAACCTACATCAGTGACCTCAGGGTTGTCCCTTATTTTTTCTGCATCTTCTTTTGTGGCAGTTTCAATGCCTCATGCCTATGTTTCTAATTTTCCCCACCAGTTTTATCTTTTCATTTTTAAACTGAGATTCAAGGTTTTTACTAATTGCTTGTTCTACAGCTTAACTTGTACCAAACCTGATTCCTTCTGTTTGTCTTGTAATAAACATGTTGTCCTTTCATTGATTCATCTGTTGTCTTGTTTCTTCGGCATATTAACAGTTAATTGTTTACTTTTAATTACTTGTGCATATGTCTGAGTCTCTTGTCCTTTCCCAGTCACATTCCTTTCTAACTTTACTTTGAGAACTTCATTTTCAGCGAGAAGGTCTCCTAATATCCATTCCAGCCTTGTCCAATAGTCTATTATCTTTTTTTCCATCAGTTTTAATAGTGGTAGATGACTCTCATCAACCGGTGCAATACCACCACTTTGCCTATTGGAGGCTAGAAGTGGTGGATCCCATGTTTAGTCTTTAGAGCTAAGTTCCGGTCAACCCTTCCCTAGCTCTTCCATCATGCAGTATGATTGATGACTTTTGAGGTTATCATGAACATCGTAACGAGATCCAATATTCCTTACATTTTGAGAGTACAATTCTAAAACGGTGTTTGCAGGCCGACCGCTGGTTAGTACACTGGAACAAACCTATTGGTAACTCTCTAGGAGACTTCTGGATCAACTTGTGTACAATCTTGGTACCTCTACTCTGCGAGATAGTGACTGGAGGGAGTCCGAGTAGTGTGTATGTGGGGAGCATTGTCGAGGCCACGTTGTGTCAAGAATCTGGGTATATTCTTATCATGTGTACGCCGTGTCCAAAAATTTCATTACTTTATACAGTATGTCCCACCCACTTTTTCTTACTATTGAATACATCACGAATTGTCAAACTAATAGAGCAAGTTTATCTGCAAAAAGATCTAAATCTCCCAAGCACTTCCTAATTCATTTCAAAAATATACGTGGTCTCAATTCTAATCTCAATGTTGTCCATTTCCACTTGCAGTCTGCCAAACCCCATGTACTTTTTCTGACAGAATTTCAGTTATCAGTTGATTCAACTACTGCTCATCTCAGATGCTCAAATTATTCGCTGTATGATTCCTTTCGCCGCAAAGGTAGTACTTGTGCATATGTCTGTTCTGATATTCCCTGTCAGAGACTTGGCAATTTGGAATCTCCTCTTTTTGATCTTCTCTGGATTAAAATCTCTCTACCTCATTGTGTCAAATTCATCTATTGTTTCTACTGTTCTCCCAGCTCCACTAATAACTTGGAGCTCTTTGACTTCCTCTCGTTGCAACTTGACTTTCTCCAGTCCAACTTTCCTAACAGTGAGATAATTTTCCTTGGTGATTTTAATGTTCACAACTCCAGCTGGCTTCCGTTTTCTAGTCACACCGACCCAGCTGGTCGAGTTGCTGAGGCTTTTGCAATTATTAATGACCTAGCACAGATTGTTCATTTACCTACAAGAATACCGGACAATCCTAATCATACAGCCAACACACTTTATCTTTTTCTCACAAACAACCCTTCTAAGTACACGGTCGAAGTGAGAGGTCCTTTAGGCACTTCAGATCACAACTTGGTGATTGTCTCTTCTCCAATGGAGCCTTTATCTCATGGTTATTCCCAACCTCGTGTTGTTTGCCATTACAAGAATGCAAAATGGGATGACCTGCGAGACTTCTTTTCTTCTTTTCCATGGTCGGATTACTGTTTCAAAACTTCTGATGTCAACGTTTGCTCAGATCGTGTCAGTGAAATTATTCTTGCAGGAATGGAATCCTTTAACCCACACTCCACTTTAAAATCTCATCCTTTATCTAATCCTTAGTTTTCCAGTAAATGTGCTAGGGCTGTTCAAGAGAAGAACATTGCATATCATAATTGGCTTGTTTCTAATTTTTCAGTTTCATTTTCTGCCTACACCAAAGGTCACAACAATTGTAAAGCAGTTATTAATCAGTCCAAACTAGAGTTTGAACAGGCTAAGAGTAGAAAACTTGCTTCTTGACCCAATGGTAGCTGAACATTCTGGTCTCTTGCCAAAGCTATTGGCCGCAACTTTTGTCCATCTCTGCTGCCACTTCTGTCCAAACCAGATGGTTCTGTTGTCACTTCAGCCAAGGATAAAGCTGACCTACTAGCATTCCATTTTTCTTCCAACTCCTGTATCAGTGATCTTGGTAAAACACCTCCCACCATTGCCAACATGCTCCATTTGATGCCTCCTATGGTCTTCCGTTAATAGGATGGCAGAAGGATTTTGACGAATTTGATTCTAAGAAAGCCCCAGGTCCTGATGATATTTCTCCACTTGTTCTCAAAATCTGTGCTCTGAACTTACTCCCATCCTTTGTTGCCTTTTTTCACTCTTATTGATTGCTGCCTTTTTTTTTTCACTTTCTTATTCCAAAGGTGTTTTTCCTTCTGCTTGGAAATTTGCTCATATCCAGTCAGTTCCTGAAAAGGGTGACAAATCCCTCCCATCTAATTATCGTTCCATTGTAATTACTTCTACTCTTTCTAAAGTAATGGAGAAATCAATTAACCGCCAACTCTTAAACTACCTAGACAACTTCCATATGATCAACGATCACCAGTATGCATTCTGTCAGTGTCGATCTGCTGGTGATATTCTTGCTTATGTTACCCATTTATGGACTAATTCAATGGAAAGGTTCGGTGAAACACAAGTAGTTGCTCTTGACATCTCAAAGGCTTTCGATCGTGTTTGGCATAAAGGTCTTCTAAACAAGCTTCCATCTTATGGTTTGCCAACTATTTTTAGTAATTGGTTATCCGGTTTTCTCTCTGATCGCCCACTGAGGGTGATGGTAGATGGCTCTCTGTCTTCTAACCTTTCCGCTAATGTCGGTGTCCCCCAAGGTTCAGTTCTTTCCCCCACTCCTTTTCTCTTTTATATTTATGACCTTCCATTCAGTGGAAATCATATCCATAGTTTTGCCGATGATAGCATATTGCATTCCACTTTCCATTTTGAGAAACCTAGCCCTGCTCAATGAGCTTCAACTTCTCGAAAATCTGCTACCAATTCCTTAAATGCCGATCTTCAGGTAATTCTCCAGTGGGGCAAAGAGAACTTAGTTGATTTCAAGCCTTCTAAAACTCAGTCTTGTCTTATATCTCGCAAAAAAGGATTGTTCTGCTCCTATGCTTATCTTTAGTGACACTCCGATTTCTAGGCAAAATGATATATCTCTTTTGGGGATTACCCTGACTTCTAATCTCTCCTGGCACAAGCACATTACAAATATTGCTTCCTCTGCATCTAAAAAACTTGGTTTTGTCTTTCGCTCTCTGCGTTACTTTTCTTCCAAATAGCCGCTCACTCTGTATAAATTGCAAATCTGCTCTGCCATGGAATATTGTTTTCACATCTGGGGTGGTGCCCCCCCAAAACCTCTCTCAGGCTTCTTGATTCCATTGAGCAGTTACGTTAATTAATGATTCATTTCTAACAGAGTCTCACCACTCGCTGTCTTATAGACGTACTGTTTCTGCTTCATGCCTCTTCTACAGATTCATTTCATGGGCACTGTTCTTCTGAATTGGCATCTATAATTCCCGCTCTCTCTTTCAAAACAGTCCGAATACGTGCCGCCACCAGCCAACATCCATTTACTGTCCAACTTCAAACTCACCGAACCAACTTTTCATCTTCCTTGTTTATTCATTCAACTGCTGTTTTCTGGAACAACCTTAATTCTTACGTATTTCCTGAAAATTACAGTCTACAGAAGTTCAAGTCCAATGTCAACAAATATCTTCTTTCGTCTTCTTAACCTCAAACCCAAGCACGGTACTAAGTACTATAGGTTCTAATACCTCTCGTGTTTTGGGTTTACATAAAAAAAAAAAGTAAATAATAAAAATAAAAAAAAATAATAATGCATGTTTGTGTGGTCATTAATTTGTCTAGTTCCAGTCTAGCTAATTTGTTCTTTGTTTGTGACAGAAGCAACTGTCTGGATAGTTGCTTCAGAGTCATATTCAGTTGTTTGTTCATTTGGTTCTTGTGATTTCTCCATCGTGTTCATGAGTGAATTTTTATCCTTCTTATTTTGCTGGAAGCTGGTAAAGGTCCTTCTTCATCTTAATCTTGAGAGTGATGTAGCTGAGTACCATCTTGTTTTGTTCACTTCAGTTGAACAGTCCAGTTAAAATCTTGCAAATTGTTACATGGTTCCAAAGTAATTTTATCGTTATGTTTTGATGGTATTTCCCAGTCATTTGACTTATATGATGATTTCTCAGTCGGTTCAAGATTGCAATACAATGACCTAGGGTTCAACGAATCATTTTATAACTAATGTACAGGCTGCCATTGATTAACACGATTAATTCTTCCCTTGAGCTTATTGCACAAAAACGGAAACCCGTTAATCGAATATAATAATCAATAGGAAAAAGTATAATTGGTCCGTGACGTTCAGGAATGTCTATAAATAAATTATATAATGTAAATAAATTATATTCATGAAGAATTTTAAAAATACCTTTTAAATAACTTTTTAACTGTATACCATGTAAAAGATAATGAAAATAATAACTGAATTAAATGTTTATTGCATAAAATACACAATGTAGAAACTATTTGTTACGGAAATATTTGAAGAGCATTGGCTTTTTTATTATTTTTTTTATTTATTTTTATTAAATACAGTATCGCAGAGAATCTCAAACATTTGAGATTATGAATGATTTCATTTAGTTCTTTTACCGTCATCTCCTTTGTGGTAACATTTTCATCTGGCTCATTTAAAAATTAAAATTATTTATTTATTTATTATTTTTTTTTTGTATTTAAATAGAATTTTTAAATTCAAGTCTGCACGTGACTTTATTAGTGGGAGACAAACAAATAACTTCTGCTTCCGATAGTTGATGGAATACACAGGCGTGCAGGAGGCAAACGTTTGTTTATTGCCTGTCTGATGCGCGGTAAGTTTAGCACGTGATTCAAATCCTTTTCAACTATCACATAAAAAAGATTGCGTTAACTGGAAATTTGCATTGTGTAAAGTGATATAATTTATCAAATAGTGGTAACTGAAAAACACTTTAATCGAACTAGCGGTATGCTAGGCTTGGCTGTATTACAGAATTGGAAAGATTTTGCAGTATATTAGTATGCAGTTTTGGTTGTCGAAAGGAGTTAGAGTTAGAAATTGTCTTTTGGTAATGAACATAAATACGTGATTTGCATATAAAATCTCATCAGGATTGCCACCTCTACAAAGATCATGGCAGGTGACTATGAAATAGATTATATATATATTTCATAGTCACCATTGAATTTTAGTGAAATGTCTGCATGGGCAGAAATAGCATCAAATAGTGTCAGTTTAAGATTGCAATACAGTAACGTAGGGTTCAACAAATCATTTTTATAACTAATTGTTATAAATATTTTTATAACTGAGTGTTGGCAATGGCGAGTGAGTGAGTGAGTGAGTGAGTGAGAGAGAGAGAGAGAGAGAGAGAGAGAGAGAGAGAGAGAGAGAGAGAGAAAAGCTTGAAAGGGTGCGAATTCACTAAAAACCTAAAAATATACATAGTCATCCTTACCTGATAAAGGTTATTTTCTTGCATTTTTTGGAATAGCTAGCTCCATTTTCCATAAAAATAAAGCCTCCAAGAAGAAGCACTACCTTCAAGTCTTCAGTACTTACGATTGATTGCACCTCTGTTTGCTTCAAATGCCGCATACTGGCCACTCTTCATATTTCTTGCCATCTACAATCATCTGCCGCATTCTGAGATACGTCTGCCATTGTCTCGGTGCCCACAGGTGAACCCCATAATGGAGAATTTTATCTTTCCAGATATTGACTGGAAATTGTGGGTTCGTCACCCACTAGCAAGAATTTTATGAATTTCCTGGATGACTGTTTTCTACAGCAGCATGTGAGAAAGGTAACAAGAGAGAGGCAGATAAAAGTACCACTATGTGGCAGTGATCAGAGGGTATTGATACGGGATTTATTTGAAGATGTAATTAACATTAAGGGTAAAGGGAAGGGATTTTGCTTTCATAAAGGTGGTCTCAGACAGTTCTTAAATTCTATACTTAAATTCTATACAGGAGGTTATATAATAACAGTAGAATTAAGAGTTTCAAAAAATTGTTTTACCCAGTGAAACTTCAGTTCCAGGTAAAATAATGAAATCATTGGTTAAAGAAATAATGGAGGATCATCTAGACCAGCGTTTCCCAAACTTTTTCAGTCACGGAACACTTCATCTCGCAACATATTCACAGAACACTTTTCATCTCGCAACATATTCACGGAACACTTATGAAATACAAGTTTAGTGGGAGCCAAAGAACTGTTTGCTAATATTTTATTACATATGATGCACTGTGCATGAGGAGCATCTTTATTTCCAATACATATAAAGCCAAAATTCAAATAATTGTCATCATACTTTTGTTTTGGTATTTTATTAGTTGGTTCATGTTTTTTCACTTTGGATTTCTGGGGAACAAAAGGCTGCGATTGTTCATTCTCACTTGGAAGTGTGAAAATATTGTGTTCATTTTCATCGACCATACATAGTTGCACTGCTAGCAGTACTTTGCTTCTCGTTTTAAAGTTCCAAACCACAAATCTATGGTCACATATTTCAGTAATAATATTTCAAAATACTATTTTTTTTTTTTTTTTTATCCTCGTCTTTTCCCATTATTATATGGGGTCAACGTTTTTTTTTTTTTTTATTATTATTATTGTTATGGGATGCAATTTTTACGGCCGGATGCCCTTCCTGACGCCAACCCTCACCCTTTATCCGGGCTGGGAATATGCGGTGGTCATTCAGTGACCTGCCGCATCCTCCGTATTTGGTGGGTACGGGCTCGAACCCCGGTCTAATGAAGAAGCATGTAATTATCAAAAAAAATTTATACAAGGAAGTGAGTTTAGTTATGATATCGGTTCGCTTCCCTCTCTCCTTCAATCTGTGTACTCCAGGCTAAATCACATACGAATGGCATATTAGCATCACTACATTACTATTTTTTTTTTTTTTGTAGGTTTCATTACCTCTACGAATGCTTTTCTATGCAAAAGCCTGCCAAAATAAAGTGTTCCGTGGTCTGTTTGAATATTAGTCTATACCAGTGTATTAATAACTGAAAAAAAAAAAAAAAGTTAAATATTATAATGATACAAAAGTCGTTTGCCCTTGTGTCGTGAAATGTGCATAACAACAACAAAAGTGGTGTTTGCTACAAATATGCAAAATTTATTTATTTTTTAAAAATTATTAATTACGATTTTTCGCCGAACATTTGTTTACATCTCACAGAACACAGCTTGAGAAACGCTAATCTAGACAAGAGTCCAGTTATATTTTAGTCACAGTATGGTTTCTTTTAGGGGAATCTTTTCTGACTAATTTGATTGGATATTATGACGCAGTCACAAAGGAACTAGATGTAAAAAATAAATTTGATATGTTATGCATGGATTTCAGGAAAGCATTTGATACTGTTGCACATAAAAGACTTCTGTACAAATTAAAACTATGTGGCATACTTCTATAGATAAAGGGATGGTTGAATGAGAGAAGACAGAGAATAGTTATGAATAGACTTTACTGTTTGTGGAATAAAGTTATTAGTGGAGTTTTCCAGTGTTCGATTCTGGGCCCATTTTATGTTTTCTGTATTTATTAATGATATTGATGAAGGCTTCTTATCTAAGTTTGGTGAAGATATAAAGGTATTAACGTGGCCAGTGGTAGTAATGATGATATGCTACTGGAAAATTTAGGCCTATGAAGTTAATCATTTCCAATTACCCTGAGTAACGTACTACTGTGTGGTACTACACTCAGGATAGTTGGAAATGAAAAATTCCTGGGGGTAATTGTGTAGCCAGATGAAGTTTTCTGAGCAGTGCAGACAGGCTGCCAGAGCAGCTCATGGGGTGTTGCCAATGATGTACAGGAATTTTGCTAGTGGGGATAAGGAGGTGATTATCCTTTTGTATAAGGCAGTGGTTATGCAGCACCTTGAGTACAGCATGCATGCATGGACACCTAATTTTCGGAAGGATGTAGAGCTGCCAGAACAAGTACAGAGAAGGGTGACTAGATTGGTGATAGGAAGAAAGGCTTGCTCTTACCAAAATTGGCTTGGGTTCTGCAGATTGTAGTGTCTGGTGGCAAGGCTCCTTCAAGGTGATCTAATTGAGGTGTTGAGTGGATTGAACAAGCTCAATGCTGGTGGATTCGCTCTCTCTCTGTCGTGCACACTCAAACTACACTATAATTGGGAATAAATTCAAATAAGGAAGGATGAAATCAGAATAGATGTGTGGAAGTTTGCCTTTAGTTATCCAGTGTTTGATTGCTAGAACTAACTTTCATCTGTTGTTGTGGAAGTGGATAGAACTAGTCAAACTACCGGAACAGATGGATAGGTGAAATGGGAAAGCCACTTTCTTTTTTTTTTTTTTTTCTGATGCGCTATATGCTTTGCCTTCTTGTATAATTTTCTGATACTAATGTACTCACAGATTTTTCTGATTTGAGACAAAGGTCATTTCAGCTTATATGGTTGGGTTGAGACCTAGCAAAAATTGGCATAAATGTGCTGATACAACATTAGTTTGTCAGTCAGACACAATAAATAAGATTTAGTCATCAGTGAACTAATACGTGTAATTTGATTGATATCCACTGCATAGATATCTTCTCTCCCATGAACTTGAGGAACTAGCAGAGTGGCAAATAATGTGCCCAACAATACTTGACCTTGTGGAATGCCTGAGATTACATTGTGGGTGAAGGTCTTTTTTTCCCCCTTTAGGAGTGTCCATTTGTAGAGTGGAGTGTTCAAAATTCCATGTCTCCAGAAATGTGAAAGTGCCTCTGACAGACGGTGAAGAACTGTTACATTTGATAGAGTCATAACAGATTTACAATCAAGGAAGTTGCCAGTAGTTTCTGCATTATCTTGGAATGCCTTGAGAGTTGGAGTCATAATTGAGAGAAAGTTGGTTATAGCAGATGCCTCCGTAGCCGAGTGATCACGAGCGGGAGTGCAGTAGAACATGCTGTTTGAGTAGACCGGGGTTCAAGCCCCTGACTGCTGAATACGGTTGATCTGCCAACCCACACTGGACCAGCGTGGCAGATTATGGTCCATTTCTCTCAGCATGAATTGTTGAGGAGGCTTCCATCCTGCAGTGGGTTGATAATGGCTGCACTTTACGTTTTTTTGGTTATAGCAGAACAATTTTGTATTGCAGAGTGGGTTTGTTAATATCTTCCTGACAGTAACTGTTTAGTGGGAATAGGTTACAGGGTTTTCTTGTGTAGGCTATAGGTATGTGAAATGGGCTGGCAGTGATTGATTTATGATGGAGATAAAATCATAGCTATAGGTATCACACTTACCACATTCCACTGTTGAGGGGAAAAAAGTTCTGGTGAAGAATTGTATGAAAACGTTCAGTAGAGGTCCTAAGATGAAAGACAAATTCTTACAACCTTAGAGGTTCTAAGGCTGTAAGAATTTGTTTATAAATTGTGGCCCCCATCAGCTCCAGAACTGACAGTCAGTGGTAGCATATTAATAGCTTTAATCACCTGTTGTCTAGAGGTAGCAATCAGTGTTCTCCCCAGAAAATTTTGCCAGCCAGGTGCCATTATGAAGTAGCAGGATGGGAAAGTGAAATACTTTGCAATGTTATAAAATTTTCTGTTATTTATAAATGTGACTTAAGCTGTCCAGAGCAATAATTAATTGCATAAGTTAACGTTATATGCTCCTATTACATTGACCTTGATCGCATAGTATGTTTGAATTAATATTGATCAAGAACAGTGAGCAGTACTGTACAGTACCATGAGAGTCACTTTAAATTTAGCTGAGTGGTCAGTTAAATTCACCGGGTGGTGTGTCCATTCGATAGATCCTGGGGAGCACACTGATAATGTTTGCTAAGTCATCAGATGTTGACTGAAAGTCAGTGATGTTGTTATCTTGTCTTTTTTGGTTTGAGAACCTAGTTTTTTTTGTTTTTTTTTGTGTACCCCAAACACCCAAACACGAGAGATATTAGAACCTATAGTACTTAGTAATGTGCTTGGGTTTGAGGTTAAGAATACAAAAGAAGATATTTGTTGACATTGGACTTGAACTTCTGTAGATTGTAATTTTCAGGAAAGACGTAAGAAGGAAGGTTGTTCCAAAAAATGACAGTTGAATGAATAAACGAGGAAGATGAAAAGTTTGGTTCTGTGAGTTTGAAGTTGGACAGTAAATGGATGTTGGCTTGTGGCGGCACGTGTTTGGACTGTTTGAAAAGAGAGAGAGCAGGAATTATAGAAGCCAATTCAGAAGAACAGTGCCCATGGAAGTATCTGTAGAAGAAGCATGCAGCAGAAACAGTGCGTCTATGAGAGAGCGAGTGGAGAGACTCTGTTAGAGATGAATCATTAATTAACCTAACTGCCCTCTTCTGAATGGAATCAAGAAGCCTGAGGGAGGTTTTGGGGGCACAACCCCAGATGTGGGAACAATATTCCATGGCAGGGCAGATTTGCAATTTATACAGAGAGAGCAGCTGTTTGGAAGAAAAGTAACGCCGAGAGTGAAGAGAAAACCAAGTTTTTTAGATGCAGAGGAAGCAATATTTGTAATGTGCTTGTGCCAAGAGAGATTAGAAGTCAGGGTAATCCCCAAAAGAGATATATCATTTTGCCTAGAAATCGGAGTGTCACCGAAGATAAGCATAGGAGCAGAAGAATCCTTTTTGCGAGATATAAGACAAGACTGAGTTTTAGAAGGGTTGAAATCAACTAAGTTGTCTTTTCCCCACTGGAGAATTACCTGAAGATCGGCATTTAAGGAACTGGTAGCAGATTTTCAAGAAGTTGAAGCTGATTGAGCAGGACAAGGTTTCTCAAAATGGAAAGTGGAATGCAATGTACTATCATTGGCAAAACTATGGATAGGATTTCCAGTCAATGGAAGGTCATCAATATACAAGAGGAAAAGAACTGAACCTTGGGGGACACCGGCATTAGTAGAGAAGTTAGAAGGCAGAGAGCCATCTGCCATTACTCTCAGTGAGCAATCAGAGAGAAAACTGGATAACCAATTACTAAAAACAGTTGGCAAACCATAAGATGGAAGCTTGTTTAGAAGACCTTTATGGCAAACACGATCAAAAGCCTTTGAGATGTCAAGAGCAACTACTTGTGTTTCACCGAACCTTTCCATTGAATTAGTCCATAAATGGGTAACATAAGCCAGAATATCTCCAGTGGATCGACACTGACGGAATCCATACTGGTGATCGTTGATCAGACGGAAGGTTTCTAGGTAGTTTAAGAGTTGGCGGTTAATTGATTTCTCCATTACTTTAGAAAGAGTAGAAGTAATTGCAATTGGACGATAATTGGATGGGAGGGATTTGGCACCCTTTTTAGGAACTGGCTGGATATGAGCAAATTTCCAAGCAGAAGGAAAAACACCTTTGGAATAAAAATGTGAAAAAAGCGGCAAAGAATAGGAGTAAGTTCAGGAGCACAGGTTTTGAGAACAAGTGGAGAAATACCATCAGGACCTGGAGCTTTCTTAGCATCGAGATTCATCAAAATCCTTCTGATATCCTTTTGACCGAAGACCACAGGAGGCATTGAATGGAGTGTGTTGGGAATGGTGGGAGGTGTTTTACCAAGATCATTAATACATGAGCTGGAAGAAAAATGGGATGCTAGCAGGTCAGCTTTATCCTTGGCTGAAGTGGCAACAGAACCATCTGGTTTGGACAGAGGTGGGAGCAAAGATGGGCAAAAGTTGCGGCCAATAGCTTTGGCAAGAGACCAGAATGATCGGCTACCATTAGGGCAAGAAGCAAGTTTTTTACTCTTAGCCTGTTCAAACTCTAGTTCTGACTGATTAATAACTGCTTTACAACTGTTTCGAGCTTTGGTGCAGGCAGAAAATGAAACTGAAGAGTTAGAAACAAGCCAATTATGATATGCAACATTCTTCTCTTGGACAGCCTTAGCACATTTATTGGAAAACCAAGGTTTAGATAAAGGACGAGATTTTAAAGTGGAGTGTGGGATAAGGGATTCCATTCCTGCAAGAATAATTTCACTGACACGATCTGAGCAAACGTTGACATCAGAAGTTTTGAAACAATAATCCAACCAAGGAAAAGAAGAAAAGAAGTCTCGCAGGTCATCCACTTTTGCATTCTTGTAATGTGAAACAACACGTGGTTGGGAATAGCCATGAGATAAAGGTTCCATTGGAGAAGAGACAATCACCAAGGTGTGAGCTGAAGTGCCTAAAGGACCTCTCACTTCGACCATGTACTTAGAAGGGTTGTTTGTGAGAAAAAGATCAAGCGTATTGGCTGTATGATTAGGATTGTCCGGTATTCCTGTAGGTAAATCAACAATCTGTGCTAGGTCATTAGTAATTGCAAAAGCCTCAGCATCTCGACCAGCTGGGTCGGTGTGACTAGAAAACGGAAGCTAGCTGGAGTTGTGAACATTAAAATCACCAAGGATAATTATTTCACTGTTAGGAAAGTTGGACTGGAGAAAGTCAAGTTGCAAAGAGAGGAAGTCAAAGAGCTCCCAGTGATTAGTGGAGTTGGTGGAACGGTAGAGACAACAGATGAATTTGACACAACGAGGTAGAGAGATTTTAAGCCAGAGAAGATCAAAGAGAGGAGATTCCAAATTGCCAAGTCTCTGACAGGGAATATCAGAACGGACATATGCACAAGTACCACCTTTGATTCGAAAGGAATCATACAGCGAATAATTTGGGCATCTGAGATGAGCAGTAGATGAATCAACCGATAACTGAGATTCTGTCAGAAAAAGTACAGGGGGTTTGGCAGACTGCAGGTGGAAATGGACATCGTTGAGATTAGATTTGAGACCACATATATTTGTGAAATGAATTAGGAAGTCCTTGGGAGGTTTAGATCTTTTCGGAGATAAGCTTGCTCTATTAGTTTGACAATTCATGGTGTATTCAATAGTAAGAAAAAGTAGGTGGGACATGCTGTATGAAGTAATGAAATTTTTGGATATGGCGTACATGTGGTAAGAATATACCAATATACCCAGATCCTTGACATAACGTGGCCTCGACAATGCTCCCCACATACACACTACTCGGACTCCCTCCAGTCACTATCTGGCAGAGTAGAGGTAGCAAGATTATACACTAGCTGATCCGGAAGCTTCCTGGAGAGTTACCAATAGGTTCAGTCCGGTGTACTAACTAGCGGCCAGCCTGCGAACACCGTTTTAGAGCTGTACCCTCGAAATGTAAGGAATATTGGATCTCGCCACGACGTTCATCATAACCTCAAAAGTCATCAATCATACTGCATGATGGAAGAGATAGGGAAGGGTTGACCGGAACTTAGCTCTAGAGACTAAATATGGGTTCTGCCACTTCAAGCCTCCAATAAGCAAAGTGGTGGTATTTCACCGGTTGATGAGAGTCATCTACCACCTAGTACTGCCTGGTAACATAGAGGGGCAGCGTTCCTCCATGTGGTGTGGGCGCCACACCTCGACCCCTGCTTACGTTGTGTCACACCTGGGTGGTCACCCACCATGTACTTGTGCATAGAGGTTATACCCAGGATTACTAACAGTCCCACCATCGTGTAGGTGCAAGCAGAGGATTTGGCTGTCACAGACCGCCCGGACTTCGCCAAAATTGGGTCCACTTGACTGGAGTGTCACCCGAATATCAGTTCCATCAGCGTTTTAGACTCCCAGGTAGCAAGTACAGCTTGTCTGGCATATCTGAGAGAATGTCTGTGACAACCTCAGTGATCAGATCAAGCCATTCAGTGGGATTAAAATGAATGGATAGCTGATTTGATTGTTGTAGTGCCACATTCCTCTTTCAAGAGTCTGCTGAAGGTAATTTTTAACTGCAGAGGACTTACTTCCGTTGAATTCAGCTCTGGTTCTGGAGTAAGCAGTCATGGATAGCTCCAGTAGTTTCCCATATCTTGTGAGGTTTGTTGTTGAAGAAGAAGTGAGAAAGGGGACTAACAGGCTTTTGTCCTTTTAGATATTCATGCAATTTTTGATGCAACAGACTTAACAACAGAGTTTAGCCAGTATGGCACCAAGAATAACTTTATTGGTGCTGATCTCTCGTAGTTTATTACTTGATTACCTCATCACTTAATTGATGAAATGCCTGGATCAGCATTTTCTATAAGTGCTAGAGAAGAAGTGTAGATTGAAGTTGCCAACAATAAGATGCTTACCAGATGTGTCCATATTATTGATTATTCAGTGCGCAATTTCCTGGATAATGGCCTAAGATTTGTGGCATGTACAAAGTAATGTCAAGTAAACTGTGTTAATATTGAACCAAGGTGTTCAGAGCCTCGAAATGCTGAGACTGGCCCAATGAAGGATGTTTTTGGATAAGAATATTGTCCTTGAAGAACATGCCACATCACTTCCCCTCTTAGAGCCATGTGAGTGCATTAGTATTAATGGTGGCAAATGGTACAAGAAAGCAAGCTTGTACTGCATCATCCAAAGGGAGGGGGACTTTCCACATCACTTGCTTACCCCTCTACTGTAGTATTGTTCGTCCTTAAATTTATCACTAGATGGAGGTTTGTTCCCAGAGTGAACTACTCGCTGGCTGAAAGCAAATTTCTGCACATGTATCCTGCAACAATGCTCTTTGACAATTTAAATTTACCCTCTCTTATTTGTGTTTCTAGGCAAGAGGAGGGACACATATCAATTTAATCAAGGCTTACTCAATCTATTCAAAGTCTGGACAGCTCAATCAGATTTCTTTGCAGTTGCCTAAGTTTCCTGATGCTGCAGTTTGTAGGACTGAAAGTCTTTCTTAATAAGAGTTTCAGTTCTCACTAATGCTCATTGCTCTTCTCTCCACCCATTCCAACAGATAAACATCCTTCCTAAAATGATACTCCAGGCCTGTATGCAGTACTCAAAATGTAGCTTAGCTATTATCTTATACAACAGGATAATTACATCCTTAATCCTTATGGCAAAATCCGTGTATATCACTAACAAAACACTATGAGATGTCATTGCAACTAGTCTGCACCACTGAGAAAATGGTGTGTCTGATGGCACAATTATCCAGTTCTTTCTCATTCTCTGCAGCCGTCGCTGTCTTCTTGGATTTCTCCTTTGTATCAATGGTTATCCTCTACCTAACTTTTTATATATATATATATACAGGGTGATTCACTACCAGTGCGAGAAACTTGCAGGAGGTGTAGGGGGGCACAAAGACAAATCGGAATCACGTAGCATTCCAGGGTCCGTAATGCCTTCGTTATGCGGTAGAGGACGTTGAACGGGAAGCCGCGTGAACAGCGATCCCGCTGGAAGTCAGTATTTGCGAACCGGTTCCCGAGGCAGTAGGATGGACGAGTATTCAAACGTTGAACTGGCCGACATGCACCTCGCATATGGAGCTGTGGACTGTAATGGGCGCGCCGCTCTGCGCTTGTACCAGGAACGTTTCCCGCACAGCCGTGCTCCTCATCATACGATTTTCGCATGTGTGCACAGAAGGTTATGTGAGACTGGTTGTTTCGCGAGAGGTACCATGAATCGAGAGCGAATGACAAGGACACCAGACAATGAGGAGAATGTCCTACGTCTTGCAGAAGGCAATCCGAGTTTCAGTACTCGAGCGATGGGCCAACGATTGGGTATTTCCCAATCCACTGTATGGAGGATACTGTCAACACACCAAATGAGTTCATACCATCTGCAACGCGTCCAATCATTGGAGCCTGTGGGTTATCCACCCCGGAAGACTTTTGTTATTGGTTTCTCTATCAGAGTGGGGCAGACAGCGTATTTGCTGCGTCCATATTGTTCACAGATGAGGCAGGTTTCACAAGAGAGACTGAATCTTCAATCAACATAATGCCCATTTGTGGGCTTCGAAGAACCCCCATGGTACGCGAACACGTGCAACTCAGTGGCGTTTCTCTGTCAATGTTTGGGCCAGCATTGTTGGAGACCACCTCACTGGACCGTACCTTCTGCCCCCTCATCTGACGGTAGGGCATACTTGATCTTTCTACAGGAAGTCCTGCCCTGAACTTATTGAAGAAGCACATGTTCCTCAGTCGTTGCGCCGCTCAATGTGTTTCCAGCATGATGGGGCTCCCCCACATTAAACCAGTGATGTCCGCCAACACCTAAACTTTAAATTTGGACAGCATTGGATGGGTCATGGTTGTCCAGTTCATTGGCTTGGCCTGCTAGATCGGCGGACCTATCATGCCTGGACTTCTTCTGCTGGGGTGAAATGAAGACATTGGTGTACGAGAACCCCGTTGATTCACTTAAAGACCTCGTCACTCGCATCTCTGTAGCTGCCGGAGAGATTCGAGACACGCCAGGAATCTTCCAGAACGTTAGGGATTCCATGCGGCGACGCTGTGAAGCCTGTGTGACTGCTTCTGTTCGAACTTTCGAACACCTGTAGCATGGCTTTTTGCCAGTGTAAAACTTGTCATTAAAATGATTTCTGTTACACTAACGAGTTGCTGTTTCTGTTCTTTTTCTTTGCTTCGCTTCTTTGTTCATGCGACCTCCCACATGACAAAGGCATTTTGGACCCTGCAATGCTATGTGATTTCGATTCATCTTTGTGCCCTCTACACCTCCTGCAAGTTTGTCGCACTGGTAGTGAATCACCCTGTATTTTAATTTTGTTCCTCCACTCTTTTCTGCCCTCCTAGTCTCCATTCTTCAATTCCTCTTTCCAGGTGCCTTTCCATTTTCCCCCTTTTTTCCTTCTATTTCTACTTCCTCAAAGCTAATCCTTACTCCAGGAAGTTTCAACTTCATTATCTTTAAATTCCTCTCTGTTTTCTCTCAGTAGTTCTTCACAATATCTGTACCATTCTTCTAATTTTATTACACCCAGATTAGCCTTTTGTTTTTGAGACTGTCGCAAACCCTACAGCATCTTCCATGCTGTAGCAGATCTCTCACATCCTATGCTGCACTATACTTCTGCACGGCTATGCATACTCAAAATGTGGCCTAAATTCTCTGCAACCAGTTGGTATTTTTATTTATTATTATTTTTTTTTTGGTAATATTGCTACCCATATGCAGTACCCTGCCTTTGTCAATTATATTTCAATTATCACTTCTCAGTCCATCTGTCCAATTTTTCTAGATCTTGTTGCAAAAAAAGTATATCCAGATTACTATTATCATTAACTACCTTGCTTACCTTTGTATCATCTGAAACTCGGACATTAAACCTAATAATGCCTTCATAAGTATAATTAATAAATACTAAACAAGAATGGGCCTCACTAATATCACTATTCCAAGAAAAGTCTTGGACTAATTTTATTAGTTGTCTTCTGCTGTTCAGCCATTCCTTTATCAGTAGCTGTAATTTGACTGTAAAAGAGGAAAATGTTAGAGAGAATTGTTTTTATTTATTTTTTTTCCTTTCCTGAAAGGTGAAGAAAGCACTCTGATACCTCCTCTGCTATAAAGGTGAGACAGAAAGTGAGTCAAGTAATAGGAATTGGGAATGGTCAGAAAAGTGGCAGCTATGTTTTCATATAGCAGAATGCAAGCTCTTACACTTGGGGATTATAAACCCAGTGTATGCAGCCATGGGTGAAGTGGAAACTGGGAAGGGGGGGGATCCTGGTGGATGAGCAACCCAACCCTAATACACCATTTTGACCCTGCTTCAACACCAGAGCTAAGAGTTTCTGGGGCAATTAGTGATTGGTCCTTGCTACTAGGGTCAGTTGAAGCCCAGTCTCCTTCCCTTCGGTCCCAGGACAGTGTCAAGGGTTATTGGAAATGTAGGTATGGCACTCTGAGTGAACTTGTTATTCCATTTGTCTATACAGTGCCTTCTAGTGCACAAATGGCATATCTCTTAGCACACTGTGGTGGGTTTGGTACTTAGGGAATTAGAAATTTTTATCTTATGAATAATTAAATTCCTCTTCTTCAGATGATGCAGACAATATTTCTATTAAAAGACCAAAAACTGAGGATATACCACCATTAGTGACACCACTTTCTCTCATTCCACCAGAGAGAAGGAAATTGGAAAAATGAAAACCAGCTTCATTCACAAAGGATTAGGAGGGTTGGCAGATCTCCAAAATGTGTGAAATGATTGCATTCTGGAGACCTTTTAGTTGGAGCTACAACATGCCCATCAAATTCTGAAAGGTACATTGATCTGGGAGAAATATCTATCATCGTAACCTCCATAAAACTTCATGTGGTGTAAAATCAGACTGGGATTTTCTTAATATCTCTGAAGAAGAGAACTGCTGTGAATTGAAAGAATAAGCCGTGACACCTGCCAAGGAAATATTCATGCAAAATAGCAGAAATCTTGTTCCTACTCGAGTTCTCATCCTTACATTCAACACCCCATGGCCTCCAAGTTCGTTTGCAGCAAACCACTTAAATCCTCAACAAGGGCTTATATTCCAAATCTGCTGAGGTATGTTAAGTGCCAAAAGTATGGCCACTCACAAACAACTCATCGTGGTAATACAGGCACTAGCCTGTGCTCAGTGTTGGGGCAATGACTATGGGAACAAGAAATGTTCAGCTCTAAAAGCAATTTGTACAAATTTCCAAAAAGTGCACCCTGAATACTATTGGGCATACCAGCAGTGAAAGGAAGAGAAAGAAATCCAAAAACTAAAACCAGAGCTGAACATTTCTTATCAAGATGCCAGGAAATGCATTGAATCAGTAAATAGCTATAGGCCATTATACTCAATACGTTTCTGGTTTCTCATACACTCAGTAGGTCTCAGTAGGTTTGTATCCCTTAGGGATACAAACAAAGATAACCATACCACCATCAGAGTCATGTACTCCCATTGTATTCTATGGAGGCACCAATAAATTCAGTCATGGAACTCTTTGCTGAGGAAGAAATGGACATAGGACACCATCCATATTGTCCCAAAAAATAAGAAATGAGTGGTTCAGAAGGATAGTGAACCAAATCACTTTTAAATAGTATTGAAAAAAATCAACTTTTGCATGTGAGCCAATAAAAAATTAATTGTTATGTAAATTTAAATATATAATATCGGTGTAAATACACCATAGTTAACCCATATATTTGAGCTACGGTTGTAGCGTAGAAGGCATCGTTTTAAATGTATCTCATAATGTGGTTGCCTTCACACTTCACACATTATGCCAGTATTTGTTGAAAATAGTTATTAATATATTCTGAATTTCCTAGAAATTTGAAATATTTATCCTAAAAATTTTAGTTTAAACAAAAAAAATGGACTTCATTCACTTTAACTTGAATATTTTCCCACTTCCGTAGAATACCAAGCACTATTACTAACTATTTTTATTATTTAGGATTGAATGAATGAGTAATATCACTTTTTTATTTTACCATTGCTGTTTTTTTTAAACAAATAATGTATTTCTGAAATTATAATCACAGCTTTTTTGACAAAAAAAAAAAAGAAATTGTAAACAAGTCTGGTGATTGTGGTGGCCAACTTATGTTACTAAAACAAGCAAATTAAATAAAACTTTTATTAGTCATACGTATATATATATCCATGCATAATTTGAAACTCATCTTCAGTCACTTCAGCACATCCAGTGTTCCTTTCCACCGACAATATTTTGTAGAAACTATGGTGACAAGGAGGAATATAAGGCAATTACAAAATCATGTTTGCTTTCTTTGCACTTGTTACACTCTGTTGGTCTTTGTATAGTTGATTTTGTTTAAATTGCACCAATGAAGACAGAGGTCTACCACTTTTCTCCTTCTGTACATCAATTTCTTCAAATGGCATTAAATTGTTTGATGAGTTTTTGTAAAATGTTGAGAAGGGACACCCTCTTAAACTGGAAACGTAAGCCAGTTGACAAACTCTTTGATAATATTTTTTTTTTCTGTTGATTATATAACCTTTTCTAGAGGCTCTGATGACAAAAAAATCATTATGCTTAAGTTCTGTACTTTAAATGGTGGGTCTTTTTTTTTTTTTTTCATTGAGTGTTTTATTATATTAATCCAGTTGTCAGGGCTGTATATCAATGAATTTTTCTTACTAAACTTTTCTATAACTCCAAAATCATCATCATTTGGTAGGTAAGAGTGACCAGAAAAAACCGTGAATACTCATTTGTATCGATGGCCATAGAGGGGTCAACTTCAATAAATAAAGTGCAACATTTATATTGCTGTTTTGCCCCCAGCAGATGTCACAATAGAGTTACGTTGGTGCATTAACTGGCATTATCTTTTAAATGCTTTATAATAACAGTCAAGATTTCTTGAAACCCTCTTCCACCTTCTGTTTCATTCCACAAGTAGTTTACAGAGGGTCAAGATGGACTTGGCATACTGTAACACGAACACTATCATATGTTCTCCATCATTATAAGGAAACACTGCTCTCCATTGGCTGGCTAAAGAACTAAGGGCTTGGTCAACATTTTCACTCAATAATTATTGGCTTGAAGGGGACATAGTATACCTGTAACCTGACTATTCATTCACTCCAAAAGTTTGTCTAGTTCTTTCTTGAATATATTGAAGCTGTCAACTTCCAAAATGACAGATGGAAGTTTGTTCCAGCAACATTCAACCACCCGCTGGCTAAAGGAAAATTTATGCAAATTATTCTGCAACTGTCTTTCCTCAATTTGAATTTATGCCTCCTCAGTGTGTAAGCTAAGCAAGAAAAAGAATCCCATCAGCATTCAGTTTGCTCAAACCATTCAAAGCCTTATGCACCTCAATCACATCACCTTGGAGGTGCCTAGTCTCCAGATGCTGCAAAGTGCAGCATCTGGAGACTAGGCACCTTTCTTGGTAAGAGCAACCCTTTGTTTCCCTCACCAACCTCGTTACCGAGGGGTGCAGTGGAAGTTTTTTTTTTTTTTTTTTTTGGCTGATGCTGCATAAGCCTGCTTTCTTGCATCATATGCCTCTACTAATGCTAATCAATCAGAGAACAGATTACAAACATTTGAAAATAGGATTCTAAGAGCAATCTTCGGATCAAAATAAGATGAAACAAAAGTAGAAATATAGAAATGAAAGTATATTTCAAATCATAAAGGTTAGAAAATTGAGATGGGCTGGATATGCTATCTGTCCTTGATGACAGAAGATACAACCATCAAATCCTCACAGGAATCCCAACTGCAAAAAGGAAAGCTAGCAGAACACCCCTCAGATGGAAGGATGGTTATGAACAAAGATATTAGTGTAATTTTTGGAGGAGAGGTGAAGTGGAGAGATCTTGCACATAATAGGGAGTTTGCAGAGAAATAGAGTTGTGGAATTTAGTTGTAAAGGGCCCTTGAGGCAACCACCATGGAATAAGTAAGTAAAGGTATTATTTGCGTGCAGTCTGTACAGTGGACTGACAGGAGATGATTATCTGTTTCTCTTTTTGATTTTGTGTCAAAATATTTGGCAACCCCATGTTCACATAGTAGTCACAAATGGTAAAGGTTTACAAACTGCTTTGTCTGCTGTATTAGGAAAGGAGTCCAACAAACTAGCCAAGAACAAAGACAGTGTGAACACTAAAAAACTTTTGTTGGAGTGACTTGTCACAAGAGATATCAATCAATTTTTCTTATTTTTTAGATATGCCAGCAGAGTTATGGGTTTTCAAGAAAGGGTATCCACCTGTAATTTTCAATGTCTGTATTGACAGGAAAATATTCTTCAAAAGAGATTGACAACTATGTGAGGTGGTCAATTATTTCTTACTGTAAGTCTGACTCTGCAGAAATATTTTTTTTCAACAAACCATGTAGAAGAGTATCTAAGGTATCATATTGTCTTGCTTCGGCTCTCTTTCTCCAAAGAATAATTATTCTTTGAAAAAGAGTGGGAGAAAGAACTGAACCTGGGAAAACCAGCATTACTGGAGAAGTTAGAAGACAGAGCCATCTACCATTACTAGCAGTGAGCGGTCAGAGAGAAAACTGTACATTATATGTTTGATTAAATGTACATTATATGTTTTTGATTAAAGTAGTTTAAGATGAATAAGGCTCATTTTTAAGAAAGCATTGTACTATTGTATAATATTTGAAAATGAACTGCACAGCGACATAATTTTGATATTTTTGAGACTAACAGATCAATTTTGTTTTGAATATGCAACGTTTTCTCTGGAGATGTGATTTTTTTTTTTTTTTTTTTTTTTTTTGTTTCCAGTGGAATTAGCTTCATTTGTGGGAGGAGTGCAGGTTTTGTTAAAAAACTGTCTGTTTTGGTGATATGGGATAGCTGATAATCTGGCACTGCTGTAGCCCTGTAAATTCCAGATTGTTGTGTACACTTTAATTGTACTACTGTTAAATTAGTATAGCATATTTAAAATTTGTTTATTGAAACAGTAAAGATATCACAGGTCAACACCAAAAATGTTTCTGGCTTGAAAATAGTCAATTCTTCTTAATTTCAGCATGAGAAAAACGAATATAAAATTTAAAACTCTTAGATAGCTTTCAGTTCCATGATATAGTCCCTCTTATGATTTATGAGCATATTGGTGAATACTAGGGAATTTTGGAGTCTTGCATTAGCAGAGACATACGATGCAAGAAAGCAAGCTTATGCAGCATTAGCCAAAAAAAAAAAAAAAAAAAATACCCTCCCATTTCACCCCTCCATTCATTCCAAATACCTGTGAGCTCAGTGTTAAATTTATGTAGGCTAAACAACTTCAACAACAAAAGATGGAAGTCTGTTCTACCAAACAACTATCCGCTGGCTAAAGGCAAATTTCCGAACATCTATTCTACAACTGTCTTTTGTCAATCTGAAACTGTGCCCCCTGAGGTTCTTAATCTGAGCAAGAGGAAGAATCCCATCAGCATTCAGCTTGCTCAACCCATTCAAGGCCTTATACACCTCAATCAGATCACCTCGCAGGTGCCTAGTTTCCAGCTGCTGCACTTTGCAGAACTTTAAGCCTCTCTTGGTAAGATGGCCCCTTCATTCACCTCACCAATTTTGTTGCCCTTCTCTGTACACGCTCAAGCAACTTTACAACCTTCCTAAAATGAGGCCTCCAGATCTATACTGGGTACAGGCCCGAAGGCCTCATTTTCGGAGGAGAGGTATAGCCTGTCCATTGCCTTGTATAACAGGATAATCACCTCCCTGTCCCTGCTAGCAAAATTCCTAATCATTGACAAGGCTCCATGACCTGCCCTTACAGCACATCTGCACTGCTTAGCAAACTTCATATTTGACTGCACAATTACCCCCTGGTCATTTTCAGTTTCCACTTCTCTGAGTGTAATACCACACAGTTGGTATGTTTTTCTTCGGTTATTTATCAGTGTTCTACCATTTATCAATGTTAAACTTTAGTTGCCACTTCTCAGTCCACTTGCCCAACTTATCCAAATCCAGTTGGAGTAGCATACTGTCTCTACTGTTGTTAACAACCCTACCAACCTTTGTATCATCTGCAAACTTGGACATTAAACCTGATATACCTTCATAAATATCATTGATAAATATACAAAACAACAATGGGCTCAACACCGAACACTGGGAAACTCCATTAATAACATTTGTCCACGAAGAGCAGTGTCTGTTGATTTCCACTCTCTGTCATCTCCCACTCAACCATCCCTTTATCCATTGTTGGAACTTGACCTTAATGCCATACCTCTCCAATTTGTACTGCAGTCTTCCATGTGCAACACTAACAAAAGCTTTCCAGAAATCCAAGTATATGGTATCAAAATTATTTTTTGCATTCAGTTCCTTTGTGACCACATCATAGTATCCAATCAAATTGGTCAGACAAGGCCACCCTTTAACAAGCCCATGCTGTGTCTTAACTGTTAGTGCAATGTTGTTTTAGATGATACTACAATGCTTCTTTAACCAGTTTTAAACCATTATTTTCCTCAGAATACAAGTTAAACTAACAGGTCTATAGTTACTTGTGTCACCTTTTGAACCCCTTTGTGAATTGGTGATACATTTGCACACATCCAGTCCCTGGGGACCTCCCCTAAGTCCAAGGAAGCTCTAGCTGAGGATTTGCTTACTTCTTTTTCTGCCTCCTTTAATATAACTGGATAGATCCCGTCCATCCCAGGTGCCTTTTTTATGTTTAACTTCAACAATTTCTCCTCCACTTTGCTCTCAGTTATTACAAAATTATTTAGCTCCCTTTTAGAGTTTGATAAACTTCTGGCACTCCCCTCATTGAATAACTCTTCATGTGTGAATTGCAAATACTCATTCAGTTTATCAGCTACTTGAGTGTGATCACCAATAGTGGTTCAATCTGATTCATACCTTTCCTTCTAGAGTTTACATATGTAAAGAACTCTTTGCTAATTTTGCAGTCTTTACCAAAGATTTCTCGTAATCTGCCTTTGCCTGCCTAACCTCTTCTTTGACTTGATTACAGACTAGGTTGTATCTGCCACAGGCTTTGTCTCACTTGATACTTTATATGCATCTCATAGATTTTTCTTCTCTGCCACGAGCCTCATTAATTCATCTGACATCCATTTAGGCCTAAACCTTGAACACTTGTCTGACAAATCTGATAGGATATTATTATGTGGTTACAAAGGAACTGGATGCAAAAAATAATTTTGATATCATATATTTGGATTTCAGGAAAACTTTTGACACTGTTGCGTATGGAAGACTATTGTACAAATTGGAGCAGAATGGTGTTAAGGGTAAGTTGCTACAATGGATAAAAGAATGGTTAAGTAGGAGAAGACAGAGTGGTAATCAATGGGTGCTGCTCTTCGTGGATTAATGTTATTAGTGGAGTCCCACAGGGTTCGGTGTTGGGTCCACTGTTGTTTTGTATATTTATCAATGATATTGATGAAGGTATATCAGGCTTAATGTTGAAGTTTGCAGATGATACAAAGGTTGGCAGGGTTGTTAATGACAGTAATGGCAGTGTGCTACTGCAACAGGATCTAGATAATTTGGGCAGATGGGCTGACAAGTGGCAACTGAAGTTTAATCTTGACAAATGCAAGGTACTGCATATGGGTAGAAGTAACCCCAGAGAAATGTACCAACTGTGTGGTACTACATTTAAGATGGTAGAAAATGAAAAAGACCTGGGAGTAATTGTGCAGTCAGATATGAAGTTTTTTGAGCAATGCAGACAGGCTGCCAGGGCAGGTCATGGGGTTTTGTCAATGATATATAGGAATTTTGCTAGCAGGGAGAAGGAGTTGATTCTCCCTCTGTATCAGGCAATGGTCAGGCCACGCCTTGAGTACTGCATACAGGTCTGGAGGCCTCATTTAAGGAAGGATGTAGATTTATTTGAGCATGTACAGAGAAGGGCAACAAGATTGTTGAGGGGAATGAACAGATCCTCTTGCCAAGAGAGGCTTAAGTTCTGCAAATTGCAGTGGCTGGAGACTAGGCATCTGCGCGGTGATCTGATCGAGGTATATAAGGCCTTGAATGGGTTGAGCACGCTGAATTCTGATGGGATCCTTCCACTTGTTCAGATTACGAACCTAAGGGGACATAAATTCAAATTAAGAAAATACAGATGTAGAATAGATGTGCAGAAATTTGCCATTAGCCTGGAACAAATTTCCATCTGTCATTGTGGAAGTTGACGGGTTAAATTAATTTAAGGAGGAACTGGACAGGCATTTGGAGGGAATGGTGTGATTTTTTTTTTTTTTTTTTTTTGTCTGATGCTGTATAAGCTCATACACTTGCTTTCTTGCATCACATGCCACCACTACCACTACTACTTTTTCTTAGATGGAATGAAAATCCTAGTAGCCTCCAAAATTAAGTCCCCAAAGGCTTCCCCTTTAGAAATCAACGTTGGTAACATCATCAGTTGATCCCACTGTACAGAATTTTAAAACTGTCTGAGACCCGTGTAGTCACCTTTATGAAAGCAAAACCCTTCCCTTTAGCTTTGATGGTAATTACATCTTTAAGTAATTCCCACATCAGTACGTTGTGATCACTGTCACCCAATGGTTTCCTTATCTGCAAATACTTTATGCATGAATATTCACTGCTGATAATCAGATCAAGAGTATTACTCCCTCTTGTTACCCCTTGAACATGTTGCTGTAGAAAACAGTCATCCAATAAATCCACAAAAGTCTTGCTAGTGTGAGAGTGACTAACAAGTTCCATTCTATATCTGGAAAGTTAAAATCCCCCATTATAAGACATTCTGATTTACTGGCCCATTCCATTTCTCTGACAATTGCTCTTTATACTCATCAGATTCATTAGGCCTATTACACACACCTTCTCTCATTTTCCTTTTACCAGTGCTTATGTCACACCAAACAGACTCAACTTTGCATTATCCACCAACATCAGTTGGATGCACTTCCTTCGATTTTGTGTTTCTTAACTAACAGCATAATCCCTCCTCCCTTCCTGTCCTGTCTATCTTTTGTGTACACATTGTACTCCCCAAATTCCAATTCTGAACTGCTTATATCTGTGTGACACCACATCTCTGATATCCCAACAGTGTCTGTCTTTGATGTCTTGACTTGCACTTCAAGCTCATCAAATTTATTAACTATACTCCTAGCACTGGTGTACATGCTAGTATACATCCACCTGTTCCTATTTTTAGTTATCCTAATATAGCTCATGTATTTACTTCTTCCACTATGAATCCCAGCAGTCTTGGAAATCCCCATTACCTTGCTTTCCAGGCTGCTGCTCATTCTAATAGAAGCAGTGCAAGAATCACTTTTGCCTCTGCCTGCGGTCACTGTTAACCTTTTAGTCGTGTATCCCCCCACAAGCTAGCAGTTTTCCAACCCACATAACACTGCCTTGATAGCATCAGCAAAAATTCTTGCACCCTTTCTATTCAAGTGTACCCCATCCCTGTAGAAGCAGCCTGTCCTGTCAACAAGCACAGACTAGGCTGAAAAAAATTTTACCGCTTGCACAATCTCTCCAGGGCCGAATTTATCGACAAGGCTCTCATCATATACTCCCTGCTATTGTGTCTGGGCAGAATTGCAGACACCACATTCAAGCCTAACTCTTGACTTTTTTTTTAACATTGACCTGTGCTAGTTGAGTAAATCTGCAGATCTCTTACTCTTAATGTCATTAGTTCCAATGTGTATAACAATATCATCTTTTGTGCCGTTAAAAGATGATATCTGCTCTACAATGTCATCAAGTTGTGCCCTGGCAGACATATCCTGGTCCTGTTCCACCTATTCTTCTTGCATAGTATATTCCCTTGTCTCTCTGATAATAGAGTCACCTTACTAGTTTCTTTTGGACCAGCGCATTTTGCCTCGGAGATTGCCTTTGTGCACAGGAGCGAGTTCCGCCATTGAGCTGGGAAGCTGAGAGCTTGATGGGCCCCCTTATATTAATTTTTTCAATACCAATTACCCTACACCTCCAGCTCTCATAGATGCCCATTAGAACGCTGAGTTGCCACCTGATTTCTTGACATTCTAAACACTTAGCACACACAAAGGCATCCTTCTTGGCTAGATCATGTACTGTTTTAGAAATGTAGGCAAACATTTTATATTTTGCACATTTTTTTGAGACCCTGATGCATTGGAGAATCACCCTCTTCCTTTCTCCACCAATTCACAGCAATGTCTCTAGTCTGTTATCTTTGCTCGCAGCTCTAGTCTGGGTCATGATTTCTGTTTAAATACAATGTAATTATCAATGAAATTTAATAAGATTAATAATATTTTTGATTAATTGATAGTACTATAATAAGCGAACAAATTCCTAATAGAGTGCTTCTTATCACACTATCTAGTTTTACTTTATACCGTAAGCTGTCAGTTTGAGATATATATACATTATGCTATTTCTTATCGACTACAATATGGTGGCTAGTTCAACAATATTGGGGACAACACTGGGAATCGTAACTTACAAAAAATCTCTGGTTAAATTCAAAATAAGAAGTTAAAGAATGCTACTAAACCTATTTAATTTATCTGTAAAACACAATGTACTATGTTAATTAACGAAGAATACTGTAAAAATTAAAAATATTTATCCCTTTACAGCAGTCAAAAATCCACACCGACTGTTCTCTTTTGCAACCAGAGCGACTCAGATATATCAGTCTACTCTCAGATGTCTAGTGAATAGATAGGCTGGTAACATTGAAACAGGAACTGATATGCCTTTTTTTTTGTATTTCTGTGTATCATTTAACTTGCAAATGATGTTTTGAATGACACTCATTTCTTTTTCTCGGGTTTGTGAACAAAAATTACGTACAAATACAGGATGCCACGTAAATGTGTTAACAGTGTTGACAATATTTGTTATGTGTGTTGATGTGACATTTTCCAATTGACTCCACTTGTGAAGACAGCCTACTACCATTATTTTGGCTGTAAGATAGGGACGAAGACAAACCCTGGGCATCTCATATTTGCTGCAACACGTGCTGTAAATCTCTGTGGATGGTTGAATAAGAAAGAACGTTCAGTGCCTTTTGCCATCCCAATGATTTGGAGGCAACCTTCAAATCATGTAAATGACTGCTATTTCTGCATGGTGCCTCCTCATCAGCGTGGCATGTCAAAAAAAAAAAGGAAGTGGACTGTTCAATACCCCAACATCCCGTCAGCTATCTGACCGGTGGCACATTGGGATGGTCTGCCTGTGCCTCACCCTCCAGAAGAGTACACTTTGTTTTCTGATGAAGATTGGGACAGTGTGAGGAATGATAGTCAACCTGGTCCTTCAACATCACAGGATCCTGATTGTGTGCCAGAACATGAGTTGCCAAGTGAGTCACACAGAATCACTCAAGGTGAACTAAGTGATCTAATTTGAGACCTAGATCTATCGAAAGATAAAGCAGAGCTTCTGCGATCAAGGCTCCAACAGTGGAATCTTCTGCAACCAAATGTAAAGGTGTCCGTGTACAGGAGCAGGCAGAATGCTTTGACTCCATATGCTAAAAGTGAAAACAACCTTGTTACCTGCTGTGATGTCAATGGTTTGATGACAACTTTGAACGCGGAGCACAACCCACATGACTGGAGGCTATTCATAGACTCATCAAAGCTAAGTTTAAAGGCTGTTTTGCTCCACAGTGGCAGCACTCTTCCTTCAATTCCTCTAGGCCATGCTGTCCACATGAAGGAGACATACGAGAATATGAAATTAATTCTGAGTAATAAAGTACATAGACCACCAGTGGCAGATCTGTGGAGACCTGAAGGTGATTGCAATACTGCTGGACATGCAGTTGGGATACACGAAGTAATGCTGTTTCCTGTGTGAGTGGGACAGTCGTGGTAGGTCCTCACACTATAAGAGAAAAGTCTGACCATTAAGGGAAAATCTGCACTCGTGGAAAAAAAAATGTTCAGCACAATCCTCTGATTGATTGAAGCAAAATTCTTCCCCCCCCCCCATACACATCAAACTGGGACTCATGAAGGACTTTTTTAAGGGGATGAACCAGGATGGAGAATCTTTCAAGTACTTGAGACGACAATTTCCACTGTTGAGTGAAGCTAAGGTTAAGGAAGGAATCTTGGTCCATAAATTCGTGAACTTTTAACTGATTAAAACTTGGAGCGAGTCCTCCAGGGTACTGAGAACACAGCTTGGGAAGCCTTTAAAAGTGTTGTGTATAACTTCCTGGGAAACCGAAGAGCTGGAAACTATGTTGAGACAGTGAACAAACTTCCACAAAATTATCATCAATTAGGCTGCAACATGTCACTGAAAATCCACTTTCTGGACTCTCATCTGGACTTCTTCCCCGTCAGGGAAGAAGTCCAGATGAGAGTCAAGACTTGGTGCAGTGATTGATGAGCACTGTAAGCGATTCCACCAAGACATTTCAGCAATGGAAAGAAGATATCAGGGTAGGTGGAACACTTCTATGCTTGCCGACTACTGTTGGACAGTAACAAGAGTTGCCCCAGAAGTGGAGTACAGGCGACAAGTGAAAAGAAGGGGCTGTCATGAATAGGCCACATTTTGAGAAAGTACTTTTGGTTTCTGTGCAGTTTTCTTGTGATTTTGGTTTTTTTTACGTTTTAATTAAAAACAACTGTGATTTATTTTTTGCAATAAATATACTTTTCACTCCGACTACTACTGAAATGACTATATTCTTAGAAAATAGCGAAAGCGCTGTATCCAAAAAAACTAGAACTAATAAATAATTTCTGAAGTCATATTCGTTTTTCTCGACCCAAAATTAGTAAAGTTCGCATATTTTAAGAAAGGAAACCTCAACTAGTGAGGTACATTTAATCAAGCAATATGAATTGAACTGTTTAGTTTGAGACAAATTTGCCTAAAGAACAAGCTGAACATTAGGTTCTAGGTTACAGCAGTGGAATATACTCACAGAAGGAACAGAAATTTTAGGTTCTGAAAAAGACATGAAAATTTTTTTAAATATTTTGCCACGGAGGACAGTATATGTTTTTTCAAAGACATTATTAGAATTCTGAAAGAACTAGGTGTGCAGAAGTCAGATTAATGCTGTTTCATAGATGCCTCAAAATTAAGTTTAAAAGCAGTTTTGCTTCATAATGGAAATGACTTTCCGTAAGTTCCTGTGTTTCATTCAGTTGTACTTAAAGAAAGTCGTGGAAGCATGTCTAACATTCTACATGCTAAAGACTACCAGGATTATGTTGCAACATATGCGGTGATCTTAAGGTTATCAGTTTGCAGAGGGATTTCGCAAAATGTTCTTTTTTGTGTTTGTGGACAGCCGAGCGGCAGAAGAACATTATGCTGTGCAACATTGGGACAAGTTCATATAAGATATATGAACTCATCCCGCCTATGAACATTTGATGTAAAATATAATCAAACAGTGTTCTTCTTCCACCCCTGCACATCAAATTTGGATTGATGAAAAATTTTGTGAAGGGCTAGATAAAAAAAGTAACGGATTTGCATACTTGAGGAACGTGTTTCCTAATTTAACATATACCAAACTTAAGGAACAATTTTCTTAGTACCCAAAATTAGAAAACTCCTGAAAGACAATATTTTTGAAATCCCATTAAAGGAGGTTAAATTGGCAGATTGTCAATCCTTTAAGTCGGTAGTACATGGTTTTTTGGACAGTAGGAAAGAAGAAAACTATGAAATGTTGGTGTCTAATTTACTAGAGTGCTACAAAAACACGGGCTGTTGAATGTCGTTGAAAAATTACCCCCTGAAAATCTAGATGTGAGTGATGAACAAGAGGAGCATTTTCATCAAGATATTTCCACGATGGAAAGTGGTTGTTGTTGTTTGTTTGGTTTTTAGGAGCATTAGTAACTAAGGCCATATTGCTCTGGGATATGCGGTGGTCATTCCCTGACCTTTCCGCATCCTCCGTATTTGGTGGTGATGGGCTCGAACCCTGGTCTAATCAAGAAGTGTGTGCTACGCACTGCTGCTCCTTCCCACCTGGCTACGAAGTCCAATATCAACAAATATCTTCTTTCGTCTTCTCAACCTCCAGCCCAAGCACGGTACTAAGTAATATAGGTTCTAATACGTCTCATGTTTGGGGTTTTCATTAAAAAAAAAAGAAAAAAAAAAGCTTTCTCGTAAAGATTTGTCATACTTTTTCTGAAGTTAGAGTTATACAGAACAAATAATATTTTTTTACACTTGTATTTCAAACTAGAATTATATGTATATATCCATTTATTTCAACATTAAACTTTGGTACATCTTTTTGTGTAGACGGGATAGAGACTTTTTATGGTGATTTTCGGAATCAGCACGTTTATTTCCCCCAGAATCACACATTGTAGAGATATGACAAAAAAATTTTTTTTCTTCCACAGTGTTATCAGCAATGATTATACCTGCATTAACAATCTGCAGATAAAGAAACCACTAGGTTGCAGTGATCACAGTGTACTTATGTGAGATTTATTCAATGATGTAAGTACCATCAGAAGTAAAAGGAATTTTTTTGCTTTTGTAAAGGTGACTGGAGTGGTCTCGGATAGTTTTTAGGTTCTATGCAGTGGGATCAACTGATGATGTCAACAGCAAATTCTAAATGAGAACCATTCAAGGAATTAATCTTCGAAGCTACTAGGCTTTTCATCCCAACTAAGAAATACTGTTCAAGCTTTAGGCCTAAATGGATGTTAGATGAACTAATGAGACGTGACAGAGAAGAAAAATGCATGGAACACATGTAAAATATTATGAGACAGATACTTGTAGTAGATACGTGGTCTGTAATCATGTCACAAAGGAGGTTAAGCAAGCAAAGGCAGATTACAAGAAATCTTTGGCAAAGGATGCAAAGAAAAACAGTAAAGACTTGTATACTTATGTAAACTCTAGAAGGAAGGGAGTGAATCAGATTGGTCCACTTTTGATATTGATGGTTTTATTGTTGATGATTCTGCTTAGGTAGCTGACCAACTGAATGGGTATTTTGCCTCTACATTCGCATGTGAAGGATTCTGTAGGGAAGTGGAGGCCAGAAGCTTATCAAACTCTGGTAGGGAGCTAAATGATTTTGTAATAACTGAGAGCATAGTGGAGGAGAAATTGCTGAAGTTAAACAGAAGGAAGGCACTTGGGGTGGATGGGATCTATCCACTTATATTAAAGGAGGAAGCAAAGGAAATAAGCAGTACCTTAGCCATGATTATGAGGGCATCCTTAGACTCGGGAGAAGGGGGTCTCTACGAACTGGAGATTTGCAAATGTATCTCCAATTCACAAAGGGGGATTGAAACGTGACACAAGTAATTATATACATGTTAGTTTAACTTATGGTTCGGGGAAAATAATGGAGTCACTGGTTAAAGAAGTATTTCAGAATCATCTAGACAAGACTGCAGTTATAATTCATACACAGCATGGGTTTGTTAAGGGAAAGTCCTTTCTGACCAATATGATTGGATACTATAATGTGGTCAGAAGGGAACTGGATGCAAAAAATCCTTTTGATAACATATACAGTCAATCCTCGTATAACATGGTAGTTGTGTTGCTAGAAACTCGTGCAATGCAAAATTATGCAGCATGAATAATAGGCATTATGGGAAAAGTATTGTTAGGTGCTGAGCACCCAAGACTGAACACATTTGTAACCAAAACATTACCAAACACAATAAATAATCATAATAAAATACGCATTTTATTACAATTATTGTGTAATAAAATATTGCTAATATTTATATTGCGTTTGTTTTTATCATAAGGAAACGTATTCCTGATATGTTCCGTGTTGGATCTTCTATCCAACCAGATAACAGATGTTCCATCTCTTCCAATTCTTTGTCTTGATCTAATAGATTTTGTTACACTCTGAGTTGTTCCTGCTATGAAAGTTGCTTTTATTTTCTCTGCATCCTTTCTAATTGTCCTCAACAATGCCTCATTTAGGCTTGTAGCACGCATAATATCACATTCTTTTGTTCTTGCCAATGTGTTTCACAGTTTTCGATTTTTACTCTATCGAAATTGGCTTTTTCTCTCTCAACCTGTACATGATATTGGCTTTTTCTCTCTCAACCTGTAGTATCTTCACTAGGATGCTACCTCTTCAGAAGTATTAGTTTTTTCAGGTATTTTACTCATTTTTAGTGAATAAAACACAATTACAGTATAAAAAGAACAAAAATGAGAAGGCATGCTTGATACACCTAAAGAAAGCAGTGCACATGTAGCAACTGAATGAACAACGCAGTAAAGAAGAAAATACACTACAATCACCCTACACGAGCTCACATTTTACTAAAGAACATTTCTGGAGATCACTACTATAAAACAAAAACAATTTGCGGTTACTTGTTTATTGAATGTTTCTGCTAGTGGAATCTGTTACAAACGGGTAGTAAAATCGATCTAATTGCATTTGCAATAATACCGATATCTCGAATTCTGTGGGTTTTTATGTTATTATGGTGAAATGTGTCAATCATATAAAAAGCATAAATAAATTTTCAGCATCTTCTCCTCATTCCTATTGTGTTGGGTTAAGTTAGGGTGATTCCGACATGTTTGACTATCATTTCTTGTAAACAGAAAGGCGAATCATGCATAAGTGAATTCAGTTTGTGTTAAAAGCGACATTATTCCTATATGTATAAATCATGTATGATCAAATTTGTGTAGTGTAAACACGTGTTATACTAGGACTGACTACTTGGATTTTAGGAAAGCTTTTGATACTGTTTCACATGGAAGACTACTGTACCAGTTGGAGCAATATGGCATTAAAGGCAAGTTGCTACAATGGATAAAATGATGGTTGAGAAGACAGAGAGTGGTAATCAGTGGACACTACTCTTCATGGACTAATGTTATGAAGTGAAGTTCCCCAGGGGTCCATGTTGGGCCCATTGTTGTTTTCTGTATTTATCAATGATATTGCTTAAGGTGTATCAGGCTTAATGTCCAAGTTTGCAGACGATACGGAGGTAAATAGGATTGTTAATGACAGTAAGGACGGTCTGCTACTGCAAGAGGTCTAGAAAAGCTTGACAGATGGGCGGAGAGGTGGCAACTGAAGTTTAACATTGACAAATGCAAAGTACTTCTTATGAGTAGCAGTGACCCCAGAGTAAAATACCAACTGTGCGGTACTACACTCAGGGTAGTGGAGAATGAAAAAGACATGGGGTATTTATGCAGTCAGATTTGAAATTTTCTGAGCAGTGCAGTCAGATTGCAAGAGAAGCACATGGGGTTGTGTCAATGATATATAGGAATTTTGCTAGCAGGGATAAGGTGATTATCCTCTTGTATAAGGCACTGGTCAGGCCTCTTTGAGTACTGCATACAAGTCTGGAGGCCTCATTTTAGAAAAGATGCTTGAGATACTAGAATGAGTACAGAGAAGGACAATGAGATTAATCAGTGGAGCAAAGGGTTGCTGTTACCAATAAGTTCTGCAAATTGCAGTGGATCACCTCACAGATGCCCAGTGAGGGTATCTGTGAGGTGATCTGATTGAGGCCTTGAATGGTTTGAGCATGATCAGTGCTGATGGGATTCTTCCTCTTGTTCGTCACTCACTGCACCTCAGGGGGCATAAATTCAAATTGACGAAAGAGTTGTGGAAGAGTTGTGGGGAAACAAGTTGACAGCTGAAATAAATTTAAGGATGAAGTAGACATCTTTTGGAGTTAAATGAGAAGGGGTGTTTTTTTTTTTTTTTTTTTTGTTTGTTTTTTGGCTAATGCTGTATAAGCTTTCTTTCTTTCATCGTATGCCTCTACTATTCTAATATAGTTCAGATATAGCATTTGTTTGTTAAGGGAAAATCTTGTCTGACCAATTTGAATGGATAATACGATGTGGTCACAAAGGAACTGGATGCAAAAAATAATTTTGATATCATACACTTGGATTTCAGAAAAGCTTTTGACACTGTTGTACATAAAAGACTACTGTACAAACTGTAGCAGTGTGGAATTAAGAGTAAAGAACCATAATAAATAGACATGCTCTTCATGGACTAATGTTATTAGTGCAGTCCTCAGGGTTCTGTGTTGGGCCCAATGGTGTTTTCTAGTTTTATCAATGGTATTGATGAAGGCTGGTAGGCTTAATGCCCATTTTTGCACATGATACAAAGGTTGGCAGGTTGGTTAATGGCAATATCCACTGCAACAGGATCTAGAAAAGTTTGGTAGATGGGCTGAGAAATGGCAGTTGAAATTTCACGTTGATAAATGCGAAGTACTGCATATGATAGAATTAACCCCAGTGTAATGTGCCAACTGTGTGGTACTACATTTAGTTTAGTGGAAAATGAAAACATTTGGGGGTAATTGTGCAGTTAGATGTGAAGTTCCTTGAGAAAAGCAGACAGGCTGCCAGGGCAAGTCATAGGTTTTTGTCAACAGTATATAGATATTTTGCTAGCAGAGATAACATTCTGATTATTACATTGTGTAAGGCAGTGGTTAGGCCACATCTTGAGTACTGCATACAGGTCTGGAGGCCTCATTTTGGGAAGAATGTGGAGTTTCTGGAGTGAGTACAGAGAATGGCAATGAGATTGGTGAGCAGTATAAAGAGGTTCTGTTTCTAAGAAAAGCTTAAGTTATGCAAATTGCAGCATCTGGAAATTAGGTACCTGTGATGTGATCTGATTGATAGTTTTAAGTCTTTGAATGGATTGAGCAAGCTGAATGCTGATGGTATTCTTCCTCTTGCTTAGACCACACATGAGGGGGCACAAATTCAAATTTAGTAAGGACACCCCAGCATAATGGTGTCTTATATTCATTTGCAGAATAGATGTATGAAAATTTCCTTTAGCCAACGGGTTATTAATTGTTGGAACAAACAGCTGTTGTGGAAGTTGATAGTTTAATTAAATTAGGGTCTAGTACCTCTCGCCTACGGGTGAAATTTTGTCCCCCAGTCAAATTTGAAACAGCCTGCTGATGAAGTCCCATAAAATGGCATATGAAAAATCGGCATAAGCCTTAAGGAAAAAAACAATAATTTTATATTAGTTGTTGTTTTAAGCACTCGATAAACAAATTTCTGTTAGCTGTAATCCTGTCTTGTGACATTAATCATGATTCGGAATATGTATCAATTGATGCCGTAATCGATAATCACATTGTCATTACACCTAATTAGTATTTAGCATTTGTTTCTCCCCCAAAACCATGCTTCACACATTGGCACTGTCTTATTAGGTCTTGCTGTTGGTGATGGATAGTCATTATTCATTTTAGCTTTGTCTTGGTTGGTTGGTTGGTTGGTTGTCGGTTTCATCATTGCACATCAGTGCAAATTTAGTGAAATAATTTTGAATGCTGGCAACGTGTATGGTTCATTTGCTTATTTCTATTTAGGTGAATATTGTAAAATACATGAAACTTTCTGCAATGAATTGTAATAATAAAAGAATAAGAGATGCAGGCAAAAGTTCTTTTTTTTTTGATGAAAAATGGATGAATAATTATTTTTTCATGAAAATAAATGGGAAGTGTGTGTGAGTGTGTCATTTGTAAAGAATCAGTTGAAGTTTATAAAAACGTAGTCTTGAACTCCATTATTTGACCAAGCGTAAGGAATATGAAAAACCGAAAGTGACTCTGCCTTTCGACAAGGTAAAAGTTTTAAAAGAATCTTTAAGCAAACAGCAGTCTATTTTCAAATGACATAATGTTCATGAAAATATATCCATAACACAAGAAAGTTATGAAGTGTGTAAGCTAATTGCAAAGAAACTGAAAGCACGCATCGAAGTTGAGTTTGCTAAAGAGTGTATTGTTGCATGAATTTTAGTGCATGAACTCCAGAAAAATTCAGATTGTTTGAGAATATTAGTTTATCATGGAGTACAGTTTATGACTGTATAATACCCATGGCTAAATGTCATCCAAGTATCCTTGAAACAAGAAGCACCAGAATTTGATTTATCAGCATTTTCAGAATTTTCATGATCAGAATTTTATTCATCAGCAGCATCAGTGTTTTATTCCCTAGATGTAGATGAAATAAGAGATATATTAAATATGGCACATTTGGCTATATTTGTACACGGCACAACTGGAATAATGGCAAACTTTATGATACGAGAAGATTTGCTTGCTTTAAAATCAATCTCTTTTCTGAAGTCAAATCAGCAATAAGTGATTTCTATTAAAAAAAAAAAAAAAAGTGCAGCCATTATCAACCCACTGCAGGGTGGAAGCCTCCTCAACAATTCATGCTGAGGGAAATGGACCATAATCTGCCACGCTGGTCCAGTGCGGGTTGGCAGATCGACCGTATTCAGCAGTCAGGGGCTTGAACCCCAGTCTACTCAAAGAGCGTGTGCTACTGCACTCCCGCTCCTGCCCACTCGGCTACGGAGGCCGTTTCTATATATATATTTCTATATATACCCTACAAAAAACTGAGCGGTGTAGTTATGGACTGTGCAGCATTTATGGTAGGATCTCAAAAAGAACTTGTTTCTTTAATTAAGAAAGAATTAGAGAGCTGTTAACTGGAATCTAATGTGTTAATAGTGTGTCACTGTCTTATTCACCAAGAAAATTTGTGTACATTCTCTAGGAATGAGCAATGTGATGAAAGTGGTAACAAAATGTATTAATTGCATAAAAAAAACTAAGGGACTGAACAACCGAGAATTTAAAGAAATGTTAAGGGACCTTGAAGTGGAATCTGGTGATTTATTGTAGTATTGTAAGGTTCGCTGATAAGCAAAGGGTACATGCTCAAGTGCTTCTATGAACTGAAAGTTGAAGTGAAAACTCTTCATGGATATTAAAAGCTCCCACATTATAAAATTGGAGGACCAAAGGTGGTTATGTGGTTATTTCTTGATATCACTATCCACTTAAATGGTCTAAATTTGAAATGACAAGGGCTAATTACCTCTCTCTCTCTTCTTGTCAATATCAGGAGCTTTCTCTCTCTTCTTGTCAATATCAGGAGCTTTCTCTCTCTTCTTGTCAATATCAGGAGCTTTCTCTCTCTTCTTGTCAATATCAGGAGCTTTCTCTCTCTTCTTGTCAATATCAGGAGCTTTCTCTCTCTTCTTGTCAATATCAGGAGCTTTGAATCAATGCTGCAATTGTTCATAACTCAACTTAAAAAACACTGCATGGTACATTTTCCAACACTGAAGAACTTAAACCAGAATTGAAAGTGGAGTATGCTGCAGAGTGTTCCAATCTTTTGAATCAATTTCAAAACAGGTTTCAAGATTTACAAAATCATGAACTCAAGATTATATCTATTTTAGAATTTTATAAATTCTATGTAGATCCTGAAAAATCCACTTTTGAGGAATCGTGCATTGAAAATTGCATCACTTTTCTACCACTTACCGATGTGAATAGTTTTTCTGAACATTAAATTTAGCCAAGAACCACTTGAGTGCTGGAGTTACGGATGATAGATAATCTTGCAAACCAACTAAGATTTGCCACATCATCAGTGCCATCTAACACCTCTGACCGTTCCACAGCAAAGCAGGGCCAATGTTCTCATTAAGATGCAAGGTAAGAAGTTTCATTAAAATTAAAACCTTATAACTGTGGCATCTTTGATATTTCGGTTTTTTAAGCATTATAACTGTGTGGTTAATAATGCATATTAACATTTTAATTAATATTGCTTAGTGTGATCGTGTGCATACCTATGAATTTGTAAAACTTATTTTCATTATTTTAATTAATTATTTTTCTCAGCAAAGATGTTCACCCACAGGTTTTTATACACTTCCAATTTGCCCTTGGTATTAAAAAGGTTCCCCACCCCTGGTTTAAATAAATTCAAGACAGAATAAAACAACTATTGGAGGGAAAGAATATGTAAAATAGGAGATATCTCTCTTTTTTTTTTTTTGGCTGGTGCTGCATAAGCTTTTCTTGCATCATTTCCTAATGCTAATAAGAGTGAATGACATGAAAACAGTTAAAGTACTGCTTAAAGCATAACCATATTGAAATCTTACACTTAAGAAGGAATATCTAATAGGTGAGTTAATCTGATAATTGGAAATTATAGGGTACTGTGTTTACCGAGAAGTGTGATTTAGGCATGGAGTATAAAGTAATAATTTGTTTATTGACTTCCTAATTTATGATACAGTGGACAGCTATGATTGAGTCATATAGAAACTGTAAACAGATATAATTAATTTTACATGGTGTAATATTTGGCTTGGAAGGGTAGCAGTGATTCTTTTCAAGGGGGTTGTAAATGTAGTTTTTTGAAGTTTTAGGTTTTGAAGAAAATTTTGATTCCTGAGGCTTGCCACAGACATTCTCTGAAGTGTGACAACTGGGCTTACTACCTGGGAATCTAAATTGATAATGTAACTAATATTCCTGTGACACTCATGTGTTTAGTGAGCCGAATTTCGGTGAAATCCAGTTGTTCCCTGACAGCCAAATCCTCTATTTCTACATTCTCTATGGTGAGACTGTTATGTGACTCAGGGTATGTCCTCCTGATTGCAAGTCCTGCAACACTGTATCTAGTGTTACAGAAGGTGTGGCATACACACTGCATAGAGAAATGCCACCTCTTCAGTATCACCCAGTCAATACTAGGTTATAGATGATCATCATCATCAGCAATTTTCAATCCACTGCAGGATGAAGGCCTCTCCAGCAACTTTCCAGTTCCTTCTGTTTTGTGCAATGGCCATCCATTTACTACCCAAGAACTCTAGAATTTTATCTGTCCATCTCCGCTATTGTCTTCCAGGTTTTCTTTTAGCCCTTTTTGTGTACTATTCTATTATTTTCTTAGTCCACCTGTCATCTTGTCTTCGAGCTATGATCTGCCCAAGACCATTTTAGTTCTTTAGTTTTGATAAGAATGTCCTTTATGTGTGTGCTGTCTAATCCATATGTTTTCTTTTCTTATCTAACAGTCTGATTCCTAATATAATTCTTTTCATTCTTTGCTGTGTAGTTTTCAGCTTCTCTTCAATTCTTTTTGTGAGTACCCAAGTTTCGGTTCCATAATTCATGGTGGGGAGTATACATTGGTTCATTGTGTTACGTTTCGGAAAAATTTAGACATTGCTCCTCAGTATGTGGCTATCCTCAGTATGTGGCTATCCATTCAAAATTTATCCTTCTCCTGACTTCCAGCTATTTATCATTATTACAGCTAATGACTTGTCCCACATAAGTATATGAATCCATCTTATCAGTTTCTGGTCCTTCGATGATTATATCGCTTTCTGTGGCATACTTGTTCATCATTACTTTTGTTTTAGCCGTATTCCTCTGTAGTCCGAAATCCTTATCAACTCTTCATAACTGATTAAAATTTTCCCCTAATTCTTTGGGATCAGGGCATATGATCACAATGTCATATGCAAACCATAAATGGTTTAGATTCTCTCCATTCACATTGACTCCTTTCTACGACCAGTCTAATCTACTGAAAGCTTCCTCAAGGAGCAGCAAACAACTTCGGAGATATTGTCTCTCCTTGTTGAACTCCTTTCCCAGTTTTAAATTTGCTAATGTCTTTGTCTAGTCTAATAAAAGGGTAGTCTATGTCTTGTCTTTACAGTGGCCAAAACAGTGTATGGAGCCAAATGCCTTTTCATAATCTACAAATGCCAGGCATAATGGTGTTTTATATTCATTTGCTTTCTCAATTAGCTGTGATATTACTCGAAGGTGATCTATAGTTGAGAATCGTGTTTTAAAGCTGGTTTGCCCTTTTGGTTGGTTCTCATCAAGTTTTCTTTCTAATCTGTTAGTGATGATTCTTGTGAACAACTTGTAGATGTGAGACAACCCAGGGGTTGACATTCAGTGAGTATGCGCTTTGCACACCCAGGGGCCTGACCCAGATATCATCATTCTTCTCTTTCTTGGTGATTCACTTCTAGCTCTGAATCTTGTTCTCACTCACTCACTCACACGCATGCAAGTTAATTCAGAAATTTTGTTTAGGCTGTTGCAGGATAAGCCACCAACTTCGTTGCACCATATGGCTAATAATAATAACAAACTAATTGGTCTATAATTTACAATTTCTCATTTGTCTCTTTTCTTATGTAGCAAAATTATGAATGCATTATTCCACGCCTTTCCTAATGTATTTTGTGAAGAGTTTTCCCAATTTCCTGTGTCATGTCGCTTCCTCCCAATTTTAAGAACTATACAGTAACTTTATCTTCACCCGGGGATTTTTTATTCTTCATTTTCTTCAATGCATATTGTCTCTCATCAGGAAGAATATGAGGTATGTCATATGTATTGCAAATTTGTGATCAATTTCCCCAATTTTGGCATCATTCCCTTGCTCCTTATTTAAAACTTTATAATCATCATCAGGCATTTTTAATCCACTGCAGGATGGCCTCTCCAGCAACTTTCCAGTTCCTTCTGTTTTGTGCAATGGCTGTCCATTCACTACCCACAAATTCATGAATTTCATCTGTCCATCTCTGCCGTTGTCTTCCAAGTTTTCTTCTAGCTCCTCTTGGGTACCATTCTGTTATTTTCTTAGTCCATCTGTCATCATGTCTTCGAGCTATGTGTCCTGCCCAAGACCATTTTAGTTCTTTAGTTTTGATAAGAATGTCCTTTACTTGAGTTTGCTGCTTAATCCATGTGTTTGTCTTCTTATTTAACAGTCCGATTCCCAATATAATTCGTTCCATTCTTCGCTGTGTAGTTCTCAGATTCTCTTCCATTCTTTTGGTGAGTGCCCAATTTTACTTCCATAAGTCATGGTGGAGAGTATATATTGCTTCATTATTTTTTGTTTCAGACAAATTGGGATATTGCTTCTCACTATGTGACTATATTTGCTGAATGCTATCCATTCAAAATTTATTGTTCTCTTGACTTCCAGCCATTTATCACTATTACAGCTAATAACTTGTCACAGATAAGTATATGACTCCACCTTTTCAATTACTGCTCCTTCAATTATTATGTCCCTTTTCTGTGGTGCACTTGTTCTTCATTACTTTTGTTTTAGCTATATTCATCTTTAGTCCAAAATTCTTACTAACTGTGCTTAACGGATTAAGATTTTCCTCTAATTCTTTGGGATCGTGGCTTATGACCACAATGTCATCTGCAAATCATAAATGGTTTAGGTACTCTCTATTCACATTGACTCCTTTCTGCGACCAGTCTAATCTTCTGAAAGCTTCCTCAAGGGCAGCAGTAAACAACTTCAGAGATATTGTGTCTCCTTGTCGAACTCCTTTCTCAATTTTAAATTTGCTACTGTCTTTGTCTAGTTTAATAAAGGAGGTAGCGTTCATATATATTTTCTTCAAAATCATAATATATGGGGTATCTATGCCTCATCTTTCCAATGCCTGAAACATTGATTATGCTGTATGGAGTCAAATTCCTTTTCGTAATCCACAAATGCTAGGCATAATGGTGTTTTATATTAATTTGCTTTCTCCATTAGCTGTTATATTATGTGAAGGTGATCCTTCACGTAATATAACAGCCATAGTTGAGAATCCTGTCCTAAAGCCAGCTTGCTCTTTCAGTTGATTCTCATCAAACTTTATAGTAGTCTTCTGCTATTTGAATTATGCCTTTTGCTATTTATAACTGCACCATCACTGTTCTTCAAATTCAGTATCATTTGTCTTTCTGTATTACTGCTCATGACTGCTGATATTAGTCCCTTGTTTTCCCTTAATGCTTGTTGTTCTTTTCTTGTGTTAAATCTTTTTATGTCCTCTCTGAATGTCTCTCTAATGGCTTTGCATAACTCAGTATACTCAAATTTGTTCTTGCCGGTGTTTATATTGCTCCTCATTTGTCTTTTTGCTTCATCATGACAAGTGTTTCTTGACTAATTTGTTCTCCTTTGAATTTCTTTTTGCCTTATAGGTTTCTCAGGCTTTATCACTTTCAGAAAGTTGTATTCGTCTTTGATACCTTGGTCCTGAAAGGTCTGCTGAAACTCAAACTTCTAAGTTCCAGTAGCTACTGTTTTTTCTCCTCTTCTTATCTCAAAGACATCATATTATTTTCTTGAGTCAGTTTTTTCCTTTCTTTTCTTATATGTATAGGAAATGTACTTCATACCATTCTGTGATCACTTTCAACATTTACCTTATTCAGGACAGTAACATCGTTCACAATATATCTTCTGTTAGTGAGTATGAAGTCAATTTCATTAGTTTTGAATTCATTAGGGCTTTTCAATGTCCGCTTTCTGTCCACCCTTTTCTTGACAAAAGTGTTCATTACTGACATTCCTCTAGATTCTACAAATTCCACAGGTCTTTTACCTCTTTCATTTCTGTCACCAATTCCAGATTTTCCTATAGTTTCCATTTCTGTGCTCTTTTGTCTCTTTCCAACCTTAGCATTGAAGTCCCCCCCCCCACAATGATGGTGTAGTGAGTTTTCTGTTCATCTAGAAGTCTCAATTTCTGTGTACGTTTCTTCAACCTCTTCATCATCATGGTTCAACGTTGGTGCATATATCATTATAACATTTAGTTTGTATCTCTTAGAAATTCTGAGCAGTAATATTGACGCCTTTGGTGATGTACTTGTGAATTCCAAAATGTTGATTTTTATATCTTTATGGTCCAAAAATCCAACTTTGCATTTATTTCTTTCACTATTTCTATTGGTCTACAGTAGATTTCCACTTGGTAAATTTATAAGTGATTCCTTTCTTCTTGTTGTTTCAAGCCGATGATATTGTAATTGACATTTTCTAATTCCTTTTCCAGCTCTGATATCCTCTCTTCACCGATGAGTGATCTTTTGTTGTTACAGGCGCAGTTTATTTTCCGTGCATTGCAGCCTGGTCGTTACCCAGAGATTGTTAGCATCTTCTTTTTCCACTCTGATCCTCTCAGTGCCGTAAGAGGGGGAGCTAAATCCGTTGGGACTGAGGGGCATTAGCATTAGTAGAGGCATTTGATGCAAGAAAGCAAGCTTATGCAGCATCAGCCAAAAAAATTAAAGTAAAATAAATAAATAAAAAATAACCACTTCCACTTCACCCCTCTGTTCGTTCGAAATACCTGTCCAGCCGAGCCTTAAACTTATTTAGGCTATCAACTTCCACGACAAGGGATGGAAGTCTGTTCCACCTACCAACCACCCGCTGGCTAAAGGCAAATTTCCGCACATCTATCCTACATCTGTCTTTCCTCAATTTGAATTTATGCCCTCTCAGGTGATTATTCTGAGCAAGAGGAAGAATCCCATCAGCATTGAGTATGCTCAAACCATTCAAGGCTTTGTACACCTCTATCAGATCATCTCACTGGTGCCTAGTCTCTAGACACTGTAATTCGCAAAACTTAAGCCTTTCTTCGTAAGAGCACCCCTTTGTTCCATTCATTAATCTTGTTGCCCTTCTCTGTACTCGTTCCAGCAGCTCTACATCCTTCTTGAAATGAGGTCTCCAGGCCTGTATACAGTACTCTAGGTGTGGCCTGACCATTGCCATTTGTTATGTTATGTTGTGTTGTGTTGTGTTATCATAAAGTGCTGAAGGGTTTGGTGTTTTCCTCTTCACGCTGACCAGGCATCTTGAAAAGAACCATTCTACACTTCCTTTGCTACCAAAGTTGCTTACCAACGAGAAGGTGTGCACGAGTGGATTTTAGGGAGGCACGTCAACCGAACTACTCCTAAATCTTGTAAAACAGAAAGATATTGGATCGATCAGTGTTTTAGACTGTGTCTGATAATATAGAGAATGCCTGGTTCCCCTCTAAGTCCCAGGTTGTAGGTAACTGTCATCAACTGCTGCAATACCACCACTTTTCTTATTGGAGGCTTGCAGTGATGTCACTTATATTTAGTCTCCAAAGAAAATTGCCAGCAGTGCACACCTCTTCTTTCAAGCGGTATGATTGATATCTTTTGAGGTTATGATGGGCATCATGGTGATATCCAATCTACCTTATTTCAAGAGTTTATAACATTTTTGCAGGCTGTGTGCTTGATAGTCAACCAGACTAACCCTTTTTGGATGCAGGGGAGGTCCTTATGGACTGGAGATGTCTGAATGTATCTCCAATTCACACAGGGGATCAAAAGGTGACATGAGTAATTAAAGTCCTGTCAGCTTAACTTCGAGGGGAAAATAATGGAATCACTGGTTAAAGAAGTAATGCAGGATCATCTGGACAAGAAGGCAATTATAATTGTGTCACAGTGTGGATTTTTTATGGGGTGGTATTGTGTAACCAATCTGACAGGTTACTATGATACAGTAACCAAGGAACTGGATGCAAGAATTATTTTGATATCATACAGGGGTGGTCTTGTCTAACCAATCTGATAGGTTACTATGATGCAGTGACCAAAGAACTGGATGCAAAAATTATTTTGATATCATACAGAGTGTGTGATATCAAAAGTCACTATCTATTTGAATTTTAAGATGAATTTCATAAAAATGTCCAGATGACTCGATTTTTTGCATATTTTTCTACAAAATATCGTTCTACAGCTTTTCATAATTTATTAATTATTATTTTTTCTTTCCAGATCCAAATATACATAAATTAAACATATTTTTTTGAAATCTGCCTTATTTAGCCTAATATATAGTGAATTTTTGGACACCCTGTATAATTGAATTTTAGGAAGTCTTTCGATACTGTTGCACATAAGACTGTACAAACTGGAGCAATGTGGCAAATCGGCAAGTTACTGATATGGATATAGCCTATGAGCCTTGCATAGTTGCCACAGGGCCGAGTTGTATGATAAGGCTTTCATCACGTACTCTGTGTTGTGTCCTTGCAGGACTGACCACACTCTGAATTTAAACGTGAATTTGGAACTTTTTTTTTTTTTTTTTTGCTCTGTACTTGATGACCCCTGCATGAAAAGGATACCTTCAATATCTGGTAACCTTTGAAGATGTGATCACCTAACATTGGGGAGGACACCTGCTGACAGTGTTTCCTTTTTTATTAGCATTAGTTGAGGCATATGATGCACTAAATCAAGCTTATACAGCATCAGCCAAATTTCTAGCAACTCTACATCCTTCCTGAAATGAGGCCTTCTGACCTGTACACAATATTCAAGGTGTGGCCCCACCATTGCCTTATACAAAGGAACAATCACCACCTATATTTCATTGACAAAACTCAGTGACCTGCTCTGGCAGCCGTCTGCACTGCTCAGAGACCTGCATATCTTACTGCACAATTACCCCCAGCTCTTTTCATTCTCCATATCCCTGAGTGTGGTACATTTCTCTTGGGTTACTGCTACCCATATGGAGTACTTTGCATTGTCAATGTTGAACTTCAGTTGCCACTTCCCATTTGCCAAATTTATCTAGATCCAGTTGGAGTAGCATACTGTCTTTACTGACGTTAACAACCCTGCCAACCTTTGTATCACTGCAAACTTCGAACACTAAGCTTGATATACCTTCATCAGTATCATTGATAAATATACAAAACAATAGTGGACCCAAAACTGAACCCTGTCGGACTCCATTAATAACATTAGTCCACGAAGAGTGCACCCATTGATTACCACCATCTGTCTTCTCCCACTCAACCACCCTTTTATCCATTGTATCAATTTTCCTTTAATACCATTCTGCTACAATTTGTACAGTGGTCTTCCAGGTGCAACAGTGTCAAAAGCTTTCCTGAAATCCAAGTATATGATATCAAAATTATTTTTTTGCATCCAGTTCCTTTGTGACCATATCGTAGTATTCAGTCAGATTGGTCAGACAAGACTTCCTCTTAACAAACCCATGCTGTGTCTGAACTATTATTGCTGCCTTGTATAGGTGATCCTGTATTACCTCTTTTGTGTCTATTGTTATGTGCTTTACATATGAACAGTGGCTTTTGCAGTGGATTGTCCCTTTATCTTATTGTTGAATGCAAGTGGTAAGTTCCAATCATCCAGAGAGTATCATGGGATAAAAGAACAAGTGGCTGTATTTAAAATTGTGTTGTGTGAATTCATTCCAGCATAGAACACATAAAGGTTTCTCAGAGCTTAGTGAATATGTGTTGTTTTGTAAGACATTATTCTTGTTCTGTGCTTAATAATTACTTATAGATTTAATAAGGTGCAAACCATTAAAATAACAGAGCACACTGGAAAAATGCTGTGAGAGCCCACTATATATACCTTTGAATTGTGTTTTAAATTCCTGACTGTATTAGTTGTTCATTTTGTGTGAAAATTTGTGGTTTAGAACTAAAATTTCTTATTTGATATTGTAAATTTTTCAAAACAGTCATCACATGATTCCAAGAGTGTGACAGGAATATCAGAAAAGTCTAAAGTTGTAGGCAAGAAAAATGGTTCTTCCTGCACAGCAATCTGTGACAACATACATTAGTGTTATCTATAATAATAGTTTACAAAAAAACCAAATCATTGTTTATCCATGTTTATTCATCAGATCTGATCCTGCTGCACTTAATTTTTGTTCCTATAGCATTTTTTTTTTTTTTTGTTGTTTGGTTTTTAGGAGCATTAGCAACTAAGGCCATATTGCTCCGGAATATGCGGTGGTCATTTCCTGACCTTTTGACAACCTCCGTATTTGGTTGTGACCTTTTGACAACCTCCGTATTTGGTTGTGACGGGCTCGAACCCAGGTCTAATCAAGACGCATGTGGTACTCACTGCTGCCTCTTCCCACCTAGCTACGGAGGCGCCTTCCTATAGCATAGATTCGGTGGTATGAAAGTTATCACTCCACTAAAATTCAAGCCATTCAGGTGTTTTATTCCCATTTCCTTCCAGTTATTTATGGAAATGCTGAGAGGAAATGTTAGAATTATTATTATTTTTTTAGATTGAGAATTTTTTTTGCTTTTAGATTGTTTGCGAGAATTTTTTTTGCTTTTAGATTGTTTGTGAGAATTTTTTTTGCTTTTTGATCATTTTGACCCAAATGATCAAATTGAATTGATTATTCTTTTATTCTGAGCCTCATAAGTTGTTGAAAGAGAATTTTGGATATAGTTCTTCTTATAGAGGAGCAACCTCTGAAGTTCAGTTATTGCTTTTTCTGCCCTAAGTTAAGATGTTGTTTGTTGGTAATTGGCTAATGCTTAGATATTTCCAGTGTCATTTCTAATGCTCCCTGAAGATCTAATAGGTGTTTCAGCAACTAAAGTTAGGATCAACATGCATTTTTAAGAAATTGGTTTTGCACAGTCTCAGTTCTGGTATTTTATTGTATTTGCTAAGTGCACCAGCTTAAAGGCTGTAGTGTCCAAAAAGTTTTACTAAATACTTGGAAATATTTTAGTCTACACATCAATTACCCCTGGTAATGAAGACTTCACTTAGTAAATTGCTAACACATGAAATAGGCTTAATATAGTCTAGCAGTTAGCATGGGAGAGCAGTACGACACTTGGGTTGACCCTGGTGCCAGGCCAGGTAATTGATAAATATGGTGTTGATATTATCGTCAAAATGATTAGTTATTAACTCCTCTGAGTTAATAACAAATCCCCTGTTATGCTGAAGTATAAACAGAAATGAATATTTATATTAATAACAGACATTTATGCAAATCACTATTAGTATAGTTAAAGCAAATCTATGTACGAAAACAGGTTTATTCAGCATTTAAAGAAAAGTCAGGCTGTGATATCTAGGCTATATGTCCAACCTTCCCTGTTGATTATCTTAACTCTTCTTATTTCTTGTAGATGGTCATAACTGCCTACTTTCTAGGTTTTCAGTAGACAATACTGACAACTAAAAGTTTTTCTGTCATATTTGTAAAAATTCAGTTTTTACCTGTCTTCTTTACAAAAAAAAAAGTTAAGATTAAAATTTTTTCCGATTTTCTGCTTATTTCCATTTATCTAATGGTTGTTGAGTGTGCTAAACTACTTCACAAAACAGAAACGTGGGATAATACGCTTGTTCTCTCTAATCATTTCATTCTTCTTGTGTGCTGTGAAGCTAATTAAAAATGTCTTTCGATAAGATGCCAAAGAAATAAAAATTTCAGAAGACGTGCATTCAGGATTTTTTTTGTATCATACAATTTTAAAAAAGGTAACAAAAGGCGCACACACGCATGCCTTGTGTACTGTATGTATATACAGGGTGTCTCAAAAATATTGGTACAAATGTTTAGGGGAGGTAGGTAACATCTAAAGGAATGTGAATCGCATAGGAACCCATAACCGGAAACGTCACCGTAAATCGGTAGATGGCGCTGTTCATCAGTTTGCGAGAGGGAAAATTTCTGGTTTGCTCATTCAAGCAGTAGTCGGTGCACAAAGAGCATGCATCGATATACGAACTGTGAGCTGGCAGACATGCACCTAATGTATGGATTAGCAGAATGTAATGGACGAGCCGCTCAGTGAATTTAAGGAGAATGCTTCCCAGACAGACTACTGGACCACTGTTTGTTTGCGCATGTGCATCAAAATTTGTGCGATTATGGGTCATTTAGAGGTAACAGGAGTAGTGCGGGCAGACCACGTTCAACGCAAACTCCAGCCATGGAAGAAAGTGTGTTGAATGCTGTCCAGAATAATCCTACTACCAGCACACGTGCTGTTGCCTCGCCTTAGGAGTGTATCGTTGCAGTGCACAGCTTGTCTGGCACGGCGATTCCTTACACCCCTTTCATCTCCAAAGGGTTCAGTTACTGCTCCCCCAAGATCATCCTGCACGTGTGGCTTTTGCGCAGTGGTTTCTCCAAGAAAGTGTTCAAGACTTAGATTTTCCAGCCTATGTTTTGTTCACGGATGAGGCTTATTTCACTCGGGAAGGCTTATTCAATCAGCACAATGCTCATATGTGGGCTCACGACAATCCACACAGTGTGCGCCCCCGTGTGGCACAACATCGCTTCGCAATAAATGTGTGGGCAGGTATAGTCGGTGACTGCTTAGTCGACCCATACCTGTTACCATCCCGCATGAACTCCGCTAAATATCGAATCTTTCTTGACAAGTTCTACCAGGGTTACTTGACGACGTTCCAGCAAATGCGAGACACAACATTTGGTTTCAACATGACGGGGCGCCTGCCCATTATGGAAGGTGTGTTCGTGACCATTTGAACAGGCATTTTGGGCGTCGATGGATTGACCGTAGTGGACCCGTTGCCTGGCCCCCACGCTCACCTGATTTATCGAGCCTTGATTTCTTTCTGTGGGGGGGCCCTCAAATCTATTGTGTATGAATCACCTGTGGAGACGGAAATGGATCTCATGGCGAGACTCATCTGCGCTGCTGCTACTGTCAAAGAAACTCCAGGTGCAGCCATGTCCGCCAATCCATGCTGCATTGGTGTCATGCATGCATTGTGTCTCATGGTGGAACCTTTGAGCATCTGTTGTAACATCATGAAATGCATCCATCTCGTATTCCATTGTTAATATTATGTCAAATAAATGTTTGCCACTAATTACTGTCTCGTGTCATTTCTGCTTCTTGTGCCTCTGCTACTACTTTCTCCATGACGTTTCCGGTTATGGGTTCCTATGCGATTCACATTCCTTTATTACCTACCTCTCCTAAACGTTTGTACCAATATTTTTGTGACATCCTGTATAATTTTACAACTTCAAGCAGGAAATAGGACATAATCAGAAATTTGTAAACAAAAAGCCTTTCTAAGGGCAGCACACAGTGCATAGAAAGAAATACAATGATGATGTATTTCATATGCACTGAATGTGTATTTGGATTTTTGGTCATATAATATAATCTGCCCTGAGTTGTGCTGATCATGCAGGTGCATTGTTCAAAAATATGTTTTGCGATAGTGAATAACAAAGAAATGTAGTTAAGAAGTACAGAACAACAAGCATGGTTAGTGGAATTGCATGGATGAGGAAAGAAGAGGTAGATATGGCTATTTGCAGTTTATACATATGGAAGTAATCAAAGTGATTCCAATTTTTTTTAATTGCGTTGACCTATTATTTAAAAAATAATAATAAAAAAATAAATAAGGCTGCTGTCAGTGTGGCATTAGGATGTGTATGCTGTTTTGAATAACATGAAGGATTTTCTGAAGAACATGCTCAATATTGTAAGATTCCTTCAAAAAGAAATGTGTGGCACTTAGTGCTGAAGTTATGTCTGTTATGGTAGACTGAAAACAGGAGTAGCACAGTATTAAAACAAGAGATTGAGTATTTGGTGACAATACGCTACCTATGTAATCTTATTGATTTGTGTGCTGAAATGCAAGCTCCATGTTTCTTGTCAAGGTAGATGAACATATGGGGGACATTTTAGTACCATCTAGAAAGAAGTGCTAAAAGGAAAGATATTGTTAAACTAGTGCAAGCCACTGAAATAAAAAAAATAATAATAAAAAAAAAAATGCATGTTTGTACACATTATCTGTCTTTGGTTTAATATGTATCTAGACTGGTAGAACAGTGCAGTTTTCAGAATTACCAATTTGAAGTACAAGAATTAACTAGTGAGTGCCGCTGACACATGTTCAAGTCTGTTTTGTGGTTCTAAAGTTTGGAAAGAAGAAAAACTGATAATCTCAAGAAAAAGAACTTTAGAGTTGTAAACTAAAAATTGTAGCATGTTAGCCTCACCCATGCAGAATATCCGTTCATGTTTTTTTCCCCTGAATTTGGCAGTTTCTTATGCTAGTGTTTGGAAATAAAAACAATGCCCTGGGTCCATATATTGAGGTTATTACTCCTAGATATATTGAAAAATGTTATGGATGAATTTATTTTCTCAACAGCTTTTAAATCTTCCATTTTGGAAGTTCATTGCCATAGCACACTTAAACCGGAAGAATGATACGACTTAATCATAAGCATTTTTATTGCCAAGGTCATATAGAGTAATACAAGAGAAGATTTTCTTCTTCTATTGTTCGCTAAGGAAGTACTTTATTGCTGCATGTGACTACATAGTGCCTATGTTCCTATTTAAAAATTTTAAAAATGTTCTTATAACAGTGGTGAAAATTTTATATTTGGCACGTTTCCAGTACACATTGTTGACATTAAAGATAAGGAAATAGATGAAGCAATAGATGTTTTTTACCACTATTTCTTGTCAGTTTCAGTGTTAAAACTATTTCATAATGATATTATGAAAGAAGAAGAAAGAATTCTTTTCAACAGCATTGCTCAGGCAATTGACAAACACAAGGAAAGTGAAATACAACAAATTATCCCAAGTCATTCTTTGCATTTTAATCATTCCTGATAGTGTGCTGTGTGTCAGGGAATATTTAACTAGGTAAAAAAAAAAACAAAAAACTCTTTCTCGCAATACTGCTCAAGTATGAATAGCAGTGCCAGTATTACAACCAAAACTTTATCTCACCATTTTTGAAGGTTTGACAGTGAAACTTAATTTCTTGTGCAGTATGAACTTCACAGAAATCTCCGCTTTCCTTCTCCTTTTTTTTTTTTTTTTTTTTACCTGATGAATTCTTGACTTTCGTAACATCCTATTTTTCACCTTTAGTCCAAAAATCTGTGTTAACTCTGTATACAGTTGCTTGATTTCCAGTGATTTGGAAGCAGATACAGCAGTATATTTTATGCCTCTTCTCTCTCTCTCTCTCAGCAACTCTTCACCCCCCCCCCCCAATAAATTACCAAATTCAGATCTAACTTGATAGCAAATTTAGTTCTCTCTCTCGCTCGTGCGCGCGCGCGCACACACACACACACACACACACACACACACACACACACACACACACACACACACACACACACACACACACACACACATTTCCAGTGAAATATTCTAGTGCGTTTTTCACCACAACAAAGGTCAGCCTACATATAAAGTCAGTCATGATGAATTTATGGTTGGTAAAAATTGAGCTGTAACTGTAGTTTTCCCTCTGGATTTGAAGTAATAATGTTTGACACAGGGTTGTGTGTAAAAAAAAAAAAAAACTCAGTTGGCTTTAAAAAAATTTTTAAAAAGAATTTGCAAGAGGCTGCTTAACTGTTTTCATATTCAGGTTTTTAACCTATCTTTTCCCTGTGAAATATACTCTTGTACAAGGACTTCCACAACTTATTTCACATGTATAACAGCCTCCTTATATTAATTCTAAAATGCGAATACTTTGTATATTGTTTTGGCTGTTTCACTTTACTCATATCCAAGTAAAAAGATTCATTCTGTTTTAAATTCTTGCTATTATTTAGAGTAGAATGATATTTTCTGTGTGAAATTATGTTGGTAATTATTTTAAATTTCCTAAATAAGGTTTTCTCATACAGTTCTCATTAAAACATTGACTGGTGCCATTGTTTTTATGAGAATTTCAATTAAATAGTTAGCTTTTTTTTCATTGTTCTATTTTTTTAAATTTTAGAATCGATTTCAGGGGCAGCCTGACATATATAAGCAGTTTCTTGAAATATTGCACACATATCAGAAAGAACAAAGAAACTTAAAGGAGGTAAGGTTTACTTCGAGTAGATGTAACATATTTTACAATTATGATACTATAACATCAGCTTACATTCCGAAATTTACTATTTCTCTGTAACTTTTCTCCAGAATCCCAAGAAAGAGGCACAAATAATATATACTTATCCCATATTGTATATTTATTATTATTATTAGAAATTTAGGAGCAGAAAACATATAGGTATATTTCTGAATTTTAAATTTTATGCCTCTTAATGAGCAAACTGCAAAACAATTTGAAATTGACAACACTAAGTTTTATTTTAAATTGATTGGAATCTTGACAAGGGATACATCACATCCCACAGGCTACATTTAGTTAATTAAAAGCTTTAATAGCCCATAGGATTTTTTTTTTAACTCCCACAGTTTAAAATTTATTCTAATACAGTTTATATTATAATTGACATACAACAGGACCTCACTGCTCGCATCTTTGCTACATGCACTTTGGTCATTTATGTTTATAACTGTTTTTGTGAACATGCCACTCTTGTCAATATCTATCTGCTCAATTGTTTATAAAACCAATCCCTGCATTCTTTATAAGCTTTAAAAGCCTAAAGAAATTTAAGGCATTTAAATCATTGAAGAAGAATATACATGCTGTTCAGTTGAATGAATAATTATTATTATTTTTTTTTTTTTTTCAAACTACAGTATGCACATGTAATATATCTGATTTATTTATAAACTGCACACACTGAAATATTCTTGGTAATAATTGGTTCTGCAAGCTGAATAATGAACAAAAATTTAACTACTTATTAACATATAATCATTATGAACAAAATAAACAACAGTATTAAATAAGTAATACAAGGTTATCTTATAAATACAAATCCATGTTGCAATCTATATATATATATATATATATATATAATGTTGATTAAAGAAATCTATATCAATAATGTGGGATTCTCCCATGTTTTTGAATAATAATATTATTAAAATGAAAAAATAGCTAATTTCTAAAGGAAATTTTCGAATGAACTGTACTATCAAAGAAACTGTTCTTTCTACCCAGTGCACACTTGATAAAATTAGTGCTTAGCCAATAATTATAAAATACATTAATAAAATACTTGAACCCCCTTATCTGGTGTCTTAAAAGCCAACAGTGTTATATTTGAAACAACTATGTATCAGTTTGAAAAGGGCAAGTGCATTAAGCACTATAATTCTCAGTTGAATTCTGTCTTGTCTTAACTTAACTTTTTTTTTTTTGAAATTAGTTTTTGCATATAATTTTTTATGACATGGGGAAGTGTCCAGAATTTTTTTTCTATTGGCATCACTTTGAAAATTTAATTGCAGATAGATCATCCTGTGGATTGCATAATGCAATCATTTATCCTGTGTTAAAAATACAGCTATGTATATGTTTCATTAAAAAGCAAATGAGATTTTATATATATATAAAATCCCATTCACTTTTTAATGCAAGATGTCCCTGCCTTAACAGTGGAGTTTTGGTTTGTTTATCATTGATATCCTTTGTCAAATCAGTTTTGTGTTGTCATTATCTTAGCCTGAATTGTGCACACAGTATCATTTTTGTTATGTTTTTATTAATTATTATTATCATTATTATTATTATTATTATTGTGCTCTGATTACTTATAACTATGCCATAATAGATTATTTTAATTATGCATGTTTTTATTTAATTTATAATTTGGAATCTACAACTTTTGGTATTAATTTTTGATCCTCTCTCTCTTTCTCAGACAAATCCAGTTTATTTTATTACAGTAGTGGAAAATTGCATTCCACATTATAACTGTTAATGTGTTTTATGTATGAAACAGGATTTTTCTATCCATGAGCATATGCTGCACTTAGGACCTGAAATGTGGAAAATCCTCCTGGCAGTAATATGGTCTAGATTGAAATATCAATGATTTGGGAATTTAAATCCCTTCTTTCTCACAGGCTTCTTCATTCTGTGCTAATCACAGATTTTTCATTATAGAGACTTTGGAAATATAACTCCATAACTGAAAAGTTCCTCCTGCATATGAATTAAAAGAAATTCCATGACTGTATATATTAAGTATTTAGTAAATAGTTATCTTTTATAGAGAGAGAGAGAGGAGAGTGGTGGTCACTTTTCATTTGATGCACTCATTAGTTGACAGTTGGTGCATGCATTATAGTTCTTTCTCATTTTCAATGAGTTATAAATGATTTTGTAAAGTTTTTCAACTGTGGCATGTATATGTCTAAATTACATCAGCTGAGTGAATGCCAATAGTACATGTAACATATCTATGTTCCCATTGCTATTCTTAATTTTCTCCTGTTATTTTACTATTTAAATACAACTATATGGTTCTGTGTAGCTTTATTGCTTCCATCAGTAAATCATTGCCTTTTCACTAATTTTAATTTTATCAATAAAACTACTGAAGGATAGTCATATTCTGTTTTTCGAAATTGTAAAAAAAAAGCAGGGTTGGTCCTTTTAGATATTATTCAGATTGTATGCAATAAATCTAGTCAGATTTATTGCTTACAATATTAGCTAGCAGTAGAATTGACCTCCCACCATTAGAAACTATGATCCTGCTTATATTCCTAACTCTTATCAGAAGAGAGATACTGGGTGGATTAAGTATTATGAATGTTATGTAACCAAACAGAATATGCTATTAGTATGTGTAGTGTTTATCCACCTGCCATCAACTGCCAGCATTTGGTAAATTGATCTAATTACCTCTGCTGCTTACTTGTTCTCTCTCTCTCTCTCTCTCTCTCTCTCTCTCTCTCTCTCTCTCTCTCTCTCTCTCTCTCTCTCTCTCTCTCTCTCTCACATGCTTTTGAACCATTGTGTATTTTCCTAGGGGGTAGTACATGGTTTTATTTCACCTTTTGTAAACCCAATTTTCCTAAAACCAATTGTTTTTAAAATCCTGCTAATAATGTTCTGCAGCTGTGGTTGGTTTCGAGGTTTGTAATGGTGAATAGTTGCTAATTTCCATTGAGTTTTGTATTGTTTGAATAAATTGAAGTTGCTATTTCAAAAATGTTGCTGTACAGTAGCTGTAGAAGGGGCATGTAATATAAATAAACCACATTTATCGAATAGAGAGGTGTGTTTTGATCATATGGAGATTGAAGCTTACCCAACTGTGCTTTTGAACAAAGTTAGGAAATTGCATGGTTGGAGTCATTACCCCAGCCGTAGAAACAGTTTTCTGTGTAAGGTACTTTTGGAATTTGTACTGGATTTATAATCATTCAGAAAAAAAGTATTACCTGATTAAGGGGCAAAGAATATTTTTTGTAAAACCATATTTCAAGTTTCATATATCAAATAAATATTTAAACAAAAATGAAAAACAAAGTTTTTTTTAAGTTTGAGTGATGTGGTTGGTGCTACTGTTCAATTTCAGGAGATTAAAATGGTATCTACCCTTTAGAGAAATAAGAAGCTTTTTGATCATTCTATTTGGAATTGTTATTTAGGCAATCTTTAATGTAATTCGTTTATAGATTTTCCATGTTACATTGACATTAAGCTTGACATGAAGGTTATTTTCCCATAAATACACTACTATAAATGATTAATTTGTACCTGGGCATACAAAAATCAGACCAACATTTTAATAAATCTAAATTTAGTAAATTCTTCAATAGAGCAAAATTCAGCACATCAAAAGATTTTAGTAACCATCAATTATGTGATGATAAAATCATCACAGTAGCATCATTTAAGTTTCTATTACTCTCAGAGGCTATTGGCAATAACAATCATCTTGTGCGACATAAGGCTTGAAACAGATTGAGCAAGTTTAGTGGTGATGGGATTCTTCCTCTTGCTTAGACTTCTATTCACATGAGGGGGCATAACTTCAAATTGAGGAAAGATGGTTGTAGAATAGATGTGCAGAAGTTTGCATTCAGCAAACATGTGGTTGATTGCTGGATCAAGCATATACCTGTTGTTGTGGAAGTAGATAGTTTGAATAAATTCAAGGAAGAACTAGACAAACTGTTGGAGAGGATGGATAGGTGATATGGGAAAGTTTTTTTTTTTTTTTTTTGCCAATGCAAATATTGTTTTCTTGCATCATTTGTCACTTCTACTACTAATATATTTTCTCCTGGTCACTAAACACAAATCTTTTAACTTTACACGTTTGGAAATCTTGTTTTCTTTTGTGAACAACTCCTAGTTTTTGCATGGAATGATTTTTTCTTTCAGCCGTTTTATTTATTGTATCCATAAAAATTAAGGTTTGGTTATAATTTGCGATGGCTGTATAAGTGAAAAGACTGAAATCTCTGTGTGTGGGGGGGGGGGGGGGGGGGGTACTAAATCACAAAACAACTTTAGTTTTGAATAATAGGAAGCTGTGCAATGTTAGAAAATTAGCTCCACGTGAAAGCAGTGAATACCAAGGTGTGATCAAAGTTATCTAGATTACATTTGGTATGTATGACAATATTTGTATCATTACTGTTTTGGTATTAGGATAATATGGTGTTCTAGTGTATTTGGAAGTAAATAAATTTACTTACAAATATGTTCGTTGTGATATTGGTAATAACCCACTGCCAGATAAACTGTGTATAATGTAAAGGTGTTCATTTGTGATGATTAATGAGTGACTTGAGTCATTTACCTGAATGGCTGACTTGACTCATCAGTAATCTTAGGGTGTCTCCGTAGCCAGGTGGGCAGAAGCAGCAGTGCATAGCACTGCTGCTTCTTGATTAGACCGGGGTTTGAGCCCGTGACTACCAAATATGGAGGATGCGGAGAGGTCAGGGAATGACCACCACATATCCCCGGAGCAATATGGCCTTAGTTGCTAATGCTCCTAAAAAAAAAAAAAAAACTAAAACAACAACAATAATCTTACCCGTGGCCTGTCTTTGTGCCAGTATTGATAGTCAGTACCAGCTCTCTAGTTAGAGCAACAAAATGACCAGATCCAACAGTGTACACATCCATAAACAGATCCAGCTTCAAAATCCATAAACAGATCCAGTTAGATGCAGGAAAGTAATTCTAAATGGAGAAAGTGTGTCACAGCACATCTTGTTCGCTAGAAAGCCATAGAGCAATCCAATATAATTGAAGTACAAGCCTATTTAAATATCATCTCATTTTTTCCCCTCACATAAATAAATTCACTAAATTGTTAGAAAGGTAACAATTATTCCAAGTTTTCAAATTAGTCTAAAGCATATTTTGCATAATTATAACTTATTTTCTAACCAGTCATTTTCTCAAATATCATAGTAGTTTGACAAGTTATGGTCTCAGATCATATTTCCTGATTTGAATTTGAATAAAATGTTTAGATTTTAAACATTTGTTTAAATAAAATTCTTATGTTTGAATTATTCTTTAGGCCCTCATTGTACTGTATATACAGTCTCTGCATTGATTTTTATGATAGACTCCACTAATAAAATACACGTTTTTATGTGTACTTTATTATAGTGTTTTATTTTTATCTCTCTATGGAATAATTGTACTGCAGGAAGAAGTTAAATATAGAACACTGCAGTTTTTCTTGTATTGTATGAATAATAAAAATCTGAATAAAATAAATGTGCAGTGAAATTTGTGGGTTGACAGAGTGATCTTGTTTCTTGATTTGAATCTAAAATAAATCAGGAAATAAAATGTGCATTTAATACATTGTTGTTATTTTGGTTTTTAGGAGCATTAGCAACTAAGGCCATATTGCTCCGGGATATGCGGTGGTCATTCCCTGACCTTTCCTCATCCTCCATATTTGGTGGTGACGGGCTCAAACCCCAGTCTAATCAAGAAGCGTGTGCTCCGCACTGCTGCTCCTTCCCACCTGGCTACGGAGGCGTCATTTAATACATGGAATTTGTAATGACTCATCAGTGTGGTGGGGAGGGGGGATAATGAAAAATTATACATTACTTCCTTCTTTTGTAAAAAAAAAAAAAAAAAAAAAACCCAACCCCAAGACAAAACAATAGCTTTTATAGAGTGCGTTCACGAATGATATCCTTATCAAGTGAAATTTCTAATGTAACAAATAATGGTGTTGCAAAGGTGTGTTTTTTTTTTTTTTTTTTTTTTTGATGAAGAAGGTGGTGATTTTTATTGATTACCTGCTTAAGGTTTATTGTTGAAGATAAACCCTTAACCAGGCACAAGCAATTTCTCATATCTTTGTGTGACTAATAAATGGTTAAAGTAGAAATGGACCAGTTTTTAAAAGGAATGAGCAAAAAGAAGTGGACTCTTAGATCCTGCACTCAGTTAAGGGTTAAAATCCAAAAATCTAAGAAAATTGTCCAGGGTGGTCCTCTTTGTGCATAACAATACTCCTGTTGAATATAATCAATTTGGGTTTACAGATTGTTGTCACACCCACCATATTCACCAGATATGGCTTCCTTGTATTATTATCTGTTTCCTGCACCGAAAAAAAAAAATAAAAAAAAAAATATATATATATATATATATATATATATATATGATAGAGCAGAACATTGGTACAAGTAAAGAGTCAGAGTGGTTATAAGTGTCTAGAGCATTAAGTGCCTAGTCCTCATGTTGAATAAAAGTTGACTCATTTTGAGATTACTTCATTCTTTCTATTGTGGGCCAGAAACATTTTAAACACTTCTCCTATATGTGCAGTATATATATTTGTGAATGATTTTTTGTTAAGTAAGATGGTGCCACAATGTTACTCAGTAAAGCACTGATAATCCTTTTGCAAGTACTGTACACTTATATATACATTTTTAAAGTTCTTTCAGTAAATTACACACAAATTATATCTCTATGTTCATATCCTCTTGAAACTTTATAGAGATAGATGGCATCTATCTAGTTCTTTACAGATAATAGTAGTAATTTTTATATTTATGATAGTTTAAAAAATCAGCTTAGGAGGGCTCACCCTTTTGGCAAGATTTTCTGACAGTGTGGGCTTCTAGTAGCTGAAATTGAGGAATTCTCAGCAATTCAGATTCAGAAGTTGGTGAAACTGAATCAAATAATACATATATAAATATAGAAGGAAGGCAAATAAAAAAATGAGTACCGTAAATCCTCACTAATCTAGTTACAGTTAATCCGGATTGAAATATGGAAAATTGTTTCACAGTTGTGTACTATACTTTGAAAGACACGAGAATTAGGAAGGCAGATGAGTCACTCTGACTGCACAGAAAGAGACGGAACGTACATCACGTTGTCTTGCATGTTGTTCAGTATTGTTATTGACTCTGAGTCGGATGGGTGTAATTGTTTATATTGCTTAATTTGCATACTTCTTTCTTCTGATGTAAAGAAGTTAACATATGTTATATATTATGGGTTTATGTAATTGTTGGAAAACCACAACACCATTGCCTTGTCAAAGTCTTTGGAGGCAGTTTCATTGTTTTTCTGATAGTCATGCCTTTAATGCTATCAGATGTGCTTGCAAAATCTAATAGCTTCCCTTTATTTTTTATGATGTCATGTATAGTTTGGTTACCAACATTATAATGTTAAAGATTTAACGCAGCGGTTCCCAAACTTTCTTGGTTCACAGCACCCTTAGTGTTATAGTAATTTTTTTCACGGCACCTCTAGGCCAAAAGAAATACCTGACAATGGTTTGCACCCTTTTAATATATACCTTTATAGTAATTTATTGTTTATATAGAGGTACTAAATAAAGATCAATTATAGATCACCACAAAATTAAAATGATACGGTACAGTGGATGCTGTACACCTTTTTATAATGAAAATAAATATACAAATTAAAAAAAATATAATAATTATAATAATAACTTTAAGTAACTTAAACCAAAATTACACGACACCCCAAGAATGTTGTTGAGGCACCCTGGTTGAAAACCACTGATTTAACGGATGCACCATTTTCAAACTTTTCAATAATTTTGAGTTTTTGTTAAATTGAAAGCCCAGCACTTTTGCTTTTACCCATCATTTTTACGATTTCTAAACCAAAAATATTTACTATTAAAAAAAAAAAAAAAAAAAAAAAAAGAATTTCAAGACTTCTGATTTTTTTTTTTTTTTTTTGCAGTGCGGTGGAGCACAACAATCCATGCGATGTATTAAAACAAACTAAACATTTGTTCTCTTCTTATTTTTTTTTTTTTTTTTTTTTTGAGCGACTGGTGTGGTCTTCACAACCCCTGTTGTCTTACCAGGGGTTGCAGGATAATAAGTACATTCCTCTCCCAATCACTACTTATAATGCCGATTGTCGTGCAAGCGGCATTATAAGTAGTATAATGCCGCTCTCTTGACTTGCAAAACGTTTGTTTATACCTTTATTACTTGAATTTTATGATTTCCGTCGTTTTTTTTTTTTTTTTTTTAACTTTGTATTCCTGAAGCTTCCTGATTAATTGGGAGTCTGCTGTACAACCTCTGAGTCTTCTATCGATGGATAAATGTATTGTTTTTTTATAGTTTTCGAATAAAGGCTCTATAGTGATATATTTTTTATTTATTTTCATCAGCACTAATTTTCTATTTATTCTAAGTTTTTTTTTTTTTTTTTTGGTCTTTTAGGGCAATGTTTTGCTTCGCTAATCCAGATTATTGCTTAATCTGGATTAGTGAGAGTCTACTGTAATGGAGATTTTTTTATGATTTATTAATATATTTTGTGATATGTTTCCAGTGTTTTTACCTCAATTTTAAAATTATTAGTTCTCTCAGAAATAATTTTAAATGTGCATTTTTGATATATTGGCAAAACTAATAGATTCTAAGAAAAATACAAAATCCTCTTTTATTGTAGGTGGTAGATGACTTTCATCAACCGGTGAAATACCACCACTTTGCTTATTGGAGGCTTGAAGTGGTGAAATCCATGTTTAGTCTCTAGAGCAAAGTTTCCGGCATCCCCCTCCCCCCATACTTCTCCTTCAACCCATGCACGGTACTAAGTACTACAGGTTTTGATACCTTTCGTGTTTGGGGTTTTCATAAAAAAAAAAAAAAAAAATTTGACATTAATCTCTCTCAGACTGTGAGGCCCTACTGGAGTCTTCCTCAGTTCTGTGCAGAAAATGGAAGCATGTTTTTGCAGAGTGAAGTGTAAATCTTAATTATAATATGATGCCGTCCCAATGACAGTTGAATGTTTTCAAGATATTTATTTTGTATGCTGAAGAAAGTTTTGTCAATTTAATGTTTTTTTTTTTTTTGTTTTAATTAGTTTTCCCTGTGGCTTTCATGATTCCCACAAACTGATGCATGTTACATGTTAGCTTTGTCTATTTTTTTAAGTGTTAATTTGCAATATCTTTTACAAATGCAATTTGTTTCTTGTAAGTAACACCCACTCAAATACAAATTATTATCAATTTTGAAAGATATAATAATTTTAAGTAATCTTGGTGATGCTTGATTTTATTTGTCTTGATTTTATTTGCCTCCTATAATACCTACTATTATGCCTACTATAACACCACAAAGTATTATAGTAGGCATACCTACTATAATACTTTGTGGTATTGCAAATTATTACTTTTACTAATTTACATAATTGTAAATATCTGCATATACTCACTGATGTGGAAAGATGTGTGGGTGTGTGTGCACGCACACAATTGTTTCTTACATTCTCTATAGTTAATTTTTTTTCTTTTTTTCTCTTTTTTTTTTTTCTCTTACTTTTAGATCAAATGTAAAACATCCTTTCTATAGCTTTTCAAAACACCAATGCTTGAGTAGATAGAGGAATTGACACATGTTAGAATTGTTAGAATTTATTCTAATAAATTCTGACAATTTATTATAACCTTTGTTTAGTGTAGAATTCACTAACAAATTTGCTGAAACCATTTACACAAAAATTCAGTCCAATTCTGAAATTCATAATAATCCTGTATAGGCTGTTTATCTTGTCCATGTTTTCCAGGCTGCTTTATTGTCATGTGCAGTGCTGTCGTGAGATATTTTGCACCTTAGGCAAATCAAGAATTTGCCCCCCTTTTTAAATTAAAATTAAATAATCTGCATGACGGCGAAGTGCCCCTACTCAAATTGCGCCCTAGGAATTTTCCAGGATGCCTACCTACCACGACTGCAATGGTCACATCATAAAATTTTTGTCCTGAAATGATTGAACTGAATAGATGGCTCAGTCAGTGACAAACAATTTCCATTTATACTTTGGTCGTGGCTAGAAAGTTATTAACTTTACGATAACTATCTGTTGAATATTACGGTAGGTATATCAATGCTAAAGTAAACATATTTTTTTGTGCTGCTATATGGAGCTCAGTCTGAAAACATATATGCCAGTAACAATGTCAGTATACATTACTAGGAAAGTGGGCAACACACTTTAAAACCTTTTCTAGAGGAGGAGAAAGATTTTTATCAAGTAGAGTTAGTTTGAATTTTACATATTTGATCCTCATTTTATTGGGTGCATTCCCTGTTTTTTATCTTTTAGGTACCTTAGAAGATTTTGAATAGGTTTCATTTCATATATGCGGATTAGCCAGGAAAGGACAGTTAATGTTCAAAAATTTAAAACAAGTAATCCGATATATGTGTCATTACTTTCAGACCCTTGTGGATAGCACAGTGGTTAGGATTACTACCACCCCACTTATGAGTTTCTTGGGCAAAGTTTGCACAATTTCCCCACCTGGAAATTTTGATTTTGATTCATCTAAACTGGATGCATTGCAATTTGCATGCAGAAATCACTAATGCTTATGGCCTTTGTTTTGCTGCAAAAAAAAAAAAAAAAAAAAATGATATTATTTTTGAGATGTCATTTCTTCTGTCCCATAACATCACATTTGATGTAATGTCACCACTATCCTCTGGAATTAGCATCTGAATTTCAGAGTTATTGAATTCAGCTACTTTTTGATTTTGATTATTTTTATTTGGGTTTTTTTTTTCACAGCTAAAATATGTGTTTCACATTGACTTTTGGGTCCCCTAGTTCTTGCTATAGTACAGTTTGGAACAAAAGTTATAGATGCAAGTGAGCACATGATGACTCTGTTCATTTCTTTAAAATTCATTCAATACATTTTATTGATTTTTATGCTTTGCTTTTAATTGATTTTTTGTTGATTTTTAAAATTTCATGGACCTTCATAACCTTCTTTCTCAGGCTGATCATAAATGATATGAAAGCAATTCAAATTATTCATTGGTACCTAAAAAAAAAATTTGAGTTTACCTATAAAGTGAGGAACAAATATGCAAATTTCAAACTAACTACCTGATGCAAATTCTCCTTCTCTTTAACAAGAAAATTTCCTGAAATTTATGTAGGTCAGTATGTGGCATCTTAGAACAGGAAGGGGTGGATTGTACCAAGTTGTGTATAGACATTTGCATGTTAAGTACAGTTTTAAACTGCAAAATTAGAAATTATGCATAAGAATATATTTATATGCAGAAATTTATGAAAATTATGCATATAAATATTTTTAAAGAAAATATGTATATATGTTTTTTGTACTATTAGATACTTCCATTTTCAGACTTAAAATTTGGTAAGGTGAAGTGTGTGAAATTTGAAAACTTTGCATGTTGTTTCCCTCAGAATAGTTAGATATGATCAATGATATACTGTTTTGTGCTCCTCTCTCTCTCTCTCTCTCTCTGACACACACACACACATGAAGACAGTTACAAATATTTCAAAAACAAATCCTTTAAGATTAGATTTCTTTAGAACAAGTGGGAAACTGAAAGCAGGTAACTTAACTGTATTATTACTAAAGCTGCATTGTGAAATTCACGCTTTGTATGTCGGCAGCACATACCACTCTGATTTTTTAAATAGTTGCAAAGGGATTACGAATACCTTACAGGTTTTTGTACTCAGTAACTCTTATAAAACTAAAAATCCCATCAAAAACCCTATTAACCAAAAATTTGTCTGTATTTAGTTAGGTTTAACCTTTAATGTTGTCATTGTTATTTTTGAGAGGTAGCTTTCCTGTGTCTTGCAAACACAGCTGGGAGAATAACAGGTGATCTGAAGAATATCCATTAATCACAACTGCATGGCCTTCTGCCATGCAGCCACCCAGCAATCCAGCTTAGAATCTTACCAGTAATCCCACCTCTCCCAGCTTACAGTAACAGTAACCTCTCTTGAGGGATTGAGTAAAATGCTTTGCTAAAATCCAAATAAACTAAATAGAAATTGTTGTGGACATGGTACTCAGAGGGAGGAGGAAGGGGTACTTGGCTCTACCGCTTACATTCCCTACTATCCGGGCATTTTGCAACCAATAGCCCGCATCTCACAGTCGTACAAAATATGTTGTGTGCAGCTTCCAGTTTGGAAGCTGAACACGGTGATGGTGGCAAAGACCCTGTTGTGGGAGTTGACAACAGTGGAGTTGTCTACAAAATTCAATGTTCGGATTGTGGGGGATGTTACGTAGGTGAGACTATGCGTATATTACACGATAGATTGAGGGAACATAGCAGGGCGCTTAGATTGCCTAATGTCTCGGGGTCGGCCATGGCGGAACATGCCTGGGATAACAGCCGAAGGAGCTGTAATTACAGATGTTTCTGGAACCAGAAGTGGCTGGAGAGCATAAGGATTTGTTCCTTGGGTGATCATAGCCTGAATAGGGATAAGGGTTATAGGATTAATGTAATGTTTGAGACCGTTATCCTGGATAGGGGGTGAGCGTTTTAAGGTCGTACAGCCCCGAGCCACTTCCGGTGCTGATGTACAGGAAACGGAGCATGTGCAGGTACTATAGTATGCCCTAGGTCTGCTGGGAAGGCTTAGTACTTTATAATGAATTGTTGATGCAGCACTACTTATGTTGAGAAAGACAGCAGATGCTGCCGAAAGCTTCAGTTTTAGAGTAGTACGGGTTTAACGCTTTTAATATATAATATTTTTATTATTTTAATATATTCATATAATTTATTGTATTTTAAATTATATTATGTTTTACAGTCGATTTTATGTATTTTATTTATTTATTTTTTTATTTGTAATTTAATTTTATCTATGTTTAAAGTTATAATTGGTCAGAGTCGGCATCAATTATGCATATCCCATTTATTTAGGTTGTCTGTAAAGAAATTTGCATGGATGATATCCTAAAGCTGACTAGGATGGTTTGGTTGCTGTATTCCTGTTATATGATTTAAAAGAAAATATATGAGAACGCTACCTCCTTTATTAGACTAGACAAAGACAGTAGCAAATTTAAAATTGAGAAGGAAGTTCAACAAGGACACACAATATCTCTGAAGTTGTTTACTGTTGCCCTTGAGAAAGCTTTCAGTAGATTAGACTGGTCGCAGAAAGGAGGCAATGTGAATGTAAAGTATCTAAATCATTTACGATTTGCAGCTGACATTATGATCATAAGCCTTGATCCCAAATAATTAGAGGAAAATCTTAATCAGTTATGCACGGTTAGTAAGGATTTCAGACTAAAGATGAATATCTTTATTGTTTTTATGAATATCTTTTTTGGCTAAAACAAAAGTAATTATGAACAAGTGTGCCACAGAAAGGGATATTCCTTGGGTGATCATAGCCTGAATAGGGATAAGGGGATGAAGGAGCAGTAATTAAAAAGGTGGATTCATATGCTTGTCTGGGACAAGTTCATTAGCTGTAATAATAATAACTGGCTGGAAGTCAAGAGAAGGATAAATTTCGGATGGTAGCATTCAGGAAATATAGCCACATACTGAGGAGCACTCTCCCAATTTTTCTGGAACGTAAAATAATGAACCAATGTATACTCCCCACCATGACTTATGAAAGTGAAACTTGGTCACTCACCAAAAGAATAGAAGAGAAGCTAAGAATTACACAGCGAAAAATGGAATGAATTATATTAGGAATCAGACTGTTAGATAAGAAACGAAATACATGAATTGTGCAGCAAACTCAAGTAAAGGACATTCTTATCAAAACTAAAGAAACTAAAATGGTCTTGGGCAGGACACATAGCTCCAAGACATGATGATGGATGGACTAAGAAAATAATGGAATGGTACCCAAAAGGAGCTAGAAGAAAACCTGGAAGACAACAGTGGAGATGGACAGATGAAATTCTCGAGTTCGTGGGCAGTAAATGGATGCCCATTGCACAAAACAGAAGGAACTGGAAAGGCCTTCATCCTGCAGTGTATTGAAAACGGCTGATGAGGATGATTTGTTTATACAGTATATTCTTCATAGTTGTCTAACCAGCAATGGTGTTTAGGTTCAGTGAAAACTTTGCCTTAAACAAGCAGGACTTCATAGTTGTGTACAAGTCCAAAAACCCTTATTAAAACTGGAAATTGAAAGAAACTGTTGGCTTGAGCTAAGAGTCATCAACATGTTAATTTGAAGAGTGGAAAAAGGGTACTGTAGATGGATGAATCCAATTTTGAAATTTTTGGATCCAAGCGTATCAACTGAAAATGATCAACTGAAAAAAAAAAAAAAATAAATAAAATGGTGGTTCCATCATGACCCTGGGTTGCTTCTGTTTTTCTGGAGTGGACTACGTTGTCAGAAAAGATGGCTATAAAAACATTCTTGAACATAATGCAGTAGCTTTTCAATTTAAATTGCATCGTCATCCAAATCGCCGGACTTTAAACCGAATAGAGCTTGAATGTGATCATCTAGACCAGGGTCGCCAATCTACGGCCCGCGGGCCAGATCCAGCCCGCGTAGTCTGTTCATCCGCCCCGCCCCGCACTGTGCTACAAATGATCAAAATTTCTAAAATATATTGGTAAATAAATATATTGTTATTTACCAATATATATATATATGTTTATTTACCAATAAATATATGTGTTTAAAAAAATAAATATATGTTTATTTACCAATAAATATATGTGTTTATAAAAATAAATATATGTTTATTTACAAATAAATATATTGGTAAATAAATATATTCGTTGTCTTCATTTTTATTGTATTTACTGAATTGTACATATCAAACAAAATGAATATACGGCTCGTGCTCGTCAATCTTGTGGTTATCTGGCTCGTCATGAAAAATGTTTGGTGACCTCTGATCTAGACCAGCAGATATGCATAGGCGTCCACAAACTTTTTTGATATTTGAAGAGGTCCATGAACCGTTTTTTTTTTTTTTTTTTTTGTTTTAGTGTGTGTAGATTTCAGCACTTTGAGAACCACTGATCTAGACCATATCAGGTTCATGAAGGCTGCCCACCTTCAAAAAATTGTGGGATATCTTGCAGATCGCTTGGAATAATGTTAATCAAGACACTATTATAAAATTAATTTATAGAATGCCACAACTGTGTAAGGGCAGTGATAAAATCTCATTCCGGATATTTTGGTGAAAAACCAGCAGAGTTGTTTATATTAATCATTTCAATATTTTTTTTGACCTTACACTGTCATAGCTAATTTCAAAAAAATTAATGAAAACTGTTGCTATGTGATTGCAAATGTTTAGGTGGGAGTGCATGAAGTAGGTCTATACTAATTTTGCAGAGCTATCTAAAATATAGCTTCTCCTTCTGGAATATTTTCAGTAGCCAGAATTTTGTGACTTCTGAATTCATTGCATATGAGAATAGATTCTGGTATGTTCTTTTGATAATATGCCAAGACCAGGGGTGGGCAACTTTTTTCGTCAGCGGGCCGAATGAAATTTTCGTATCATGATGCGGGCCGAATGAAATTTTCGCATCATGATGCGGGCCGGAATAGATTGAAAAATTTAATAAAAAAAATCAGAACCTAAAAAATGTTATATTACTTGAATTACCAAATTATTAATGTATTTTTAAAAAAAATATCTGAATGTCCAATTATCATTGAAAATGCGGCATTCGGCATCAATTTTTCTTTTTTTTTTAATTGGCTCATTTTATGGGCTATAAATTATATTAAATTAAAAATTGTAATAATTAGAAAAGGCATAAAACATAAAATATCTCGCACCAATATTATTTTTTTCAATAAGAAGTCAAACCCAAAGGAACTTTGTTCGATCGATGCTACAATAATAATTAGGAAATAACTCTTTGACGCTGCGTAGAATCACTTGGTTACTGTTGTACTGGCCGCGATTCCCGATTGAACCGAATTAAGCTGAACGTTTACGGCGAGTGTAGTCAGGTATGGATATTCTATATTTATGCATTTACCGAGGGGGCCGGATTCAACATCGTCGTGGGCTGGATGTGGCCCGCGGGCCAGCTGTTGCCCACCCCTGGCCAAGACTATAGATAAGAAGAGTTTAAAATTAGTCATTTGAAGAGTATTTTTAAGCCTTCATTGTGTTTTTTTTTTTCATGAGCTCACTACTTAATATTTCCTTCATTATTAATTGTTTTTCAGTACTAGCTACAGTACAATCTTGTTAATATAAACTTGGTTTATACAAAATATTTGTTTGTAGAAGCACATATTATTTCCCCTTTGAACAGACAGGGTTTTCTGTGTAAACTAATTCATGTATTACAAAATTTGGTTAATTTGAATTACAAAGTCCATTTTTACCCAGTGAGAAGTAATGTTATTTTGTATATTAGAAATTACTCTTATGTAAACAAAACTAGTTTATGGTAGTTTTGTTTACTGTGTTCTGAAAAACATCATTAGAATCATTTTTAATTATTAAGCTGGGTTCAGAGAGCCTTTTGTTACATTTATAATTTATTTTGTGCTGTTTTTACAGAGCTGTGTTTGTGGAACTTGTGATTTTTAAAATTCAGTTGAAAGTTTGCTTGTATTAAACCCCTATCTAGGAGTGTTGTGGAAATGCAGAGTATTAAAACTGGAAATAAAGCTGAAAATTATACTAGAGGATGTAGAATGGAATCAAGCAAAATAGACACTGCAAAGGAATACAACATACCTTTGCCTACTTTTATTTAAAGTACTGAAAAACTGAGAACAACTTGAAGTGTATGACACTAGAGCAGCGATAATAAAACAGGAAAAATTTGTGGTGCAAAACATGAGAGCCTGAAACAAAACTTTTCGACTGGTAGCAACAAATGTGTGCATGAATTTTGCAAGGAAAAGATAATTATTTAGCTCAGGAATATGGAATTAGCAACTTCAAATGTAGCAGTGGCTGAATCCAAATATTTAAGGTTAGAAATTATTTAGTTTTGCGGAATTTTTGTAGCGAATCTGGATCAGTTGACAGAGAAAAGGCTGTTGATTAGTGTTCTGTAAGGTCCATTCTTGAAAAGTAAAGAATATTTTTAATCTTGATGAAATGGGTTTATTTTATAATTTTCTGCCAAACAAAACATATGATCTTCCAGAAGAGTTGTGTAAGGGTGGAAAATTAAGCAGACAAAGGGCAATTTTTCTCTTTTGCAGTACAAGACTATGGCCACTCATATTTGATTAATTTTTTTCAAACTAAGATGTTTTAAAGAGTTTAACCAAGTTTCGTGCAATTATGAAGTACTAGAAATGCTTGCACAGATGTTGTGGGATCTGCTAATCCTTCTAATGCTTTCTGGACAAAGAAGGGTGATTTCTATTGTGGTCAGAAATTTTCATTATTGCTGTCAAAAGTGGACAGAGGAATGACTTAAGAAAAATGTAACATTCTGACCATTATGTATCGTCACAGCGCATTCTGCTAGGAATTTCAAGTTTCCAAATATACAGTTGTTGTATTTCCCTCCTAGTAGTACAATTTTATGCAGCCATTGAATCAAAGAATTATAACTTCAAGAGAGCATGTAGAGCATACCTGATAAGGTACTTGATCTACAACATTAGCATTAGCAGAGGCATAAAATGCAAGAAAGCAAGCTTATGCAGCATCAGCCAAAAAAAAACCCCTTACTATTTCACCCATTTACTCGCTCCAAATGTTTGTCCAGTTCTTCCTTAAATTTATTTAAGCTATCAACTTCCACAACAACGGAGGGAAGTTTGTTCCAGCTATCAATGACCCACTGACTAAAGAAAATTTACCACACATCTTTCTATAGCTGTCTTTCCTCAATTTGAACGGATGGAAGTTTGTTCCAGCTATCAATGACCCACTGACTAAAGAAAAATTACCACACATCTTTCTATAGCTGTCTTTCCTCAATTTGAGCTTATGTCCCCTCAGGTTTGTAATCTGAGCAAGAGGAAAAATTCCATCAGCACTGAGCTTGCTCAAACCATTGAGCAAGCTCAGTTGCCTAGTCTCTAGGCAACTTCTCACCTCGCAGGGTAGACTAGTCTCTAGACACTGCAATCTGCAGAATTTGTCTCTCTTGGTAAGAGAGTTCCCATTTGTTCCGCTCACCAACGTGATGCACTTCTCTGTACTCATTCTAGCAACTCTAAATGAGGCCTGCAGGCCTGACACAGTACTCATGGTGTAAACTGACCATTGCCTTATACAAAGGGATAATCACTGCTTTATCTGTGCTAAGAACATTCCTGTATAGCGTTGACAACACATCATGAGCTGCTCTGGTAGCCGGTCTACACTGCTCAGAAAACTTCATATCTGACTGCAAAATTACCACTGGTCTTTTTCATTCTCCACTACCCTGATTGCAGTACCACACAGTTGGTACATTTCTCTGGGGTTACTGCAACCAATATGCAGTATTTGCCACTTCTCAGCCCATATGCCCAACTTTCCTAGATCCTATTGCAGTGGCATACTGTCATTAGGATTAGCATTAGTTGAGGCATATGAAGCAAGAAAGCAAGCTTATATAGCATCAGCCAAAAAAAAAAAAAAAAAAAACCCTTCCAATTTCTCTGTACTCGTGTGGGCTGAAGATTGCCTTATACAAAGGGATTTTTTATTTTAGTATTAGTATTAGTAACGGCCGTATGGTGCAAGAAAGCCTATGGCTTATGCTGCACCAGCCAAAAAAAAAAAAAAAAAAAAATAAATAAATAATAATAATTAATAAATAAATAAATAATAATAATTAATAAATAAATAAAAATAATAAAATGAAATAAAAAATAAATAAAAACGAAATTAATCCTATCATCCTATGCGCTTCCCTTACCCGAAAGTACAATCCAGATGACCTTTGAATTTCCCCAAACTGTCGGCCTCTACCACCCATGAAGGCAACTTATTCCAGTAATTTATAACTCGCTGGCTAAAATAAAACTTCCTGCAGTCCAATCTAAACATTTCCCCCCGTAACTTGAATTTATGTCCCCTAGTTCTAGCATCATTTATAATCTTGAAAATTTTGTCCTCATTCATTTTACTGATGCCTCTCAGAGCCTTAAACACCTCAATCAAATCTCCTCTAAGGTGTCTAGTTTCCAAACTCTGCAACCCACATATTCGAAGTCTTTCTTCATAAGGACGCCCTTTTGCCGATCTCACCAGGCGAGTTACCCTTCTTTGCACCCTTTCAAGAAGCTCGATGTCTTTCTTTAGGTGCGGTCTCCATACTTGAACACAGTATTCCAAGTGTGGTCTAACGTAAGCCTTATATAATGGGATTATCACGTCCCTATCTCTACTTGAAAAAGTTCGATAGATCGTCGATAGGACACCATGGGCCTTCCTTGCAACCTGTTTACAATGCTCAGAGAATTTCATGTCTGACCGTATCATAACACCCAAGTCCCTTTCCTCCAGTACTGGGTTTAGTTGAACTCCACCAAGTGAATAAGTTATTTTGGGATTACTGTTTCCCAGGTGTAATACCTTACACTTCGTTGGATTAAAGCACAGCTGCCATTTTTCTGACCATTCTTGAAGTCTATCGAGGTCTCTCTGAAGAAGCTCAGCTTGACAGTGATCATTAACTACTCTACCAATTTTAACATCATCTGCAAATTTATACATCACGCCCTCTATCCCTTCATCAATGTTGTTTATGAAAATTAAAAACAACAGTGGTCCTAATACTGATCCTTGGGGAACCCCACTTCTTACATCAACCCAATCTGAGGAATAGCCATT